>NC_057020.1:1470066-1770066 GCF_000002595.2 Chlamydomonas reinhardtii
GAAGGGAAGGGAAGGTTGTAGATACCAGCCCAAACTAAACCGAACCCAATGCAATGGGGGGGAGGGAATGGTTGTGACAGCGGCCTGTGCAGTACGGGGCTGGGGTGCTTTGGGCGGTTGGGATAGGTTGGTGGCCCGTAACAAAGGTGCCTGGGTTTTGAGAAAACGAAGGGCGAAAGGTTTGAAGACGCCGGGCGCATGTTTATCTTTCTCTCACATTCGCTGAGTGAACTGCAACGCTGAATGCATCTTTTGCCCCGCTCAAACGCAAACACACACGCAGGTGCGCGCGCACGCCGTGAAGCGCCTGAACGACATGCAGACGGCGGGCAAGGTGGCGCGCGAGGCGCACTCCTACCCCGCGCCCCGGCACCTCAAGAAGCTCAACCCCGCAGCCGCCGAGGCAGAGGCCGACCTGGCGGCGGCCGCGGCGGCGGCAGGCCACGGCGGCGCCAGCGGCGGCGGCACCGGCGGCGGCTACATGCCCGTGGCCCCATTAGGCCGATCAGGCCTGCCCTCGCCCGGCCCCGGCGGCAGCAGGCAGGACGGCGGCGGTGGCGGTGGGGGCGGAGGGCCGCTGGCGCTGCCGTCGCCGGGCGGCGATGGTGGGGGCGGCGGCGGAGCCGCCGCCGACGGCGCAGGAGGCGCGGAGGGCGGCGGTGGGCAGCAGGTGGTGGCGGGTGGTGGTGGCGGTGGTGGTGTGGACTTGTCGGCGAGCACGCTGCAGCTGGTGGAGCAGGTGCAGGCCACCATAGGGCGCCTGACGGGGAAGATCGAGGCGCTGCAGGTGAGCGAGCGGGCTGGAGCGGGGAGTAAAGGGGGGCGGAGCGGCAAGGGGCCCTGGCTTACCTCTGTGAAGGGCTCGCAGCCCCATTGCCCGTCGCCATGTGCTACCGTGTTTGGTGGCGGAGGCGGAAGCATGCATTCTCAACCCAGCAGCAGCAATTGCGAAAGCCTGTCCCAGGGATATGGCCAAGGGCGCGGCCTTCCAGAAACGTGCCCACGGCACGGCTGCGGCTGCCGGCCCCACTTCACGCGGTGTGCTCATGCTCCCACGCCAACGGCCACCATGCCCGCCATTCCCATCCCCACCGTCACCTCCACTCACACCACCATCCCGGTGCGGTCCGGCCCGGCACGCAGGGCAAGATGGGCAAGATCCACACGCGGCTGGGGCGAGTGGAGGCCAACCCCAACATCTTCAGCGCCGGCCCGCCCATGGGTGGCATGGGCGCGGACCCTGGCGGCGCCAACAAGAACATCTTCGACGTGGACTTCACGGGCGGCATGTAGACCCAGGTGTAGTCCTGGCGGGCATGTAGACCCAGGTGTAGTCCTGGCGGGCATGTAGGCTCACACGTGACTTGTGTGGGTTGCGCTGGCGGCGCCACCACGTGGCGATGGCGGGGCAGGGACAGGGGCAGGCGGCTGGGCAGGCCTGCAGCGGCGGCCCGTAGCGGCGGTGCCGCGTCAGGCGGGCTGGGGCCGTGTGCGCATGGGTTTGGTGGTTGCTGGCTCTGTACTCCTAGCCGAGTTACGAGGGCTGCGCGGCTCTGCGGTCACGCCCCGGTTCCACGCAGTGCAATCTGCTTGTCGTTGTCTGCTGCTTTGATGGGGTTCAGGCCGTGGAGTGAGGCCGGATGTGGCCTCAGCTCGTAGGTGCGGCCGTGCACTGACTGTGTGACATTTGGTGTGTGACCGGAGTTGACAACCACTAAAAGACCTCCTTGTGGGCAATCTCATTGCACTGGGCATAGCTGCCGAAGCTTCATCAGCGGTATGCGCGCGTTGCCTCCACCTAACGACTCCACTTAAAGACAGCGACTTCTATGGGCTTTTGCCTTTCATTCTCTTGCACGGGTGGTGATAAACTTGGTATGCCGCACAGCATGCGTGCCGCAAGAGGCAGGCAGGCGGCGTTGACGGCACAATGCGGTGCGCGTATGGACGTGACGTTGGGAATGAGTCAGTCACACGTGACCATTGCAGCTGCTAGCTTTGTGCTAGAAGAGGGGGTTTGCGTGCGGATTCATCATGAGCATACTTGTGTCTTGCGGGTGCAATAGAATGGTATTGGTGTTCCGTGCTGACAGTGGGATAGGAATGCACAGTGTGTGGTCCAATTGTATATGCATGGCCACTTGGGCGCAAGGGTCGCACGCAGACGTGGCTGTTAGTTCTCATGAGCCCCAGGCGTGGGGTGGGCTTGCGGGGCTGAAACAGTGCTCCGCGCCTTTGCTGAATGATGGTCGAGGTATGAGTGTATGACGTCGGAAGTGCGGAAGGATGCGACGAATGCTGGGCGCGGCTCGGGACAAGTGCTGGACAAGTCAGAAGGACACGATGCGCTTCTGTATCCAGCTTAGTTGCCTTCTCCCCTGATGCCGTTGCCCCACGTTGCTGATCTTGCTGTCTCTCCTGCTCTGCCCTGGGTCGGTCTTTGTCAGCACGGACCTGCCCACACCGTGATAATTACAAGCACTTGGACCGTGGGTTGTCCAGCATAAGTGAGAGTTGCAGACGCCTGAGGGCAGCGAACAGTGCCACCACCCACCCTGAAAGAACGTGGCACACAGGCCTGTGGCACAAACGCAAACGTGAGCCCGGCTGAGCTGCCGCTTGCAGGCAAGTGCACGGCGTCAGCACATACCTATAACATTTCAAGCCAAGCGCACCTGATGCCTGACCGCAACGGCCTGTACTCCACACTTCCCTCCTGCAGTCCTGCTGGCGCCCCTTCCACTCCATTGTCCCCATAGCCTTGAGCCTCCGTCGTTCACCTATCCAAAGCTCCTTACCCTACCACTTCTTGGTCACACCTTGTCCTAGACCCACTACTGCTGCTCACGCCGGGCCACCTCGCCAGCTCTCTGGACGTGCCACGTCACTCCAGTCCTCACTTGCCGGCCTCGAACTTGGCCAGGAACTCATCCGCGGTCATGGGGTTGGAGAACATGGGGAACGTGAACTTGACTGCGGCGTCCTGCTGCTCCTGGCTGTGGGGTGTCCAGGACCAGATTGCGGGAAGGATGGCGAGCAGAGGGCTTGTCAGCACAGCGGCGCATGGTCGAGGATCAGCACTTAACCACGCTTGTCTCTCACTCACTCACTTACTCACTCACCTTAGGCTGCTGATGGTGCCGTCACACGCGGCGCTTCTTGGTGAGCGAGACCTCGGCCTTGGTCTTGGCGGAGCAGGGGGGGGGGGGTAGAATCTTCCGAAACAGACCCCATGCCTCAAATGGATAGAGTTCAAGGAGAAAATCACGAATCCGCTTTCAAAATTGAAAATGGGTTTCTGGGTGCAAAGTTATGACCCCTCAAAGTGGCCGGTCGGTCGGTCGGTCGGGGTAAAAGGGGGATCCATTCTCAAAAGTTGGGCGGGCGGGGGTCCCAAGAGGTTTTGCACAGGTTCGTGCCAAGTTTTGTTCCTAGCGCTTCTGTCCTGCAGCGCGCGGCACAATGGGTGCAGCTCAACGAGGCGTGCGTAGGTATACCCCAGACTTAGCACACATGCATAGTATGACTGCGGATGTTACAGAGGGGACAGTCCCAGCACCCGAAGACGCCGAGCCATCACATGCTAGCAGGGCCCAACGTGACTCCACCAACCCCGACTTGGCTGCAAACCCTCCCGCGGGCAAAGTCCGTGGGACTCCGCGCACAGTGAGTCCTAGCCAAGCCTCAACCCGCCAGAGCCCCACCGCTGTGCCTCAACGCCACAAGCCTAGGCACAGGAGTGCCGGGAAACGTAGTATGGGGTACTTTGGGGACCGGCATGTCGGCATTTGGAAGATGCCTGGGGAACGGGTCAGGGACAGGCCGGTTCCGGGCGGCTTTTGCATGGATGAACGCGTCAGCACAATTCGTACTATCAAGTAACATTGGAGTAAGCCGTTGCATAGCAGGCCAGTCTATCAGGATACTTGTCGGCGGACGGGTGACATGTCCACATGTCCACATGTCGGTCGGTCAAAGTGTGTTCCCAAGGCGGATCATTTACATAGCGATAGAGCTCACCGAGAGCAGTCGATTGGCATCAACCTGACAAAAAACTAAGGGGTTCTGAGGGGGTTTTGGGGGGTCGTACGGTAGGGGGGGTCGGTCGGTCGGTCGGTCGGTCGGGGGGTCCGGGAGGTTTTGTGGCATGGGGTCAAAAAAGTTTGTTCCTACCCCCCCCTGGGCGGAGTGCTTCTTGCCCTTCATGGCTGCCGAGATCTTGGCCTTGGTCTTACCCTACCACTCGCTCACACACAACTCATGCCCCGCGACACAGTGCACCGTGAAGGTGTACCTCATCTTCACGAAGAAGGGCGGGTTCCACCCAGCCCACGGCAACGGGAGCAGGGGCGGGAAGGCCGAAGGCCGGGTACAAGTTGCGCCACGTCATGCAGGTTGGCGGCCTGGCTGGAGGGCGTCTCAACCTCCACATGGCGGGAAAGAAGGAGGAGGAGAGCCGCGTAATCGATGGACTCGGCGACAAGCTCCCTGCCCAACAAGCACCGCAAGGCACCCGTGGCGGACACCGCGTGTGTGCTTGTGGTGTCAGTGTATGGTTGCCGGCTTGCCGCCTGACACCTGACACAGCGCAATCAAGGCCAAGTCGGAGAAGCCACGGCAGGACTCCTCCCTGGCTGGTGTCTGGATTGCGCAGTCGCCGAATGCGTTGGTTGCCTCCGCCAAGACCAAGGCCGAGGTCTCGCCCACCAAGAAGCCCCGCATGTGACGGCGCACTCCGGACACCAGCCAGGGAGAAGTCCTGCCGTGGCTCCTCCGACTTGGCCTTGATTGCGCTGGCCCAGGCGCCACTGATAATTGCATTTGTGTTGCCCCCACGCCAGGGCCTCGTTACCAGTACCGCGTTACCGTGCCTTGATCCAGAGCTGAGGAACACTGCTTGTGAACTGAGCGCCCGATGCTGGGGCGAGCTGAGCTGTTTGCTGGTGGCGGGCTGAAATGCTGCCGTGCACTCCTCGTTCTCCTAGTCACCCGGCCAGGCCAAACCGTGGGCCAAACGCCACAGATCATCACATTGTGTGCGGGAGTGCTGGACGGACTCGGGACGGCGCGCCGGCCTTGTCACTTGTCGCACTTGACATGGGGGCGGATATTTGCAGGTGGTTGACCGGCTGCCCTACCATGGAGCCCTACCGCTCAACCCGAAGAGGTCCCAGGGGCAGCTTTGTCGGGTTTCGGCACGCGAGATCCAAGTCTCTCCCGAAGCTTACCCCATCCCCGTTGACCTTTGTAGGCCCTGCAACAACCAATATAAACTGAGGATACGCTCATAAGCTCACACAAATAGAAATGGTCCTACTCCTAGTCACGCACACGATTGAAGTGCCCTCCTCGCGAGTGCCGCTATCCGCTATCATCCTGGTCGATGCCATCAAGCGCAAACAGCTGCCTCCGAATCTAAAATGCCGGCTGGTGGGTGCTGGGGAGCTCCCGGCAAAAGCCCTCGCTGCTCGGAGCAGTCTAGCGGGCACTTCTCGGGCAGGATGCAAGCGCAGTAGTGTCACCTGATGAAATACTGAACCTAGCGCATTCCATCCCAGGTAATCCCGAGCTCGGGGCACCACTCTTGCTCAATATGGGACGCTAGCTCGGTGGAGGAGCTCCAAGCTTGGATTGACATAAACCTCCTGGATGGCACAGCTAGCATCGCGGAGGTGAGTTAGAAACAAGCTGGCATCGCGGAGGTGAGTTAGAAACAAGCTGGCATCGCGGAGGTGAGTTAGAAACAAGCTGGCAACAAGAATTGAGCCTAGCTGCCCTGGCCTTCGCGTCGCTCGGGAAACGTCGCTATGAAAGAAGATACATGTAAAACGTCACTTAAAGTAGCTTCGACAATGCGAGGGGGGAGGCCGAAGCAGACATGGATGTTGCGCCAAAATCCCGCCAACTCTCAGCGGCGCGTGCACCGCTTACGCGGCTGGGATGTAACTATGCGGTTCCTTCGCTTCTTCTTCGAGCCACCGGGTCGGTTAGAAGGGTGCCGAGGCGCCCCGCAGCTCTGCGCCTTGGTGTCTCCTCCTTGGTACCCACCAGGTGCCCTTGCCTTCTCATGCCCCTCCTCCTTTACTGGCTTCAGATTCCCGAGGAGTTCACGTATGGCCTTTCGCTGGAGCTGACTACGGCGCGTGCTGCTGACAAGGTGCGTGTCAGGCCACCAGCAAAAGTGTGTGCGGGCTCGGGCATGAGGCGTGTGTTTTGGGCCCACTTCTTGGGCCCCGGGGGTTTTGTGCCGGGCTCCGCAAGGTAGGGGCAAGCCCGCAACAAGGTCAGCCATCAACGGCACCACCAGTCAACATCTTAGTCAATACCGGCATCATCTGCACGCAAGCCCCCCAGGTGTCCTCGCACACCTTGAACAGCACCTTAATGCCCCCCACAGAAACGTGTTGAGGGCTTGGAGTTGACGTACTTTCCGCACCGTTCTCTCCCATCGCCTCCCTCTTGTGCCGCCAGGTCGCCACCACCAGCAAATCCACGCTGGAGCGAATCAACACCACCGGCGCGCGCGTTATGGAGAGCATGTCGGAGAAGGTGCGAGTGAAGGTTGGTGCCCAACACTACGTCACTACTGCCCCTGCCGCCTGGCATGCAGGCTACTACCGTAGTACCGGTAGCTCAGCAACAGAGGCATATGGCGTATCGTCATCGCAATGTCTGCGGCACAGGAAGTCGCGAAGCTCGGCGATCCGCATGACAGCTTGAGCCCCTGGGCGTGGACTGGGAGCACGCGCGCCCGGTTGCGCGCCTGTCAGCATGTGGCTTCTTTGTAACGCGCACCATTCACCTAACGCCGGGCACTCCAACCGACACCTGCACCCACCCACATGCACTTCGCTCCACACCGCGCCTCGGCACCGCGCGGCCTCTCACCTCCTCTCCTCCTCCACCCTCCTGGTGCGCGCATCGCATCCTGTCGCAGCCAGGCTAGACAGCCTTCAGCGCAGCAGGGTAGCCCGCCTTTGCAGTCGGCACACCATGCTATTGCACGACCCCCGCCCGCGCTCGCGCTCCACCGGGGACCTCACCCTCCGCAGCCATGCACTCAAGCAACAGGGCATGGACGTCCAAACTCCTCTGGGAAACTCCATTTCTTCGCCCTGCCACACACTCCCTGCCACGCCCTTCACACATCTCTCTCATCCGCACCCTCCCTGTCACGCAGCTTGAGCAGCTGGACGCGCGCACCAACCTGATCACGGCCACCCGTGAGACCGCCTCCGCCGCCGCCGCTAAGGTGAAGCAGGCCACCAACAGCGCCATGGAGAACGAGAGCGTGCAGCGGGGGCTGCAGAGCCTCAGCACCTCGCTGCAGAGCGCAGGGTGAGAGGCAAGGGGGCGGGGGCAGGGGGGATGGGGAGGGGTGGGGGAGGGGAGGGGGAAAGGAGGGGGTGCGAGGGGTAAAGGAGGGAGAGAAGCAATGGTGGAGAAGAGGCAATGGAGGGGCCAAAGGAGTGGGGTTGTAGATACTAGCCCAAAGTAAACCGAACCGGCAGGAGGTGGGGGGTGGGCCACGTCCAGTGCCGGGGGCTCGGGGGCTGACAGGGCAGGGCAGGATGCAGTGGGTGCTGCGGGGCGTCGCGACGTGGCAGCGGGGACGGGGAGGAAGAGGAGGGGCGTGCGGGGTGGGGTTGCGGCAGGTCCAGGGGCAGCAGGGTAGTGCCAATGGTGCCGGCTGCTCGCTTGCACGGGCATTTACCCTACCGTTGGCCACCTCGCCCGCCCCTTCTAACTACCGTAGTCATGCCTGGAACCCTCTACCTCGCCGCACCCGAATCATGAATGTCCCCCCTGCCGCGCTACGCCCCGCCCCGGCCCGCCGCGCAGCACCAGCATGAACCGCGCCTTCACCTGGGTGGGCAGCAAGGTGAAGGAGTCCTTTGGCGCCGAGGCGGGCGCGGGCTACACGGGCGGTGGCGGCGTGGGCGGCGCGCAGTCCTACAGCGGCTTCAGCTCCGAGCCGCCCAGGTGCGGGCGCCGCCGCGAAGGACGGTGTGGGGGAGGGCGCCAGCCCTCACTCGCTTGTAGGAAGAGCGTGCCTTGTTAAATACTCGTGGGGGGCCCTCTGCACGCTTGTGTACACTGCCGTCCCTGGTACCCGATTCCCGACGTATCATGTTGCCTGTGCACTTGTCAACCCCGTCCCCAGCTATGAGGCCGCGGCTTACGCCTCCGCGCCCGCCGCGGCTGCGGGTCTGGGCGGCAGTGGCTTCATGCCGGTCAGCACGCACGCGGCGCGGTCGTCAGTCGACCACCAGCAGCAGCAGCAGCAGCAGCACCGCGTGGCGGGGCCGGGCCCGGTGACGGAGGACGCGGGGCCGATGCCGCAGTTCACGTGAGCGGCAGCTGCGGGGCTGGAGCCGGAGGAGGGCGAGGGGAGAGAGCGGGGACACAAGAGGGCGAGGGGAGTTATCGCCATACGTGAAACAAAGGAGTTTGGGGCACTGCGCGGGCGGCCCAAGCATGGCAGCGGGGTAGCTGGGCGCCGATCTCCTGCCGCTGATTCCTCTGGTTCTCCTCAACGGCGCCGGCACACACACGCACACGCACGCACACACACACACACACACACACACACACACACACACACACACACACACCACACCACACCACACAACGCAACGTAATGCACCACAACACACACACACACACACACACACACACACACACACACACATCCCTCACATCACACGCAAGTACCCAACACACACGCACCCCGTCCACTTACCCCCCCCTTACGCCTTCAATTCTTGAATGTAACCCCCCACACACACACACACTGTCTTTGCGCACCGTTTTCCTTGTGCCTTTAACACACACACACTCACACACACACGCATATGCAGCCTGGACGAGGGCGTGGCCAGCCCAATGGTGCTGTCGCCCGCCAAGGAGGCGGCGGAGGGCCACGCGGCCGGCCACAGCAACAATGAACACGACGATGCGGCGGCGGGCGGCGGCGAGGGCGGCGGCCTGGATGCAGCACCCATCGTGGCGCCGGTGGGCGCGGCGGCCACGTGAGGAGGGCGGCAGCGTTGGTGCGGGCCGCCTCAGGCGGACGTGAGGAGGGCAGTACCGGGGGTGTGTAGGGAGGAGGCAAGTAGCATGGAGGAGGCTTGAGAAATGGTTACGTGGAGCTGCTTGGATTGTGGCGGAAGTGCGAGTTCTGAGGCTCGCTGTTGCGCCGGTGTGCGTGCCTGTACCGAGCTCGGGGCTGTGACTGGGCTGTTAGGAGGTGCGCTAGTAGCATCGCGGGAGCAGCTGGAAAACCGGCAGTGACGCCCACGGTGGGAGAGAAGATTAAATTCGTGTTCAGTCGTGGATGATGAGGACTTTGTCAGTCCTGAAATGAGCTTGTGTAGAGTCCTGGGCTGTGAGAGCTTGCCGCGGGGTGAGAAGAGGGAGTGAGAGCTGTCTCAATTGAGACGCAGGGCTGCTTGTCGTGCTGCTGCTGAACGTAAACGCATTGGGGTTCTGGAGCGCTGCGTGTGCGCGTGCGTGTCTGTGTTTGTCGATGTTGCAGCAGCTGCAAGCTCTGCTGCGGCTGTCGTCGGCAGGGAATGCCGCTGAAGCGATGTGTCAGGACAGGCTAGGGCTGAGGAGGTAGTGACAGGGCACAGGGTGGTGCATGCGAGCTGTGCAGACGCCTGAACGCATCCACCAAACAAATGGCGGTTCCAAGACAGCTCAGACTAAGGGGCATGCTGATCAAGCCGGTGGCGCCTCAGTTTGTTAGAAGCGGACCAAGTGACAGGCCTCACACCGCATTCGGGATCCAGGGCGGATCCAGAGAGGAGCAGCGCTCTCGCCTGGAACTAACGAAGAGATAAGAGAGGTAAGAGAGTTGGGCATTCGAACATGGAGTCGCAACTGTTCCGTCTGATCAGCCGGTCACCTCGAGGTCCGCATATGGGTACACGGCCTGTCCCGCTCAGATATACACAGAGCGCCTTGCCTCTACAACAGCGCCGGCATCATGGTGTATGTGCCGGCCAGGCAAGGACGGGGCTGGCCCGGGAGATTGTTCCCACCCCCAGGTAGGGCCGCAGAAGCATCAGCTGCGGCCTAGCATGGCGGCCGTGGCGGCTGCAGCGTGGTGGGGCAGGGGTGCGTGAAGCTGACGGCGCATCCACGCGCAGCTGGTCTGGGCGGCGAATGAAGGGGGGCACGAGCGAGGGTGAGGAGCGCGTGCTGCTAGGGGGCTCTCAGCCGCCGCCCGCCGGTGCTGGTGCAAGCGCGGTGCCCCAGAGCTTGCATCTTAGAAGGGGACTGGGGCGGGCAGCGTAGATTGAACCCCGGCTGACCCCGAAATCTTCTACGCTCAATCCGTTTTGACTGAGCCCCCCGAGCGAAGCGATTCAGGGGGGGGGGGTTGAACTCCCAGGATCACCCGTGCGTGCGTGCGTGCGTGCGTGTGTGCGTGCGTACAGGGACCTGCCAAGGGGCTGCCAAACTACGATGCTGGGTAGGTTTGTGTGCAGGCGGTCTGAATTCTGAAACCGTTGCCACCAATCTTGACCTGTGTGCATATCATTCCTGGTGTTTCGCTGGCACCGCGCGCGGCTGCGGCTGCGGCATCGGTGCGTACCGTACACCTACCGCCGATGCATGCTCGCCGTCGCACATCAAGGCTGCCACTTGATGGGAAAAGTGGGCTGCGCCCACGCCACGCCTAGTCTGAGGCCGCATGCGTCTACATCAGCTCCCGGACATAGCCGGGGTCGGTTCGTAGAGGCACGGCCCGCCATGCGTCCAGCCATGTCCCGCTGTCAAGCATAAGAACAGCCAGCGCAGGGCAATCAACTAGGGGGAATCCTCTAGCCACAACACTTCTCACTGCTGCGGCCTACCACATACTGCGCGGTGCTATGCTCGCCAGCAAACACCCTAACTAGACACCGGCCGGCCTCAACCTGTGCGCCGGCGCCGCTTCTTGGGCGCTGCCCTCCTCCAAGTGGCCTTGCTCGCCCCCTCAGCTACGCACATGCACGCCGCAACTGCTGGGCCCAGGGCCGCTGTCACCGCCAGGCCCTGTGCCGCTGCGGCTGCTGCTGATGGGGCCAGGCCACACACATCCACCACCACCGTTGCAGGCAGGCACGGATACCTGGCGATCCTAGGGGGGTTCGCCACCAAATTAGCCGAAAACGCACAAAGGGGATGACCGCCCAGCCCATATCGGGAATGACAACATGACGGCGAACACGCACCCCTTGGGACCCACGCTCCAGGGTGCACCCGCTTACACCATACTACAGGCCCCGCCTGCCTCCTTTACCCTCCATATGTGCATCGCGGACGCATGCACCGTGTATATGATATCATAGCATGTCCACACAGCCACACCGCTTTTCAGCGGCCTGTCGCAGATCAGCAAGTCTTTGGAGACCTTTAAAACCCCCCGTTGCGTGAACGCGGCAACGAAGCCCCCATGCATATCAAATAAACAAAGGCCAGGGCGCATATGATGCCTTTGCAGGCATGCCGGCAGAAGGAACATGAAGAACGCACACTTGATTGTTCAAACAGGTACGGATATAACCACAGAATAGACTGATGACTTTTTATGTGAGGTCACAGCCACCTCCTTGTTCTCGCCTGTGATGCTGACATGAGTTCATGCTATGCCCCTGTCGATACCCACAACCCCACTAACACCCCATCGTATGTGCAAGCTAATGAACTCAACAGCCGCCCCATACCCTGGTCTCGATGCCGACCCAGCGCTGATCGTGTATGTACCACTGCCACCACCTCCTCTCAGCGTACCAGGCAGCAAGATATGAGCTTGCTCTCAATTCCCGTAACGTAATGGTACGGTATCTTCTCGCTTGGCGAATCTCAAGCCGATCAAAGTCCGCAGTGCGCGAAGCACATCACGCCGCAGCGCGCACACCCTTGCTGCCGCCCTGCCGCTGTCCGCTGGTGCTCCCTCCGCCGCCGCCGCCGCCGCCGCCGCCTGCACCTCCGGCGCTGCCCCCGCCGCTGCTCCTGTGGCCAGCGCCGCCTGCCCCGCCACTTGAGCTGTTCTGCCCGCCATGGCTGCTGTAGCCGCCGTGGCTGCTGCTGCCGCCGTGTGGGCTGGTGCTGCCGTGCTGCCTGCCCGCAGACACCGAGCCTCCCCGGGGCTTGTGGCCATGGCCAACGCTAGTGGACGCCGCTCTGCTCCCACCACCGCCCCCACCGCCTCCACCTGTGGTCGCCAGCCGTGCCAGCTGCGCTGACAGCTGGCGCACCTCCTTGTCCAACTCAGTGTGCAGCTCCTCATTCACGTCCACCTGCGATGAAAGATCAGCAGCAGCAAGAACAGAATCAGCGGCAGTGATTATATACAGGAGAGACAGCGAAAAGGGCTGGCAAGTCGCCACGGCAGATGGGCATCACGGGTGCCGGGGGCACAGCAACCCTGTTGCCACCCGACTCAGGCCTGAGGGCCGCGGGTGTTTGGCGCCCGCCCACAGCCCCTGATAAGCCCGCACGCAACCATGCACTCATGCGCGCACGCACGCATGCACGCACGAGCTCATGCACGCACGTACTCATGCACGCACGAGCTCATGCACGCACGTACTCATGCACGCACGTATGCGCGCACGCACGCACGCACCCGGGTGGTGAGCAGCACCAGCTGCTCGTCAAAGCCGCGCAGCACGGGGTTGTCCTGGATCATGGCTGACACGCCACGCCGGTACATGGAGGCGTTACCCGCCCCTCCTCCGCCGCCTCCTCCTCCGCCGCCCCCGCCTCCTCCTCCTCCGTTGTTGCTGCCGCTGCCGCCGGCTCCCGCTCCCGACTGCGAGGCGCGCGCCGCCCGCAGTGCCGCCATCTGGTCTGCCTGCAGCTGCTGCACTGTGGCGGCCAGCGCAGACACGTGCGCCTCGCCCGCGGCCTGCCGCAGGGCCGACACCTCCACAGCCTGTGGGTGACGCCAAGGAGCCAGACCCGCGAATGAGCAGGCGCCACACGTGCAATCGAGCCCGCCGCACAAGATGGAGGAGGAGCGGAGCACTACTTGCGCAGCATGCCCAAATCCGTACTGCTGCAGACCAACGGCCTCCACACCCCACACAGCCTCCACACCCAACACAGCCTCCACAGTTCCACCCCCACCGCGGCGCCACCCCCACCGCGGCGCCCCCAACTAAACCCCCGGCGCCCCCAACCAACCCCCCAGCGCCTCACCTCCATGCGATGCTCCAACAGGTCCACACTGCGCTGCAGGTCGGACAGCGCCGCCCGCACACCGCCCGGACCCAAGCCGCCGCCGCCGCCGCCGCCACCGCGCAGGCGCTCCGGGCTGGCACTCCTGCTGGACTCGGCGGTGCGGAGGCCGCCCGTGTAGGTGAGCCCGCCGCCCAGCCCGCCGCTGTCGACCGCGGCGGCGCCGCCGCCTCCGTCGCGCCGCCACTGCCGCCGCGGACTGGAGTCCGCACTACGACTGACGCCGCCGGAGGCGGCTCCCGCCTTGCCTTTTCCTCCACCTCCGACTCCAATTTCCCTCCCCTCCTCTCCCTCGTCTTCCCCGTCTTCCTCATCCGCTTCGGCCGCCCCCAGCCCTGCCAGGCCGCTCATGCTGTTGGCGGCACTGGTGGCAGCAGACAGCGCCACCCCCCTGCTGAAGCTGGGCTCTCCCAGGGCCGCACGCGGCCTGCCTCCACCTCCACCTCCTCCACCTCCCTCCTCGCCATCCTCCGTGTCTCCCACCTCCTGGCCCCCGCCCCTTCCCTCCACATCTTCCGCTGCCACTCCGTCCAGCTCGTCCTCTCCGGCGCCACCGGCGCCAACCTGGTCGCCGTTGCCGCCGGTGCTGCGCCGGTGCTGCGCCTCCAGCCGAGCCCGCAGCGCCCGCGCCGACACCTCATCCTCTGCCCCTCCGCCTCCGCCGCCGCCTGCTCCCGCTCCAGCGCGGCCCTTGAGCGAGGTGGCTCGTGAGGTGGCACGCGACACGGCGGTGTCAATGCGGCTGTCTATGTGCGCCATGGACTCGCGCAGCTCGTCGCGTGTGACACGCATCGACAGGCCCTTGTTCACCTGGCAGGTGGGGGCCGGGAAGTGGCGAGGCATGGAAGGGGACATTCGTTTTGGTTTCGTCGGGCGTCACTCACATACGTACAACCTCTCTCTCCCGCTCTTTTACACACACACACACACACACCCCCCAACGCTTTGCTACCTTTTTCCTGAGGTCGTCCACAATGGCCTCCAGGTCGCCCACCCTGTCCGTCAGCTGCTCCAGCTGCTGCGCCGCCACGGCCCCGCCCCCCACCGTGCTCATGGAGCCGCCGCCCAGGCCGCTGTAGCCGCGGGAGGCGCTGTGCTGCAGTAGCGGACCCGTGATACTGCCGGCGGCGGCGCCAGTAGAGGTGGCGGCGCCGCCGCCGTCAGTGGCGGTGACGCCTAGCGACGTCGCGCCGACGGAACTGAGATAGCCGTGGGCGCTGGGCGCAACCGACGTGACACTGCGGACTGAGCCCGGCCCGTCGCCATTACCGCCGCCGCCGCCAGCAGTCGTGTTGCCGCCGCCACCGCTGTCGGTTTCGTCGTCGTCGTCATCGTCGGCGCCGCCGGTGGTGCCGTCAACGCTGAAGCGCAGCTGCACTCCGGGCGCCAGGCGGAAGCTGACGCCTCTCGGAGCACCGCCGCCTCCGCCAGCAGGCGCACGCACCGAGCGCGCAGGCCACAACCCACCACCGCCTCCAGTGCCGCTGCCGCCGTGGCTCAGCACCAGCTGCGCAGCGGCGCCGCCCCCGTCGTCAGCAGGCCCCGCCGGAGGCGGCGAAACCGGCAGCGGCAGCGGCATTTGCACCGCGTCCGAGGCCGTCGGCGCCGGCGCTTGCATGCCGCCCGTGCCTCCATCTCCATCTGCATCGGGCCCTCCACTTCCAGCCGGCGGCGACGCGGATGGGGGCGAGCGCTGTGACTGCGCACGCGCCAACGGCGACGGCGGCGGGTTGCTATCCAGGCTGATGGTGCTACCGGGCCCATCTCCATTGCCATTGCCGGCGTTGCTGAACCGGGCTCGCGCCATGCTAGGTGAGGCGCCCTGGGGCCCGGTGACCAGATGGCTGGCGGCGACGGCCGCCGCCGCCGCGGCGGCGGCGCCGCCAGCGGAGCTGGCGGCCTCGGCAGCGGCCGCCGCCGCCGCGCCGGCCTCCTCGGCCGCCGCCAGCGCTTGCCTGGCTGTGCTGGCTGCTGTGTTGGCGGTGGCGGTGGCGGCTCGGATGCTGGCCAGCAGGTGTTGCACCTCCTCGGTGGCGGAGGAGGCCTGTGCCTGGGCGCTGACCACCTTGAGCACCATGTCCTGAGGGGGGGGAGGGGGGGAGGGCGGGAGGGGGGGAGGGAGGAGTGGGTGGGGAGGGGTGGGGAGGGGTTACATTCATGCTTAACTAAGGAAGTGGTAGACGGTAGACCATCTTGGGGGTGGGGGAGGGGGTTGGTTGTAGATACCAGCCCCAACTAAACGGAACCGAATGCAATAGGGCGAGGGCTGGGGTGGGGAGGGGGGTAGCCGGTCAGGGAGGGGGTGAGAGGGGGCCAGCCGGTCAGGGCGGGGTGAGAGGGGGCAGCCGGTCAGGGAGGGCAGGGGAGGGGAGAGCCGCTCAGGGAGGGGAGGATTGTGTGGGCGGGTGGGATGTTGCGGACGTGGGACGCTTTACATGTGTGGGATGCATCACCAGAAGGCAAGTGCAGCACGTTGCGCGTGGGATGTCGGTTTGATCGCAAGCCAGGTGGTTCAGAGGATACGGTAGCATACAGAGAGGCCGTACCCCACATGAGGCTGGCCGGCCGGCGCCGCCTCCCGCCGCCGCTTACCTGCACGCGCTCCTCCATCGCCGCCAACGCCTGACGCATCTCCAGAAGCACCGGCTCCTGCTCCGTAGACGCACTTGCTGCCGCCGCCGCCCCCGACGCCTCCGCCTCCGCCTGCGCCTTCGCCGCCGCAGCTGCAGCTGCCGCCGCCCGCTCCTGCTCCTGCTCCTGCTCATGTCGCTGCTGCAGCGCCTGCAGCGCCGCCTTCAGCCCAGCCACCTCCTCTGCACCGCCCGCCGCCGCCGCCTCAGCCGCCGCCACGCGCGCTGCTAGATCCGCCAAGGCGGCGTCCACAGACGCCACGCGGCCCTCCAGCTGCAGCTGCAGCTGCTGGCTGCTAGGCGCCGCCTTCGTGCCAGCGCCGCCTGGACTGCTACCGGCGGCGGCGCCGCCGCCGCCGCCGGCATCACTGCGCCGACCGACACGGCGTGTCATGCCGGCACCGGCAGCGCTGCCGCCACCAGGGCTACCAGAGCCAGCAGCCGCCGCACCCGCAACAGCAGCACCGGCGGCAGCACCGGCGGCAGCACCGGCGGAGGCGGCGGCGCTCTCGGCAGCGGCGACACGTGCCGTCAGGCTCCGCAGCCTGGCATCCAGAGGGGACACAGCCGCCGACACGGCGACAGTGGCGGCGGTCTGCGCCGCCGCCTGGGCCGCCGCCGCCGCCGCGGTGGCGGCGGCTTCCGGCAGCCGCCGATCCAACTCCCGCAGCCGCACCGCCAGAGTCGCTGAACCCTTCCCTAGCTTCTCCAGCCGCTGCTGCGTCTCCGCCACCGGGGCCTCGACCCTGGCAGCGCGGACGGCGCCGCCAGCTCCGGCCCCGGCTCCGGCCCCGGGTGACGCCGCGCCGGCGGTCGTTGCGTCCGTCGTCAGGGCGCCGCCGGCACCGGCGTCGACTGCGGGCCGCGTCGGCGGCACCATGTTGAGGGCACCGCCGCGGCCCGCGGGGCGATGGGGCGGCCGCGGCAGGGTAGGCGTGGCGGAGGTTGCTGGGCCGCCCGTGCCCGAGACACGCTTGGAGCCGGCCTCCGACTGGCGGCGGCCGCCGCCCTCGGACGGCCGCCGGTCGCCGTCGGACTGGCGGCCGCGAGCCCGGCGCCGCCGCCGGTGCTGCCCGAGCACCACCGTGGCCGCCACGCAGCCCAGGGCCAGAGCAACGGCGGCCACGGCGCCGCTCTCTCCGACGTCAGAGCTCGCGCCCGTGCCTGGCCCCTTGCCGGCCGCCGCAGCGGACGGCGCCGGCTTACCCGCCAGCAATGACCGCCCGCCAGCGCTTGGCGGCGGCAGCGGCGGCGCATGCTCCATCGAACTACAACCGCCGCCGCCGCCGCCAGTGGCGGCGCCCGACATGATCAACTGCCGTACTTGGTTCTCAAGCATGACTAACCGCCGCTCCGTCAGATCGGGCCCCGGTGCGCCTGTTGATCCGCGGCTGTCACGCTTTCCAGCCGCCAAACTGCTGATGCTGCTACAGCTGTCGCCGCTGCGGCTGCTACTGCCGGCCGCCGAGGCTGCGTCCGAGGCCGAAGATGCAACGCTCGAGGCCCCTGCTGCTGCAGCCGTGGCCGCCGCTGCCGCAGTCAGCTCCTCCACACGTCTCTGTAGCTCTGCCACCGTAGCTGACAGCTGTGACAGCTGCTGCCCATCTGCCCCACCGCCATCGCCGTCGCCGCCAGAAGCGCCGGCACCGCTGCCCTTGCCCGGAGAACCAACGCCGGCGCCGGCGCCGGCGCCGTCGGCGCAGGCGCCAGTGCCCGGTCCCTCCGCGGCGCCCGACAGCCGCTCCATCCGCCGGTTGCTCAGGGCTGCAGTGGAGAGGTAGAGCGCACCCGCCGTGCCGGCAGCAGGCGCCCCTACCCCTGCTCCCACTCCCAATACCGCACCCGCTGCTGCTGCCCCGCCGCTGCCGGCGCCTGTCTGGCTGACCCGGCCTGGTCGCTCGCGCTCCCACGCCTCCGCCCGCTCCTCCAGGCGACTCAGCCGCGCCTCCAGCGGGTCTGGCGAGCTGGAGGCGTGCATGATGGCCACCGCCGCTGAGGCCTGCCCCGCCCCGGGCACCAGCACCGGCAAGGTGCCTGCCGCGTCAGCCCCGGCTCCTGCCCCGGCCCCCGTGTAGGAGGGCAGGCCGCTGCACGACATCCGGCTGGGGTGGGTCATGTACTGCTGGCCGCGCACGGCGCGAGGCGAGGAGGTGGCGGCGGTGGCGGCAGTGTTCGGCGGCAGGGCACTGGTCGGCGGCGACTCCTCAAACGCCTGTGGCATGTAGAAACGTCAAGCGCTTCAATAAGAATTAGATAGACTGTCGAAAGCAACATAGCCGCTAGGATGTACGTGGACAATCTTGCATCCGCTGCGTCATGTCCAATCACATCTCTTATCCGCCGCCACCGGGCATCGTGCACCCTGGCCGATTCAGGAAAACCCGGTGCCCCTCCGTTGGTCCACCCACTCACATGTAGCGGCGGCGGTCGGGGCCGTGGCCGACTGTTGGATCCCCCGCCCCCGCCTCCACCTCCACCTCCCGCTGCCGCCAGTGCCCCGCCTTGTGGCAGCATCAGGTTGGGCGAGGCAGGACTGTGGTCGCCCAAGCCCATGCCGCCACCAGCAATGCTCTGCCGCCGCAGCTGAGGCGAGGCGCTGGCACGGCTGATGCTACTGCCGGCGGCGCCGCCGCCCGGCAGTAGCCGGGGGCTGCTGTCTGCCCGGCCGGAGCCGGCATTAGCCACCGCAGCTGAGGCTGCTACAGCTGCTGGCCCCGGGTTGCTGCTGCTTCGCCCGCCCGGGCTGAAGCTGGCAGAGAGGTTCGGCAGCTGCCGCCGCAGCGCAGTGGGATTCGAGCCGGGGACTGGCGACTGCACGCCGCCGCCAGCACCAGGGGCGGCGCCGCCGCCGGATGGTGGCGCCGGGCCACGGTTGTTCGGCTGCGACATCGTAGCCGCGTGGCCCAAGCTGCTGCCACCGTGAACGGCACCCGGGTTGGCGTAGACATCAGCACCGGTACAGAACTCTGAAGTTGCAGTTCTGCTCTCGGCAACCATGCCGCCGCCACTGGGCATGCCAGTAAGGCTCGAGCGGCCAAAGCCGACTATGGGCGCCTGCACGGGCCCCAGGGCCAGGCCGCCGAAGCCGCTGCTGCTCGCGCGTCGCAGCGTCAGCTCTGCGAACGGCTGCGGGCTAGCGGCGGGGCTGGCGGATGCTGCGGCCGGGGCTGCTACGCCGTAGACCTGCTGCAGCGTGGCGGTGTCGGTGCGGCGCCGCGCGGGGCTCATCTGAGTTGGGCGCTGGCGGTCAGGGCTGGCGCTGACCTGAGGAAGCTGCAGCGACCCCAGGACGGAGGCGCCGGGTGCCGGGCCCCCCATTCGGGGCTTGCTGCCGCTCGTGGCGCCATCCCAAACACTGCCCGCAGAGGGCGGCCCGGCACCGCCCGGCGAGGACGGCCGCCTGCCGCCTTCACCCGTGACGCTGGGGAGCATGGCGGCTGGGTTTGTAGGGTACACAAGGAATGTGAAGTGAGCCATTCGTCTCACATGCGACGCGGTCAAACCGCCAGCGCTTTGCCCGCTTCAGCTTGGTCAGCTTCAAGTATACCTCGGTAACAGACTACCGTGACAACTGGCTGACGGCTGACGGCGCCCTCGTCTGCCGTTTCCGTAATGCCCGTGCACGCAACTAGCGCTTGTACTTGGTGCATCGCATTACCTGTCAATAATGAAGCTTCAGGCTAGCTTTGTATCGTAGGCGGCACTCGCAGTGCGCGCTAAACACACCGGCAGCATGTGGAAGCTTCGCACGAACAAACAGGAACCGGTCAACCTAATGCTGTTCCTAAACGAAAGCCGGTGAGTACTTCGTACGTTGGAACTCGGGCGGCTTACAAATAAGTGCGAAAGCAACTTCCAGGCCGGAACTTGTAATCGAGGCCTCTTGCGCCAAGCTCGACGCACGTACACAGCAAGAGAGTGTGGCTGCCTACCTCTGGTATGATAATAATACGCAGAAAGTCAAAGCAAGAGGGTTTCCATAAGGTTTCCCCCACGGCCCCAGGACCATCTCGTCACCTCCGTGTGCTTCCCTTGCAAGACACCACCGCCAGCCAGCACTCCTGCTGCCTGCCTGCCGCTACAGCTGCATCCGCTTTGCTCGAACATCAAGTGTGCCCAAAGCCTACGACTCCATCGGCTGCCCTTGGGCCGCCACCTCCGCCACCGCCTCCGCCCCTGCCGCACCCGCGCCCGCCTCCCCAGGCGCCCCTGCGGCTGCCGCAGCCGCCTCCGCCTCCGTCTTTGCCGCTTCAGCCGCCGCGGCCGCCATGCCGGCCTTGTGTTCGGCGGCGGCGGCGGTGGCCTTGGCGGCTCCCTCCTTGTCGCCGCTGGCCTCCAGCTCGGCGGCAAAGGCCTCCAGACGGGCCTGCTCCTCCTCCGCGCTCTCCTTGGGCTGCAGTACAGGGCGCGGTACAGGCCGGGGTGCACGCGGTGTCATGAGTCATGTGACACGTACACGTGCCGTAAGCGTCTTGCCAGACACGCGAACGTGCAATTGAACATATACACTCTCACACACACACACACACACACACACACACACACACACACACACACACACACACACACACCTTGACGTTGTAGTTTGTGAAGCCGTCCCACATGAATGCCTCCAGCTTGCGGCCGCCAAAGTACCTGTGGGGTGGAGAGGCAGCGTTGTGAGAATCCATGGCAGGGTGCGGTCACGGCGTGCCCGTGTTCACTGCGAGCTACAGACGTGCGCAAGGCCGCACAAGGCGCGGAAGGACAAGCCGCTCGCAGAGCGCGCATGTCCCCCGCCAATGTGCGCCCATGCCTGCAGGCCCATGCGTGGTCGCCACTCCCAAACACACACTCGCGCCAACGCATACTGTCGGCCCCGTGCCCTTGCCTCTCCGAACGCACGTACCCACACCCACCTCCCATTCATGAGGCCCACGCACGCCTGCGCCGCGTCCGGCGTGCGGAAGCGAATCGTCACCACACCCTGCACGAGCAGATAACGAAGAGCAGACGCAGCAGAGCGGGCGTCTCAGGAAGCGAAAAAGTCCTGCACAATACAAAGGCGTGTTGCCACAGCCAACATGCCTACTCTGCCCCTTGTGCACACGACCCATTGCAACCAGTATGCGGCGGTCACGCGCGGTCACTGACTGACCTGCGGGTTGTGCTTGAAGATGCGGACCTTGTCGATGTGGCCCAGCTTGGAGCACTCGGCCCGCACGTCCTGCTCCAGCTCCTCTGTGGCGATGTCAAGGGGGTGGGCGACGGGGTTCAGTCCATTCGGGAAACAGCTACTAAGTCTCCATCTTCAGACCAGACTCTGGCTACTCGGCCACACAAGGCCTCCCTCCTATCCTCTGGCGATTCCGCCCCCTCCACCAGCAGCTCTCCGCCCGCTCCCCTCCCGCCTGCACCTGTGAGCCGCATGTTGTCCCGTCACCCCGCTCCCCCTCCCCCTTCCCCACCCACTTCCTCTCCCGCTGCACCTTCCCCTTCCCCTTCCCCACCCACTTCCTCTCCCGCTGCACGTGTGAGCAGCATGGTTCCAGTCACCCGCCGCCCTCCCCTCGCTTGCAACTAACACCTCTGCCTGTGCCCCGCTCGTTTTCGTTGGTTTTGGTGTAGTTTGGGCTGGTATTTACAACCCCCGCCCCCTCCCCTTCCGCCCGCCCGCCTGCACCTGTGAGCAGCATGTTGTCCAGGAAGTCGTCCGGCGCGAACATGTGCATCAGCACCGTGGTGGTGCGCTCCGGCGGCGCGCGGTCGTCGAAGCCCGCCCAGCCCAGCGCGCGCGCCTCCAGCGCGGCCAGCTGCTTCTTCTTGTCGCGCTTGTTGGTGGACTGCGGGGAGGAAAGGATCCCAGGCAGGCATGTTGGCAGGCAGGCAGGTAAAGATGCCCAATCATCTCCAAACAGCCAGGAGGGTGGGCTCGGCACGGCGGCGTCGAGGTGAAGGCGACAGGTGCCTACCTCACTTGGCCCTGATCACCTTCCACCCCACTCGCCCGCCTTCCCCTTTCCCACAGCCCGTTACCACTGCAGGTACAGCTGATACGCACGCGTCTCTCCAGGAGCGCTTTTCGCGCTCAATTCGCAACTCGCGCACGTATTTGTTCGGCACTAATCAGTGCAATCCAACGCATTACGGTATGGGGTCGCCACGACCGCCACCTCTACAGCAGCCTACATCTTCTTTCTACCCCCCCTCTGCTCACCTTGCCCACGTACGTCTCGCCCTTCATCTGGAACTGCGCCTTCTCAACAGTCATAGTGTGCCCCATGCCGGCCCTGTGAGGGCGGTGGGGAGATTGGAGCGATGGAGGGCGTGGCGATGGTATTATTGTTTGTAGTGCGCACTGTTGGTGCTGTGGAGATGGGCAGGTGAGCCACAGTGTGTGCGTGTTCCGCTGTGCTACCCAGCGAGCCCCCTGCCTGGCCCACCCATAAGTCAGACGGCCGGCATTCACAGTGCCCGGTGTCAAACGCCCACTGCCGCGTGCAGCCACACACGGTCGCCCGCACCTGAAGTAGGCGCCGTTCAGGAACTGGCAGGCCAGGTCCACAGACGGCTCCTGCGGGGATGTGGGGATGAACGCTTCAAGACCATAATTTATGGCACGCAGCAACACACAGTCGGTAACGCGGCACACAAGACACGTGTGTATGCCAGCCATGCGACACGCACGCACACACGCACACAATGCAGGGATTACCCGCTAGTCTCTGTCTGCCCCTCTATGCTGGTTTAGCTTGGTTTAGCTTGGTTTGGTTTAGTTTGGCCTGGTATTTGCAAACCCCCTACCCACCTTGAGGTACGACACCAGCGCATCCCCCTTGAGGTCGCCGGTGTCCTTGTCCCTGCGAGACCGCGGACGTGTCAGGTGTGTATGCCCTTGTATATCCATGTGTGCGCGCGTCGTTGGCGAGTAAGAAGAGAAACGCCCGCCCACGACTTCTAAGCCACATGCTTCTGACCCACGCCTGCCTCTGTCATTCCCGTAGGCCAGCGCCATTCACTCGCCCCACCCCCGCCTTGACTTCTTCCATAATCATGAATGTAACCACCGCCCTCGCCCCCTCCACGCACCTGTACAGCTTGATGCGCGGCTGGCCCTTCTCGTCCACCTTGATCACGCCGCACTTGCCAAACGTCTCCGCCACCTCCACCAGCGTCACGTCCAGTGGCAGGCCCGTCACATACACGTTGGTGTTGATCTGTGGTGGGTCAGGAAGGAGGCACACAGAGGGGTTGTGGTCAAGACTAGGCGGTAGGTGTGATAGACTGATAGGAACTGGTGGTGGGAGCATAACAAGAAGCATACTTGCGTTATGTAGCAGCCGGTCTCGAGGCGCCTGTGACGTACACAAACATTGCCCCGAGCTACTTCTCCCCCAAACCCAATCCTCACCTCCACGCCTCAAGCCTGGCCACACGGACTCACCTTGAGGTCAAACCAGTTGGCGGGCTTCTCCTCCTTGCCCTTGCCCTTCCGCCGCCGGCCGGCAATCACTTCTGTCGCCCCCTCGCCACCCTCAGCAGTGGCCCCTGCTGCCGCCGCGCCTTCCCCGCCCTCTGCCGGCCTCGCCACAGCCCCTGCCGCCCCTGCACCGTTGGTGCCTTTAGCCGCGGCCTCCTCCCCGTGGCCCTTGTGCCCTTTGCCGTGCGCCGCGCCCTTCTTGCCGCCCTTGCCGCCGTCAGCCCCGTCTGCGCCGCTGCTGCTTGCGTCCTTGCCCGCTTTCTGCAAGGTCGAAGCACGCAAACAAGGGCAGGCAGGATCAGGACATATTGGTTCATCGCTTTGCTCTAGTTGGAAGCTAACAGTGCGGAGCGCGAGCAAGCACGGCACAGCAAGGTAGGCCGCACGGGGCCACGCCTGCTGCACGGATGCACACATATACACGGCTGCGCCCACTGCTTACTTTACGGTCGCGCTTTTGTGTCTCCTCCGCCTCCTCCGCCTCAACCTCCGCCGCCCGGACCTGGGCCAGCGTGGGAATCACCTCGTCTTCGGGCTGCGGGGGGTGGCGAAGGTGTGGTGGAGTGGCGGGCGGGCGCAGGAGCAGGGGCCGGGGGCGGGTGTGTGTGAACGGCCAAAAAACCAGGAAAGGGGAAACGAGTTTTACACAGGCGCTGCATCACGCTGCACATGTCACTGGGTACGTCATCGTTGCCCATGCCACTCGGCACACACAATCACACAAACACACACGCCACGCCACGCCCCCGCCTCACCCACCGCGTACGTCATGGCCTCCAGGTCGTACCCCAGCTCCTCGGGGGCGGGCGCGGCGCCGCCCTTGGGCATGTACTTGCGCAGCCTGGGGGCGTGTGCGTGTGGGCGTGAGTGAGCGCGTGCTTTAGCGCATACGGGGTGCAAGCACGCAGGGCAACGTGCCTGCGCCTGCGGGCTGGCACAGGCACGATTCCGGATGAGGCCCCAAGGTCCGTCGCTATCCCATCGCCCTCACTCAGCCACCCGACCCCGACAACGCGCCCCAGGCCCAACTCAATCCCCCTGCCCCCAGGCCCTGTGCCCCCGCGCCCCGCACCCACTTGGTGTCCCACACGTAGGTGGTCCCATCGTCGTCCTCAAACTCCAGCTCCTCAGGCGTCTCAGGCCTCTCGCCAATGCCCGGCTCCTCGCCCGCCGCCGCCTTGGCTGCTTCCGCCGCAGCCGCCGCCTGCGCAACAGCGAGGAACAGCAGGCCCCAGCTCCCATCAGTGCCAACAGGTGCGGCCCCCAGTCTTGGCGGCGGGCTGCCATTGGACACATAACACACAGCCCAGGCCCTGCGGCTACCCGCCAGCCCGCCTCCCCATGTATGGCGCTGCTCACGACACTTTCAGCGCTCTGACCCCCCCCCCCCCCCCGTGGGAATTGGACTTAAAACTACCGTCGCCCTGTCACCTTGGCTGCCCGCTCCGCCTCCATGGCCGCCTGCTCAGCCTCCAAGATCTCAAACTCATCCCTCCTGCGGGCCAGTGTCAATGGGAGGCAAGTGCGCGCGCCACAACGCAAATCGACATCACAGGGCCAAGTGTGCATGCGTGCTCCCTGGGGCGTTCAGTCTGTGCGGCGGCACGAATCTGCCCAGCGCCGTGGCGCGCATTGCCACCTCCCTGGCTATCCCACCCCTTCGCCCTTCGAAGCCTCACCTCCTCAATCCCAGCGCCCGCTTTGCTGCCCCTCCCCTTTGCCCGAGCCCCTTCTCTCCCCCCTCCTCCCTCCCTCTCCTCCCTCCCGCCCACCCTCCCCCCTCCTCCCTCCCCGCCTCCCTCCCTCTCCTCCCCCGCCTCCCTCCCTCCCTCCCTCCCTCCCTCTCCTCCCTCCCTCCCTCCCTCCCTTTGCTGCCCCGCCTCACTTGACCCGCTTGGGCCGGCTGCCTGCTCCCTCCTCCTGCTCGGGGTCCCGCACCAGATACGCCAGGTCCTCCGTCTCACTCAGCTTCTTCCACTCGGCCCGCCCCTCCGTCCACACGTGGCTGTCGCCGCTGACGTGGCCGTCGTCCAGCAGGCCTGAGACGAGGGGTTGGGGTTGAGGGGCGAGATATGGGGAGGCATTGGGGGGGGGGGGAGAGGAATGGGAAGGCAGGCACGCAGGGAGGGAGGCACGCAGTTTCTCCTGTGCGGTGCGTACTGGGCCCCTGCCCCCGTGCCGTCCCGTCCCGCCTGGCCCCCGCCCCCGTTTGGCCGCCAGTACAGCCCTCTGCACGGCCAAGACCCATCACGGCTACCCGCCAAATGTTACATGCGAACCACGCACGGTAGCACAGGCTTCTAAGCTGCTGGCAAACCGGCTTTGAGCCCCCCCCCCCCCAGCCCACCTTTGAGCGCCGGCTCCGCGTAGGGGCCCAGCGGCTGGCCGCCGGCCGGATTCGCGATCCACCAGCCGGTGCTCATGTTGGTAAGTGTTCACAGCTAATGTCTGCGCCGTAAGTGGCGTACTAGTCCGTGTCGCTGGTCTAGAAGGTCTGCGACTTTCGCGACCAGAGCAAGCTGCCCCCCCCAGGTTGCGACAGGTAATTTCCTGGGTTTCTTTAAAAGCTTTTGGCGGGGTCACGTCGGCTGAAGGGACGCCTCAATGCACTTGGCGCGATCCAAACTTGGGAAGGCTCTGAACGAAGGTGTAGTTCCAGAGTATGCTGGTGCGCGAAACTATGATACTGTTTTTGTATCTATGTAAATGTTGTCTTACTAGGCTAATCAAAACGCTGTTTTGCCGATTCCGGTTTGAGACCGAAATTCTGCAATAGATCATGGCTTCACCAGCTTGAGTGACATTTGCTTTCAAGTAGCTCCAAACTAGCAGCGATGCTGCCTCCGGGGCTTCACAGGGCGATATCGGACGCCGTGAGCCCGTTTGGAGCTTATCCCTCCGCTGATGTGCTAAGAAGCCTCGAGGTAACTTTGATGGAGCTATATTTGCTATCACAAGAGATGTGTCCAATTTGGGAGCGGAGGGCAGTCGCAGGAAGCCGGAGACCATCACCTGGCGCACTGCTGGGCGCTTGGAACGCAATTGTTTTTCTCCGCGGTCCAGTCCTGTCCCCTCCCAGGCCTCAAAATAGTTGAAGCCATATAGAAAGTGTTCGGGTTGGGGGTCGGCGCACCGGCGCAATCCGTGCGCGGTGCTACCGCTGGCGCAACACACTGATGCCCGCGTCCTTGCCCTCCTACCAGCCCCTTTTGCCCCTTCCCGGCTCCGTCCTTACGTTCAACACAGAGCTCCTCTTCGCCACTCCTGACCAGTACCACTCCACCACCACCCCTGCCGCGAATTTGACTTCCTCCTCCAGGTGTATCTGTCGGACCCCCGCAGCACGGACGCTGTGTATGATGGGCTGGTCAGCCGGGCCTGCGCCGAGCCGCTCAGGTACTAGACATCGGGAAAGGGAGCTGCAGCCGTCCATGAAATACGGGAATGAAGTAATTACCAGTACTGCTGGCTCACACGTCTTCCGCCGTCGTCTCATCTAGTTATGCCTGGAAACCCGCCCCTTCGCTCCCTCCTGCCCCCACAGCCTGCCTCTGGTTGAGAAGGTGGTGGGTCTGCTGAAGGCCTACGTGCTGAGCTGCCCGCCCGGCCCCGAGCTGCTGGCGCTGCTGGACGACTTCTGCGGCCGCGTGGCGGAGCTGCCGGCGGAGGCGGGGCTCAGCGGACAGGGTGAGAGCGGCAGGGAAGGGGGAGAGGTGAAAACGGGGAAAGAGGGGAAAGGAGAGGGCACGGACAACCCTGAACATGGAACAAGAGAGGGAGCGGGTGAGCCAGCTCGCGGCAGTGGTTGCGCCTGCCTGGTCTGGCGTGCGGAGTGCATGGTTGCCAGGGGGCGGCCTCATCGCCGCGGGTGTGTGGTAGTTGCCAGGCCCTGGGTGCAATCACGACCTCCGCCACCGCTGCTCGGCCCCCCCCCCCCACTCCCGCAGGTCGCAAGGCGGTGCAGTACGTGCGCTCTTGCCTGCGACAGATCAGGGGCAGCGACAGGCTGGGCTTGGGGCTGGGGCCGGGGCTGCTGGGCGCCGGCAGGTGAGCCGGTGGAGCGTGTGGAGCATGTGTGTGCGCGAGTGTGAGCGTATGCGTGTATGTGAGTGTGAGCGTATGCGTTTGCGTGGGAATTCGCATAAACAAAAGGGCTTTTGCCATTGATGTTTCTTTCCTCACGCAAGGACCGGGAGCCCAGCTATCCTCTGCCTGCTCGCAGGGCTAGCCAGGGGTCACTGGCGGCTGCCGGCAGCGGCGGAGGCGCCGGAGGCGGTGGGGCCGGCGCCGGAGGCGGGGGCGCTGGAGGCGGTGGGGGCGCGGGCTTCCGCGGCAGCCTGCGCGGCAGCCTGGGCCGCTCACGTGATGACCTGTCCAACCTGTCACGATTGGCGGGGGGAGGGTCGGGAGGTGAGGGGTCCGGGGGCAGGATGGGCGGGTCGATGTGTTGCATGAGGGGAACCCATACTAGGCGCGCACGTGGTTGCAGCGCGGGCAAGCGGAGCAGAAGGACGCATGCGGATGGCACATGCACGAGCTTTCGTACCCGAGCACGCCTTAAACTGAACGCATTGACGCGAACAATGGCGTATCCACCTGCATCCCCCAGGCGACAACCGCGGCGGTCTCGGGGGCGGCACCGGCTCCGTCATTAAGCTGTCTATGAGCGCCACCAGCCTCAGCGGCGCCGGCTCCGGCCGCCCACTCAACGACCGGTACGCCGCGGCTGAGGCGCTCTCCAGCCCAAGCGGCGACGGCATGGGGGCAGCGGGGGCCACGGTGCCGCCCTGGCTGCGGCAGTCCGACGGTCGGGGCGTGGGGGGTGCGAGGGGCTATGAGGACCTCCGGCTGCCGCCGCCGCAGCAGGCGGCTCTGGGCGTGGAGCCGGCCTGGGCGGTGCCGGCGCGGCCGCTGCAGCTGCCGCCGCCGCCGGCCGGCGCCACCGCCGCCCGCGCGCGCATGTGGCTGCAGCACCTGCCAGACCTAGCGCCGCGACTGGCGCTGCCCAGCGGTGCTGCCTCCGCGGCGGCGGCGGCCGCCGCCGCCTGCTCCGTCGGCGGCGGTGGCACCCTGGCCAACGGCATCATCAGCAGCGGCAGCAACGTCCTCGGCAACGGCAGTAGCGCTGGCGGCGGCAGTGGCGGCGGGGGCGGTAGCAGCGGCGCCCCTTCTTCGTCCTCTCTGATTAGCCTGGGCACCATTCACCGGGCTGTGCTGGATCTTGAGGAGGCGGACATAGGGCAGCACCTGGGGGAGGTGCTGGGCGAGGCGCGGGCCGAGGTGAGCAGGGCGCAGGCAGGGACACAGGAGCGGGGCAAGGGCGGTGGGGCAGGGGTGGTGGGGCAGTGAAACCGGAGAGAAGAGGGCTGATAAGATGGGCCGGCGCCGATGAGCGTGGGTCGTTGAAGAGAGGAAAGGAAGGGGCAAAGGTGGGTCACACACGGGGCAAGTGCGGTCACCATCTTGCGCCATGCTGCCGCCCCCAGTCTTTGGCGCTTTTCCTGTAGCGCTTTTCCAAACATCCTTGCCACCCCCACCGCCTGGTTTGGTTTAGTGTGGGTTTGGAATTCGCAACCCCCCATTGCCTGCAACTACTGATGGAGCCGGTGGCTGCGCACGCACAGGCCCAGTCGTCGGCGCCCGCTGCGCAGCAGCAGCAGCAGCAGCGCCAGGCGGCGCGCGGGGGCGGCCGCGCCGGCGGCCCGGGCGGCGGCGGCGGCGCGGGCGGGCTAGGCGCGCGCCGTGGCCGTCCCGCCCGCCTGCTGTTCCACCACCCGCCCTACAACCGGTCGGAGCAGCTGCCCATGTCGGAGGCGGACGTGGCGGTGGTGGTGGAGGCGGTGTGTGGCGTGCGGGCGGCCAGCGCACTGGCGGCGGTGACGGGGCCGCCGGGCTCGGCGGCGGCGGCCGCGGCGGCGGCAGCCGAGGAGGAGGCGGCGGCGGCGGCCGCGGCGGCGGGTGTGCCCGAGGGCATGTGGCAGGCGTCGTTTGATGAGGATGCCGACTTCGCGCAGGTGAGGCGGGAGCGGTTCTGGACTGTTGGTGCGGTGCGGTTGGATGAAGTGGGGGTTGACGGGGTTCCACCAGCTCCGCCGTGGTGAGCACACATGTCAGGCACTGTCCTGCATGTGTTTCTTTCCACCTAGCGCTTTCCAACAACGCCTGCGCGCGCTGCTGTTCGCAGATGTGCGGCAGTATCCTGATGAAATTGATCATCGACATGTGGCAGCGCTGCGGCCCGGTCGGCTCCTACACCCTCGTGCTGCGCATGCTGCGCGCCGCGCTGCGCTCCAGCCAGCCCAGCACGCGCGCCAGGGCCTTTGACGTGCTGTACAATCTCTCCGTACACGGCGCCATGCTGAGGGGGGACAGTGAGGAGGCGGCGCTGGCGGCGGCGGCGGCCGAGGCAGCGGCCGGCGGCGCCGTGGGCGTGCCTCTGCCGTGGCAGGTGCGGAACGCGGCAGTTAGCAAGATGCTTGGTTGGGCGGCAGCAACTTGTTGGCGGGTCGTGCAGTGTGCACGACGCTGTGATGCCGCGAGCACTGCGTTCACCCGGGTTATGCTCCTGTTCACGTGCATCATTGTGTGCGTGTGTGTATATGTGTGCGTGTGTGTGCATGCGCAGGTGTGCGCATCTGCGCCGGTGTCACCATTCATCTCCGGCGGTGGCTACGGCGGCGGAGCAGCGGGAGGCGGCCTGACACCGCCGCCTGCGCCCCGCGGCGGTGGCGCCGCCGGCCCCGCCACGCCGCTTGCGACACCCGAGCCGCCACCGCCCGGCCCCGGCCCCGCCCCGTCCCGCCCCCGCCACGTGGCCTCCCACAGCCTGGGCCTCTCCAACAGCGCCCTACTCGACTCGGCACACAGCATGTCCGGCATTCCCCACCACTACCACCACACAATGCAGCCCGCCGCCGCCGCCTCGCTCACCGGAACCATGCGTAAGGTTGCCTCAGCGGGGCGAAGCACGCTGGGCCCCGGCGGCAGCGCCTTCAGCGCCGGCGGCAGCATCGCTGACGCGCCGCCGCCGTCGACGCCGCCGCCCGCCCTCCCGGCGCCCAGCCTGGGCGGCGGTGTGGGCGCGGGAGGCGGGCAGGCGCAGCCGGGCCCGGGCGGTGCGGGGGCGGCGGGGGCGGGGTCGGGGCTGGGTGAGGACCGGGCTGTGTACGACAGGTGGCTGCGGGCGCTGCTGTTCCAGCTGCTGTGCGACCTGTGCGAGGTGAGAGCGTGTGGGGCGGGGGGGGGGCGGCAGGGACGTGGGAAGGGGCGGGGGAGGAACGGCGGGAGGAGCGGGGCAGCCGTCCGTGCAAGACGGGAGCCAGGGCGCAGGAAGAGTCGTGCCCTAGCTGGGCAATAGTGCCTGTGGTCAGGGCGTGGCAGGGCTTAGGAGCGCTCATTTCTGGATGGCCCGGACGAGGGCTGGCACCAGCGGCGCAGCGCTCGCCGCGTTCGTGCCATGCTATCTCGTCCGCAACAACCTGTCCAACCTTGTATGCTGCGGAATCCCGGCTACTACTCCTTAAATAGTCATTGCATGTAACCCCGACCCGCAGCGCGCCGAGTACGCGGAGGAGGTGTGGCGCGCCGCCATGGGCGCCACATCGCAGCTGTGCGCGCACGGCGGCCACTGGGTGGCGGGCCGCGTGGCGCACCTGCCGCCCGCCGCCCTGGCCGGACTGCTGCGAGCCGCATGCAACCTGGCCTGGAGCCAGGAGCTGTACGGACACCTGCTGCGGCTCGTGCCGCACGTGCTGGTGCCGCCGCCGGCGGCGCCGCCGGCGGCGTCGGCGGCGGCTGGCGGCTCCGCTGCCAGTACGCCCAGCGGCGGCAGCGGGCCGTCGGCGACGGCGCGCAGCGCGTTCGCGGCGCCGGCGGCGCTGGGCTCGGCCGCGGTGGCGGCGGAGGGCGCGCCGTCGGTGCTGCTGCCGGCGGCTGGCGGCGCCGCCGACGGCGGCGCGGTGGCGGCGCGGCTGGCGGCGTTTGGCGGGCTCGAGGAGTTGCTGTTTCACTTCATGCGCGCCCCCACGCCCGACTCACGCGCAGCGCTGCTTGCCGCGCTGGCGTACTGCTGCTATGGCGGCGGCGGCGGAGCCGCTGCTGCCGACACAGGCGGCGAGCGGCCGCCGCAGCTCCAGCTGCCGGGCGGGGCCAGCCCGCCTGCGGGAGTGGGGGCGGGCGGCAGCGGCAGCAGCCCGGGCGGAGGTCGTGGCGGTCCGGACGGCGCGGCGGCGGTGTTGGGTCTGCTGCAGGGCCTTCACCTGGACTCGGTGTGTCAGGCGCTGAGGGCGGCGCTGCAGCGGCCATGGCCGGTAAGGAACCTATCGACGCCGTCCGATTGCACCGACCGAACTAAGCAAATGTCGCTTGCCACTGCAGCTCGTGAACACCGCTTGTGTATCTTATACCCTGCCGGCAACAATTTGTCATCTTCGCCACCACCGCCATCACCCACACAGGGCATGTCCTCCCGCCTGGCGGACGTGCTCGCCAGCGCAGTGGCAGAGGCCGCCTTCGCCTCCGCCGCCTCCGCCACCCCCGGCGGCACACTCAACCCCTACGCCACCGCCTCCGCAGCAGCCTCCGGCGGCCTCATGCCGCCCTCCCCCTCTGGTGGGCTGGGCCCGGACTGCGCCTATGCGGGCACGCTGCCGGCGGGAGTGGCGTCGCCCATCGCGGCGCGGGCGCTGCTGCGGCCGCTGCTGGAGAGTTTGGAGGTGTGCTGCGCCGACAGCATGATGTCGCCGCAGGTGGGTGCCGACATGGGGCGGGGCCGGGTTTTTAAGAGCGAGTTAGTCCCTGTTATAGCCCGTTAGTCATGCAACTCAGCACCTATGCCCACTGAGGGTTTGTCACTGAACGTGAACGTACGACTGCCTTGTGCACATGCTGCGCGCACTGACGCTGCGCTGTCGTGGCGGCTGCAGGGCTCCCTGCGCACGCACATGGAGGTCAGCTTGGCGCACATTTCCGGTGGTGGCGGTGGCGGCGCTGGCGGCGGGCTGAACGCCTCACTCGGCAACCCGCTGCCTCCGCCCGCGCTGTCCGCGGCGGGTGTGGGCGCCGCCTGGCGCGCGTTCAAGGAGGTGTGCTGCGAGGAAAGCGCCGAGGCGCGGCAGGTCGCCATCCACTGGTTGCACAAGGTGGGGAGGGTTGTAGATACCAGCCCAAACTAAAACAAACATATTGCAGAATGGCGAGGCACAGAGCGTGGCCTATGCTTCCGCAGCGGAGTGGCAACGGAGGGGCCCGGAGGGGCAAGCAGGGGGCCGTCACCTGGTTGCTGGGTTGCCAGCGGCTTGGTGGTTTGACCGGTCCGAGCCCGCTACCTAGCACATGCGCGTGTCTTGTTGCAAGTCCTTATAGCGTTCTGCACCGTCCCGGGACCGCAGCACAAAGCAAGCACATGTTCACACGTGCGTGCCGTGCACGTGCTGCCCCTCCCTCCCTCTCCCTCTCCCTCCCTCCCGCCCTGCAGCTGCTGTCCGCCGCCTGCCGGGCGGTGTACGGGCAGCTGCTGCTGCTGTCGCCCCTGTCGCTCAAGACCTCGCCAGAGGCAAACAAGGTGGCAGCGGCGGCGGCCGTGGCAGCGGCGGCGGCCGCGGCAGCGGCCTCCGGGGCCAGCGCCGGCTCCCCGCTGGTCGCTCTGCCGCAGTGGAACATCGCGCTGGCAGATGCGCTACTGCACGTGGTGGGTGCTGACTGGGGGGTGGTGGGTGATGACTGGGGTGTGGTGGGTGCTGGGGCATGGTAGGTGCTGGATGGGGCGTGGTGGGTGCTGCCGCGTGGTGGATGCTGGGCTACAGGGGTGTCGTGGTACAGCACCGGGTTGCACGCAGATGCGGGCGGGTGGCTGGCTCCATCCTTGATGCTGGCTGTCTACCTGTATTCTGCCATGCGGCGAGCGCGTGGATGGCGGGCAAATGGTACTGGCAAGACAGGATGCCACATGTCGCGTGCCCACTGCCCAGCATGTCTTCCGCCCTTGACTTGATGACTACTCTTGCGCTCCGTCTCGCCCTGGTCGCTCCGGTCAGGTGCGCGAGGCGCCGCTGGGGTGCGAGCTCCTCATGGCAGCAATCTGCCGAGTGACGGCAGACCAGAAGGCCGCGGCGGCGGCAGCCGCCGCCGCCGCCGCCGACAGTGCCGCCGGCGGCCCCGTCGGCACGCTCGGGGGCACCTTTGGCGGCGGCGCCGGGGCGGTGGCGGCGGCCGCCGCCGCCGCGGCGGCGGCGGGCGACGAGGCGGCGATGGCGGCGTGCCGTCGCGTCATGCGTCTGTACTACGTCGCGCTGCAGTGGATGCTGCAGTGCGGCAGCGCCGAGGCGCGGACACCCGCCGTTGTGGAGCTGGCGGACACAGTGCTCACCGCGCTGATGCAGCCCGACCCCACCGCAGCGGCGGCAGTGGCAGCGGCCGCGGCGACAGCCGCTGCCGCTGCCGCTGCTGCGGTGGGCAGCGGCGCCCCCAGCGCCGTCGGTGGCGGCTCCGCCGCTTCGGCAGCGGCGGACAAGCCGCCGCTGCCCGGCGGCGCCGCCACTGGCGCTCGGTCGGCGCCGCCGCCGCGCGCCAGCTCGTCCATCCTGTCGCAGCTGCCGCAGGCGGCTGCCGTCTCGACGGCGGCCGCCGCCGCCGGACCCGGTGGCGTGGCGGCCGCTGCCGCCGCAGCGGCGGCGGCGGCGGCGCAGCTGCAGTCGGAGCCTGGCGGCGGTATGCTGGTGTCACAGCAGCTCCTGTCGGGCCTCCTGGCTTTTGACGCCGACGCCCTGGCCTGCACGCCACCCGAGCTCCTTGTCACGCTGCTGCAGCAGTGCTCACAGGTCGTGCACGACGCTACCTCCAGCGGCGGCGCCGGCGGGGCTGGCAGCGGCGGCGGCGGCCTGGCGGCGCTCGCCAACGGCAACAGCGGCCTGGGAGACGGCGACAATGAGGCTGTGAAGAGCGTAGGCAGCGGCGGCTTCGCCAGCATGCGGCGCGGGTTTGTGGGCCGGCCGTGTGCCGTCTCTGGCGGCAGCGCAGCCGCCGCCTTACCCCTGCACGCTGCAGCGGTGGTGGCGGCGGCCGCTGCCGCCACTTCCAGCCGTGGCGGCCCGGCGCGCGCCAGCGGCGCCGGCGTCGCGGCTGCTTCTGCGCAGCAGCACGACGTCACAGGTGCTGCTGGTGCCGGTGTGGGCGGTGCCGGCGGCGGCGGAGCGCTGTCGGGGGCTGCGGTGGGCCCCTGGCAGGACGACTGGCAGGACCGGCGGCTGGCACTGCTGCTGCTGCTCATGGCGCGGTGCTCGCTGGACCCGGAGGTGAGGCCGCCGTGCAGGGGATCGGGAGTGGGCAACCATGCGGTTGGGGTACTCACGGCACACCGGTTGTAGCCGCAGGCTTGGTGGGCTGAGCGCGACCAATGGCGATGCGGACAGCTAGTGTCGCGTGCTTATGCAAGTGCATTGTTTCCTCACACCTTCCCAAACGCTGCCTGGCCCGAATGCTGCCTCTCTCACCCCCGCGCTGCCTCGCTAACTCGCTCGCGCAGGCGTTCGCCAAGTACTCGCTGTCACACGTGATCAAGGCGCAACTGAGCTGCGAGGACCTTCGCTGCAGATACTACGCAGGTGCACACACCAGCAAGCCTATGCAACCTGTGCACAGCCACCGGGGGGGACATACTTGCTACTCGACTGGCTATCAACGGAAAAGGAAAGCGCTTAGCCCTTGGCCTCCTAGGCCTCCGAGGCCTCGCAAAGAGCAATCCCGTTCACATACAGTCACTCCCGCCGCTGCACCCTGCTTGCCGCTGGCCCCTTCGCCCCATCCCGCTCACTCCCGCCCCATGTGCCCGCAGGCGTGTACCTGCTGAAGCACTGGATGCTGAACCAGCACGACCGCTACTGGCGCTCGCTGAGGCACATCATCGGCACGGCGCAGCAGCTCAACGACGAGCGCCTGCTGGACAACCCCTACCTGCAGATGAGGACAATGCTCAATGTGGACCACGCATGATCAACAAGCTGTGGATGAGTGGATCTCATGTGCTAGCTGTGGGATACAGGGAGTGGCTTGATCTAAAGATGTGGCCTGATCTATTAGAGGTGCGGCCAGCTGTCAGTGGTGATTGGGGACGAGGCATCTGGACTCTGCAGGCGAGTCGCTTGGAAGCGGCGGCATGCGCCGTTTGCCCGTTTCCGACGCTTGCATGAGGATTGATCGGAAAGCGTGCCCGGTAACGCGCGTAGGATGCTAGCTAGCGGACTCGGCTGCGCGTTGGTGTAAGGTTGTATTAAGGCTGGATGTCGCGGCTGTTTCTCGCTCTGCATGTGGTTCATTGATACGTATAGCTAGCGTAGAGCTCATGGGACCGGGGCGGTGGACGGGACTGGTGTCGCCATGACCGACGACGTTGCTTGCGGTGCAAGCATGTCCATTCGAGGTTGCGCACAAGTACCGTACATACATACATGCATGTAAATCAACTTAAGAAGCCGCATCCGTGGTTTGCAAAGCTGGGAAACGTTGAATCCCTATGGAGCTGGGCAAGTGGGGGGGGGGGGGGTATGAACTAGCTACATCTCCAGACCCCATGACGCAAAATCAGCAGCAGCAGCAGCAGCAGTAGCGGCCCTGGGCCCGGCGGCAGCGGCCCTGGGCCCAGCAGCTGCGGCGTGCATGTGCATGCGTACTGGAGAAACACGTGGAGGAGGACAGCGGGGCGTCGCCCAAGAAGCGGCGCCGGTGCGCAGGTTGACGCCGGCCGGTGTCTGGTTAGGGTCTTTGCTGGCGAGCATAGCGCCGCGCAGTATGTGGTAGGCCGCCGCAGCAGTGAGGAATGTTGTGGCCAGAGGATTTCCTGCTGATTGGTTGCCCTGCGCTGGCTGTTTTGATGCTTACTTGTCAGCGCTAGCGGGACGTTGCTGGGCGCATGGCGGGCCGTGCCTGTACGAACCGACCCCGGCTATGTCTGGGAGATGCGGTAGATGCTAGCGGCCTCAGACTAGCTAGGCGTGGCGGGGGCGCAGCCCACTTTTCCCTTGCCTTTCTTGTCGAAGTCCTCAGCCCGGGAGCATGATGGCACGGCTTTGATGGCGCAGCGGCGGCAGCCTTATTACTAACTTGATTGTCGTCAAGACCCACGCCAAGCTATTGCCGCTTCGGATTAGCTACAGCAGTCCGCGTGGTCCCCATGACATCAGCGCTTTTGAACGCTATTATTCAAGCCCTCCAAATGTTATGCTAATGGTGCTATTGGACGGAGCATTATTTATTTGGATGACGGTTGGTTGGGCATGGACACGAAAGCTGGCAGTCCCGCCAACTGCATAAGCAAGCCGGGGGGAAGGAGGTTGGAAACAAAGTACCAGACCTCATATATACATGCCCCGGAATCCCCCGGGAACCCCTTGACCTGCCTGGATGGGCTCCTGGAACCCAACGGAGCCCCACACACGGCAGGGACGACCACCGACCCCCGAATTTTGGCGGCCCATCCATTGGCCGGGTCACCGCATACCCTCACGGCGGACGCCAACTGATGCTGAATGTGCAGTACCAGCCTGCTGCTGTCTACCAGGTGTATACGGCACTTAGACCGAGCACTACGAGCACTCTCCTCTGCCTCTGGGTTCCTTGTGAGGACTGAGGAATGCGGGTGCGATGGGACAAGGTTAAGGCAGGTTGGCGAATTCCCGTAGTGTGCAGCTGATTCCCGGACCCCAGCAGGTGACAATTAAACCAACAGTTTGCGGCGGCAGTGCAATAGGCGCGGCTGATCGCTTGCGCCCGCGCCTCTTGCTGCTGCATGCAGCGCCCGCTGCTCCGGCTCACCCTGGTGCTGCGGCTGCGTCCCTTGATTGGTGCACGCGTGCGTGACTGTGTTAGGACTGAGGAATGCGGCGGTATGTATGATTGCAGCCGGACACTGCAGCCCTACGCACGGACGGGGCGCGCGAGGCAGTTGCGGACAGGGGACACGCGTACATGTATAGCAGCACAGCACAATTACATCATCGCCATCAATCAAGACCGACCCATGCATGCATGCAGAGGCACTTGTGCAGTTTTGCTGCATGGGGCCATGCACAACACGACCACACAGCGCGGAGTTTGCCGCCCTGCCCTGCCCCATTGCGCTTTACTGCTACATACCATGCGTGTCCTTGCATAGCAAAATCGTCGTACTTGCTATTGCTACAGCTCTAATTGTAGCCATTTCATGCTTGTGTATAGCACATCATCATACAATGCATGCTATGCATGCTTTGCCGGCCCACCTAAGTGTCGGCAGCTGCTACTGCCGGCGACGCTCTGGCGGCCTTCGTGCTCCGTCTGGGCATGCAGTCACTGCCGGGTGCCATTCAGGCCTCCCGGATTGCATTGCCTCTTGCTTCTCTTATTTTCACACAAGTCATGCAATGCTACGAACAGTACTAAGAACACCGCAGAAGGAAAGGGTTGACGCCGTGCTGCAGAAGACGCAAGCATGGCTGTGTGTGTGTGTGTGTGTGTGTGTGTGTGTGTGTGTGTGTGTATGTACGCCCCCCACCGCCGTCCATATTTTACACCTCCCTACCTGTTGCTCTCCCAACGGGTCCCCAGCCTGCTGCATATGGCTCCACACAATGTGATGCCACGTTGATTCCCACATTCATCATCTGTGTTCACCAGCAGCAGCTCGCCATCGACTGGCGATACCGGCCCTTCTAGCGGCTGCTGGCACCGGGCGACTGCAGCTAGCTAGCTTGCTTGTCCGCGGAACATACAGCCACGCGCCATCCCTCCGACCCCATAGTAACACACATACGCGCGCCAATAACTTGTTATTAAGATGTGCGCTCAACCACCCAGGTATCCCGTAAAATTACATACGTCAACCACTGCTAGATAGCTTAACCCAGCTGTAGCTCTCGACACCGAGGACTGTTTGCGCCCAAGCCAGGCTACGTATACGTACATCCGAAAACGATCCACCCTTCCGTGCAGCATGCGAAGAAGGATATGCACTATACACACATGCCTGGTGTGTTTGCTGTGGCCAACGAGGCCACACACCATCCACACACCAACTCCTTACGTGCTCACCACTTCCAAATACTGCCAAGCAAGCGAGGTGCTTACTCATGGCTTTCCGATTCAGTTTACATTTCATCTCCAACGAACAATGCAAAACACCCATGTTAATTGCGTGCGCAAGCAAATAGCCCAGCAGTCCAGTCTGCCCTTGCTGCCGCGCCCGCCATTGCGCGGCGATGACGCACGCCCTGCCTCGCGCGCATATGTGTACGTACGTCAGCCATGCGTACAGCTTCTTATCAACACATGCACTGGCTGGCTGTGATTCAAACGGTCACAGGAATAAATAACCCCCCAGTTATAGAGGAAAGCCGCATGTGCGCCCTGCTAGCAATCAACAGTAAGTTCAGCGGAAATGTCGACGTGCCGCTGCCCCTGTTGGCCTCTATCTACAGCCTTCTCAGCACCTACATACGTACTGAACCCTGTTTTCAGACATGATCGTTTCACGCGCATCATCAAGTCATTACGCAGGGTGGCACGCACCTACCATGTGCCTACCAGCCCTTGTGCCTACCAGCCCTTGCTTTGCTTGCAACTGCTGCACGTGCGCCTGTGCGCGCGCACACGCAACACGTACACATGGTAGCGTCAAGCATTTGAGCAAGCAAGTAAGCCCGTGCGCATTGATGCTCACACCTTCGTGCCGGTTGAACGCTTGCTGCTCCACACTCCGCACTCCATACCACTACGCCATCCACGTGTGTATATATGTGTGTGTGTGTGTGCGATAAATCGGTCGCCACCCTAGGTGTGTGTACGTGGTGCGTGATAGCGGTAGGATAGATTGTTAGGGCAAACCGGCCACACGCACGTACATGGCTTCAATACCCCCCACGCCGCCGAAACCATTCCTTGCTTGCATCCAGCAGGCATCCACTGCTGCAGCTAGCACTGCTGCCACTAGCCGTGCACTTCGTTGGTTGAACGGCTGTAGCGTCGACCTGCCAATCAATAACCAACATACACCCAAACGCGACCAAATTATTGAAAGAAATTTATTCCTATGCAGGACAGTCGTATTCAAGCAAACAAGCTCCGACAAGGACGACGAAGGGTGCACCGAGCAACCGCTCGCTCTCTAGCGCGCGCATGCACGTGTGCATGCGATGCGTGTGTGAACGGGCACTCTCGCTCTGCTGCAATTACTGCTGCAGTTGGTGGGGCCTACCGTTGTATGCGTTATCTATCTACTTACGAGCGCACGCGGGCGCACGCGCACCTGCTGTTCCGGCATGCATCAGCATGGCCGCAGTTCCATCGCTCGGACCCCATGCAAACACATGGACAAACACGAGAATACATACTCATCATGCTCTGCGAACGTCATGCACGCGTACGTATCGCTACCCATAACGGAATGCTAGAAACGCGTGCAACGTTGCAGAGAATCAAGTAAAATAAGGAGGGAAAGAAGCGTGTATGGAAGCCAGCTAGCTGCGAATTGCATAGCCTTACTTAAACAAGATTGCGTCCAGCTCGTTCTCATCCAGCTGCCACAAAACAGAATCAAAGTTTATGCTGTCAAGTTGCTCCGAGCTGGTCCGCGCGTAGTTCGCACCGGCAGCGGCGCCGCCACCGACGGGGTGAACAGCAGCAGCAACGACGTGCCCCCCGCCATCGTGGGCGGCGGCAGCAGGCTGCTGCTGGTGCTGCGCTTGCTGGGCACACGGCCGCCACTGCTGCGTGAACGGCGCACCTGCTCCTGCTGTGCCGCCGACGCTTGCTGTGGCCTGCTGCGGGTGCTGCTGCGGCCAAGATAGCCGTATGCCAACGCCACCAGCGAAAGTGTTGCGGCTGGTTCCAGCGGTGTTGGGTGCCAGTGGAGGCAGGGCCGGAGGTAGCAGCAGTCGCAGCGGCGGCGCTGCGGCAGCTGCAATCGGCAAACCAGCAGAAACTTGAGGAGCCGTGGCAAGCGCACAAGCACCGTTCAGCGCCGCCGGCGCCGCCAAACGCCTCAGCGACGATGAGATATGCGGTGATGGAGGCAGTTGCTCGTGGCTGCTCTGCGTGCGCAGCAGCGTGAGCGGGGAGGAGGGGCCGCCGGCGGTCGTGGGCGACGATGGGAAGTGTGGCGACGAGCTGTTGCGAGAGCCCAGCTGCGCAAGTGCTCCGAAGCTACTGCTGTTGCTGCTCCTGCTGCCACCGCTGCCGTCTCTGCTGTTGCCGGCAGCATACTCCATCTCCAGTTGCGGCGCCGTGTTTGTGATGCCTGCCGCCGCCGCCGCAACTGGCGAGGCAAAGCCTACGTCAGCTTTGCCGCATGCACGCAATGCAGCAGCAGCAGCGGCGGGTTGCTGTGACGCAATAATCTCCAAGTGGCTGCCGCTAGCGACCAACACGCCGCCGTCGACGTGCCGGTGGGCGTGGCGCCGGATGCGATCACGCAACAGCATTGGCTGCTGCTGCTGCTGCTGCAGGCTGCCACCGGCGAAGGTACCGGTGTGCCGGCTGCTGCGTGGACGTAGCCGAGCTGCCGCCGCAGTCGCTGCCGCCGCAGAAGGAACGGTTCCCTTGGCATGTAAGCCCCGCGTCTCTGTGGCGCTGCTGTTGAGAAGGTTGCCGCGCGCTGCTGCGGGTGACGGCGGCTGCGACAAGTGTGGCAGCAGTAGCGCTTGCGCATGCGCTGGTACGCCGCCGCTACTGCTGCCGCTGTCCCGCCGGACGCCGTTGCCGCCGCCGCTGCTGATTCGGACACCGGCGCTGGCGCCGACCAGTTCAGCGTCACTGTTTCGCTGTTTGTCGCGCAGGGACACGGGAGCGTGCTTGGTGTTGTCTCTGGTTTCAGAGGCTCCGGGGTCGTCGTTGCGATGGCGTGCGCCGCTTTTGTCAGGGGGGCCGCCACTGGCGGCGTGCCGCACAGCAGCGGTCATCAGCTGCGGCCTCAAGCCTGCGATAGCGTCCAAGCCTTTCCCAGCACCCATGGCGCTTGATGCTGGTGGCGTCGTGCTACCGGGTTTGGGCTCAGGCGGCGCCTTCGCCAGCTTTAGAGGAGGCTGAAAGCAGCAACCCAGCGGGGACGTGGACACGCATCGCTTTTTGGAGCTCCGCGATTCGCGATACTCTTGCAGTGCTGCCGCTAACTGTTGGCTGAGCTGCGTAGACTGCACGCGGGGCCAGCAATGGGCAGAACGTGACGGCGTTAGCCTATGTCGAGCCCGTGCAGTCGAGCAGAGCCGCAGGGACGCAGCAAGAGTCTCACCTCGTCGAGCATCGTCCCCAAGTGCGCTTCCAGGCCGCGAGAGAGCTGCAACTGTTGCTGATTCTGCTCCAACATAGTCTGTAACATTCCACGGCTGGAAAACCGGCCCGCGGAAGGGGCATTGTGGTCACTCATGGCCCGCGGCGAGCGTCAACGCGCCCCCCTGAGGCGCGAAATCTCGCTAAGCCACCGAACGCATGTTGCCATGAGAGTGATACATGTAGAGAGTTGCTTCCGGGGACGCAGGTTGAAAGCTCGGAACCACAAACGCCGCTGACTTCTGCTGTGGGCAAATCGTAGTTGCCAGCGGGATTCAGTGCCTAAGTTATGGTGTGTGCCTATTTGGAGATGGTGGGAACAAGCCACGGCGAGCCTATTGCGTAAACCCGCGCGACTGTCCCGTAGCTCCCACTGTATGCATGTATGGGCAGATTGGGCCTCGCTGCGAGGGGATTGCAACCTTGGAACACTTGATCAATCACCGGTTACCACGTCAATGATTTAAGTTCAGCTGAGCAGTGCCGGAGCGTCAGGGATTGCTCATTATCAGGACACGTACGAAGGTGTTAGGACGCTAGGTCAGGACACTCACAAGACTTTGCGCAGCCCCTCTTGGGTAAAAAGCTGTGATTTATTATTGCCAGAAAGCGCCCGATGCTATCCGTTTACCAGCAGCCATGAATGAGCGATGAATGGCAGCATCGACTACCTACGACGTAAGGTCGCTCGATCGCTCCCGCCCTTCCGTCGCCCAGATGCAAGAAGACCCACTATTGCGCACAAGGTTATAGCGCACCCGTCTCAACCGGGCCGGAATGCATTCGCCTGCTTGCTGCTGTCGGTTGACATGTATGTTGCACATGGCATGCGTGGGACCATGCCCCTACGTGTCGCCAAGGAACATAAAGGCTACGCGTGCAAAATTGCAGGCAAGGGACTTTCGTTGCAGGGATCAACGGCACGGGGGGCGGGGTTCAATCCTAAGGGGGCGTCAACCTGCCGTTATCCATGCTGCTGGGAACGCACGTACGGTGGACGGCGTGCATTAGGAGCTGGTGCTGCGCATGCAGTCACTAAGCTGCTGTCTGAGCGCATTGCTGGACCTGAGCAAGCGGGCAATATCTGCACCGATGATGACTTGGAGGCCGGCATTGCTGTAACAGCGATTCTGATGGGGGCAAGGATTCGGCCCCCCGTCCAAACCATGTGACGGCCCAATTATTTGCTGGCAAGTGCGTATGAATGGGCCCACCCATAAACGGGCCCCGCCCGGGCCCGCTGCCTCTGGACACAAGCCTGGGCACAGACGGGCACAGGCCCAGGCATGCCCCTGGGCCCCGGGCCGCGCTCCGATCTATACTAGCGACGGATGGCCAAGTTACAGTATGTTTCCCAGCTTGTGCTTTGCAGTCATTTAGTCGTCAGATGAATGCGTCTTCATGTAATAGGAGTAGAAACATATGAGCTTGCTCGTCCTTTGTCAGGTCCTTTGTCCCGCCGATTTTTGCCGCGGCGTGGACGATGAAGATTGCATTGTTATCAGACTTACACACAGAGTTCTCGGATGGAGACTTCAAGCTCGGTGACGCTCTGTGCGCTCAGGCGCAGGCTGCCTGCGATGTCCTTATCCTCGCAGGGGACATAGGCGAGCCATTCATGCCTAATTATGCTGCCCTACTATCAGAATGCTCCCAGAATATCAAATGCACCCTGCTGCTGGCGGGAAACCGAGAATATGTGAGTGCAGACCAGCGCACGCGTGCAAGAACCCAAAATCAATATGGACCCCTTGCCTCTCCCCTGCTAGGACATTGGCCCTTCGTCAGGCTGACCTTCTCCATGCATCTCAACCCCAACGTTCCTGCACGCAGTATGCAAACGGCGCTACCATGGCGGAGGTTGACGCCCAGATTGACTTGCTTTGCTGCGCCCTGGGTAATGTGCACTACCTGAACAACCGCGAGCTTAGGCTGGGCGGCATTACTTTCGTTGGTTCCACGCTGTGGAGCTACATCCCGCCAGAGCAGGCGGACGCGATGTCGGACATGCTGTGCTTTTGGTGAGTGATGCGGTGGTGGTGCAGTGGTACGACATGGTGGTGGAGGTGTGTGTGCGACTGTGCACAAGTACCGTGTGTTCGTGTGCGACAATGATGACTGCTGGATTGGGGAGGTAGAGGTTGGGCCACACGGCGGCGGGACTAAGGCCGCCCAGATGTAGATGGACATGCATGCAGGCATATATACCGGTGGGAGTCAAGGGGGTGAGGGCAGGCAATGGCAACACACACACACACACACACACACACACACACACACACACACACACACACACACACACATACATACATACATACACACACACACACACACACACACACACACACACACACACACACACACACACACACACACACGCCGTTGGATTGCTTGGACCTGCCTGTCATCCGCCGCCTACCTGTCACACTGCGCCCACCCGCATGCCTCTCCCTCTTACCCTCGCTGACGCACGCCCCCACGCCGCCTGCACTTGCCCGCCTCCACCCGCCCCCATCACTCGCTCCCGCCCCCTCCCTGCTGCCCCTTTCCCCGCGCACCCATCCCCGCCCGCTCTCGCACCCGCGCCTCTCTCCCCACCTACCTCCTGCCCTGCCCCTCATCCCGTGCCCTCATTCCCTACCTACCTCTCACCACCCTCCACAGGGAGGCCTACACCGCCCCCAACCAGCGCCTCACGCCCGAGGCCTCCAGCCGCCTGTTCACAGCCAACCTGGACTTCCTCGCCGCAGCCCTAGATCGCGCCCGCGCCCGCCGCGCCGCAGCCCTGGAGCGCCGGGCCCACGCCGCACGCGCTTCCCACGCCGCCGGCGCAGCCCACGCAACCCAGGCCGCCCACACCTCATCACCATTGCGCGCGGGTGACGCGGCCCGTGCCGCTGCAGCGGCTGCCATAGCTGCCGCGACGCCGGCGACCCGCACCGCGGCCACCGCAGGAGGCGGCAATGGCCGCAGCCAGCGCTGCAGCTCAGCGTTAGTGGAGTTGGCGCCGATGGGACAAGAGCAGGAAGAAGAAGCGGAGGTGGTGGTGGTTGTGACACACCACGCGCCGCTCATGGACGTCAGTCAGCCACCCGAGTTCCGTGGCGGCCCCCACACGCCCGCCTACGCCTCAGACCTGCGGCCCTTCATCCTTCAGCAGCAGCAGCTGGACCAGCAGCTGTGGCAGAGCTGGCATGAGCAGTTTCGGAGGCAGCAGCTGAGGCAGCCTGGGGAAGTGGATCCGGGGCAGCAGCAGTACCACCCGGCATCGCCAGAGCTGCCACAGCCGCCGCAGCCGCCGCGGGAGCCACCGCTGCTGGCGATGTGGGTGAGCGGCCACACACATCACAACTACGACGTGCAGGTGGGGGGAACACGGGTGGTTACCAACCAGTACGGCTACCAGAAGGGCCGGCCCCTGCGCCGCTTCAGGCCGGGGCTGCTACTGGAGGTGGGCGGCGGGGCCAAGGGCGGGGCTCAGCAGCAGCAGCAGCAGCAGCAGCAGCAGCAGCAGCAGCTACAGCCTCCGCAGCCGCTGCCGCGGCTACAGCCATCACAGGCAGCAGAAGCAGGGGCGGCAGTGAGTGCAGCCCTGGCAGCGGGCCGTGCGTGTGGCGAGGAAGGTGGTGGGAGAGCAGGTTATCTTAATGGAGGAGGCGCGGGGCATACGCAGGAGGCGGAGAGCGGGGGGGTGGCTACAGCTACTCGCGTGTCAGCAGATGCTATAGGGGCTGCCGGGTGGCAAAACACGGCGCCGTTTGTGGCGGCTGCACCCATGCATGAAGGGCATGGTCAGCAGGGGTCGGAGCAGGCGGGGTTGTCCAGCAGCTGTGCACGCACACAGGGCATGACGCGGCCGGCGCTAAGCGGCCGGCAGGGACAAGGTGGCGGTGCTGGTGGCGGCGTGGCGGCGGCTGCAGGGCCTGATGACGTGCACGTGCGGGTAACACGGGCCCATTATGCCGAGCCTGCTGCTGGGGCCGGTGTGGCCGGTGTGGCCGGTGTGGTCAGCGCTGGCGCAGCAACGGCTGCATCGCGGGTGGCGGCACTGTATCAGGCACATGGTGGTGGCGGCGACGGCCCCGCCCTCCCCGCCCTCCCACCAGGCCGGCAAGGCGGGGGCCGGAAGCTGAGCCCATTTGAGCGGATGCAGCTTGGCGGGCAGCAGGCAGCGGGCCGCGGGGGCGGTGACGTGGTGGATAGCGTAGCAGGCTCCGGGGAGACTGCAGCTGAGCAGGTGGCGGCCGGCGGTGGTCACACAAGCGGCGCCGGCCGCGATGGTGCAGCCGAGGAGGATGGCAGTGTGAGCGGGGAGTCGGAGGGCGGGTGGGGCGGGCAGCAGCAGCAGCAGCAGCAGGCGGGGAACGCGGAGGTGCTGCCAAGCTGGCTGCGGCAGTTTGTGTGCCTGTAGCATAGGGTAACGGTACCGTTCAATTTTTGGATGGGCGGGGGAGAGGATGTGAGGGAAGACTCCCGAGAGGGAACATCAGAAGTGAGCACCTAGCGCCCCGGAGCCTCTTGGCTGCGACGTCTTTGCTTGCACTTGACGTGACGTTTATGCCTGGGCGGAAGGCGATCAGCGTTGCTGCATTTCGCACATTTCAGTCAGGCCAGACCGCCAAGGATCATTTGCCAGACCGCCAAGGGTTGGGATGGTGAGGTTCTGATGGTGAGGCAGGGACGCGTCACAGACACACGTCCGCCCGTTGGCGCATCGGATGCACTTTGGGAAGGCACTTTGACATGAAAGCATCGCTGTGTGACTGGCTTGATGAGGTGGCGGGTATTCTGCGCGTGCCGCGCGGGGGTGTGATGCGAGTAGACTTGTCGATGGGGAGGCAGCGGTTGGCGACAGCCGGGGGCCAAATGGGTGGAGTGGGGTCACAGGTTGCTTATACGCGTCCATACGTACTCATTTACCAACACGTGGACGAACTCGCAATCACGCAACAGCGTTTGAAACTCGAGGCAAACATTACTTGTCCCCAAACGCATTCCTGCAGTTCTGCTTGATTGTCACAAGCCTTAGGGCCATAAATGGGTGATGGGTGAGGGTACAACTGTAGCGCGTAGGGCCTGGCGTCCTTGACTGAGCATTTTCCGTCATGACGAGGGCCGCGAGGAGCCTGCTCGTGGCGTGCCTGCTAGCGGCACTTTCAACCAGTAATGCGCAGCTGCAGAATCCGCTGCTCGGCGCGGAGGGAGGCAATCCGCCATGGGCGCCTGCGCTGCCTGGGGGCCCGCCCAGCTACACAGACGTAGCAGTTTCGGCGTTGCTGGAGCGCGTGACCGCATTCAGCACCTCGGAGAACACATACCATGCAGGTATGCAGCTTGCTCCGTCGCACGCGTGCCCGTTGACGCACAGACGGCTGGCCCCAAGCGCGCGCCGGCCCCCTGTATGACTTTGCGTGTGTCTTTCTTTGTTTGTGTGCGATGTCTTCTCACCCCGCAGCCTGGTGGGTCATCCTGACTTGGAAGGACGCGGGCGCCGGCGAGGCGGTGCGGGCGCGGTCCGCGCAGGTCATGAACAACGCAAGCGACGTGTGCGCCCGCAGCTGCGACAGCAACGGCCTGCCCTCGGCCGGCTGCTGCGACGCCATGTGGTTGCCGCACATCGAGATGCCAAACCTGATCGGCTATGACGAGGTACGGGTGAAGGCGGGGACTGAAGAGAGGGGGAGCTGGGATTTGGGAAGGGACGGGGACGGGACAGGGGAGGGAGGGGGCTGGGCGCTGGCGCGGCCGGTGTGCACGGGATGCTCACGGTACGCGTGACAAGCTCCGATGGACAGTCCCAGAAATCTCCAAACACTTTGCATCCCAGCATCTAACCTTTTTGTGTTTATCTTGTTTGGTACGATGACTGCAACAGGACCAGCTGCCGCGCTACCGCATCAACGCCAACGCCACCAGCGGCGCTGTCAGCTGGTCTACCCGCATCATCGGGAGGTGGTGAGCCTGGGTGGGGTGGGGGAGGATGGCGCCACGCGGCGCGAGTGTTTGTGGAGCTGTGCTTTGCGGGGTGGTGCATTGAGGAGAGTGAACCTTGGAGGGGGCGGCAGGCCTTATCGTGGGTAGACTCACTCCGCGCATTTACCATGCCCGCTTGGGCCGCCCTGTATGTGGCTCTGACGGCTGCTGCTCCCTGCTGCCGCACGTGTGCACTCCTACCACTCATGGCCCCTGCTGCCACTGCGGCCAGGTACTCGCCACTGGACTTCCGAGCCTACCCCTTTGACCACCAGGTATGCCACCGGGCGTCGTGGGTTGGTCACGCTGTGGACTACATCATGGTAAACCAATGACGCCCATGCCTCTCCCACTGCTCACTCCTCTATCAATTCAAGCCTTCACACGCCCCGGCCCGCCACGCCCCTCCTCCCCTCCTCCCCTCAGCACCTGCTGATGGAGATGGCCATAGCGGACAGCCAGTCGCACGCGGTGGGGCTCAAGTGGGAGCACGTGGCCAAGCTCAACAACACCGCACACACCAAGGGTGGGGCAGGGCAGGCGGGGGAGGCAGAGAAGAAATACGGGGGCCATCAATCCAGAGCAGCGTTAGAGTTCGGGTGCACGTGCGCAGCCAGATATGCTTCTCTCACGAGGTCGTGGCCGTATGATACATGCCCGAGAACCTCGTTCACTCCTCCCACACCTACATGTTTCCTACCCGGTTGTGGCCGTGTGAAGGGTCCCCACAAAAAGTTACGTGTCTCGCACGCAACGCGCTGCAGGCGCGGACCTGTCGGGCTGGCGTGTCAAGTGGGGCAAGGGCAAGTTGTACGACAGCCGTACTTGCCAGGCCTCATACGGCGTCACCGCCCACAGGTACATGTGTGAGGACGGCACGACGGGTTGGGCGCCTTGGGCTCCCTAGCTACCTTCATCTAACAAGTCATGCCGGGAGCCCGCCCCACCTCCCATGGACCCTGCTGGCTATCTGCAGCACGCTGCCCGCCTCCATCCTTCCCTCATCTCCCAGCACACACCTCTCCTCCCCCCCTCACTCCCTTCTCCTCTCCCTGCCCATTTACCTCCCCCCCTTCCCCCGCTTCAACATGGCCTTCTCCAAACTATCCATGCCTGGAACCCCTCCCCCCCCCTCACACACACACGCACACACACAGGTACTATGACGCCTCCAGCGCCTCCAGCGGCGAGCTGGCGGTGCTGGTGCAGTCCCTGCGTGTCACCGACCGCCACTACGCCGACAACTCGGGTCGCGGCACCACCGCCCCGGACTGGTGCGGCACCTACAGCTCCGTGTACGACGAGGCGCGGGCGCTGTACGGCCCCATCGTGCTGGTGGCGGATATCATGGTGTGGGAAAGATGGGGAGGGGGAGGGGGCAGGGCGTGGGGGCAGGGGGAGTGTGTGTATGTGGGAGGGGGGCGTGTGTGTGTATGTGTGCGTGTCAAAAGCGGCGCGAGGCGGGGTGGGGGGTCAGGGCCAGGATGTTCCGGGCGGCAGGTGGGGCTGCGCCAGCAGGTACGGGCTGTCACGGCGGCGTCCGCAGCCGCCTCGGTGTCGTGCCACGACACCATCGGACCAGCCGCGCCCGCACTTCGCCACTTTTCCCACCACCTACTGCTCTGGTGCCTCCGCAGGTGAAGCGCGTGTCGTCTTACTACGTCATGGTGAGTGCGGGACTCGTGTGCGTGTACCGTACACACGTGCCGCGCCGGTCACCTTATCAGGAACCACAAGACCGCACGGGGGGCCACGGGTTGTCTTTGGCCCGTGCACTTGCCTGCAACTGGACTGCTGTCCCAAAGGGCATGTGAAACATCACGTGCAGCCCAACTCGCGTGCACGGTGCCGACCTCCTTCCCCCGTGCTGTGACACTGCCACACAGGCCAACCTGATCCCAGTGCTCATTATCAGTCTGGTGGTGTTCGTGGTGTACTGCATGCCCTGCAACGCGCTGGGAGACAGAATGGGTGAGAGCTGGCGGGCTGGAGCGTGGGTGAGGGGCGGGGGCAAGGGGCGAGGGCGGGATGAGGGCGAGGGGATGGCGGCGAAGCATTGGACAGCGGCAGCAGCGGCAGACGATGGGATGTGAGCTCTGTTCGTATCGCCGTCGCTACCAGGGACTGGAGGGCGGGTTGCGGAAGCTGTGTGCTGAAGCCGACCAGCCGCAAGACTGGCACACCCGCTCAACTTCCCAAGGCTGCCAGTGCTATGCTGCCCTGTCCTCGTGCCGCTGCCCCAGACCCCGCTCCCCAACTGCTCCCTGCTTCCCCTGCCCCTTCCGCTTGCCCCCTGCTTGCCTTCACAGTTGTGATCATGACTCTGTTTCTGAGTCTGACGGCTATGCAGTTCGTGTTCGACTTCCCGCCCGCCAACTACCTGAACGCGCTGCAGCAGGTGGGTCGGATAGTGCGGGTGGGGCCGTGGGGGGAGTGATGGCCGCAGCGAAAATGAGGATGCGTACCATACCGAGATGGAGTGGGATACAGACGTGGTGGGCCTGTGAAAAACACCGAAGACAAACAGGCAATGAGCACAGACATGCAGTAAACACGTCCGCTCGCGGCCCTGACAAACACACGCACTCGCACGCGCCCTGCTGCTGCAGGTGGTGCTTGTGGCTTACGTGATGATGCTGGTGGCGTGTGTGGAGAGCCTGATTGTCAACCGCATTGCCACGCTGCCGGTGGTGCTCACCAACAAGCGCACCTGCTTCCAGAAGTACAGCACACTGCTCAGGTGTGTGTGGTGTGTGGTTGCGGGCGTGTGGTGTGTGGTTGCGGGCGTGTGGTGTGTGGTTGCGGGCGTGTGGTGTGTGGTTGCGGGCGTGTGGTGTGTGGTTGCGGGCGTGTGGTGTGTGGTTGCGGGTGTGGTTGAGGGCGTGGGTGTGGGTGTGGGTTTCGGTGTGTGGGGGTGCGGACATTGGGGCACGTGCGGTGTCGGGTGCGGTGTCGGCGTGAGGTGCGAAGTGGAGGTCAAGGAGAGTGAGGACGAAAGGGGATGACACTACCGATAGGTGTAAGCGAGTCTGATTGGGTCAGGCATGCAGGCACGCATGGGCTGCTGCTGATGACGCAGTCCGATAGCTGGCCGGGCAGCCACGTGACGCAACGCAACTCAACATTGCTGACACGCACACACGCTGCTTGCGCGCACCCACACGCAGGCGCCAGACCAACGCCAGCGCGGGCGGCAGCGGCACGCTCACACGCCGCGTGTCTCGCGCCCTCACCTCCGCCTTCACAAAGTTCCGTGACAGTAAGGAGCTGCAGCGCGCGGGCTCAGACGCCGTGCTGGTGCCCTACTCCCCAGGCGCCGTCGCCGTCGCCGCCAACCTGGGCGGCGCCTCCGCCGGCGCCTCCGCCACCGCCCGCCGCGCCATGGGCGTCGCCGGCACCGGCATTGTCGTGGCCCCCGGCGGCGGCATGGTGGTCCGGCGGACCGTGTCGCGGCAGCGCAGCGCCGCCCGCCGCGCGGCGGTGGCGGCCGCCTTTGCGGCGGCGGCGAACGCGGGCACCGGCACCGGCACCGGCACCCACACGGGCACGCACACGTCGGCGGCGCCCACGCCCAAGGGCGTCGGCAGCAGTGCGCCCAGCCGCACCGGCACCCTGAGCCGCTTGGCTGCCGCCAGTGGCGGCGGCGCCACCACCGCTGCTGAGGCCGCCGATCCTGCTACAGCCGGCGCCAGCAGCAGCCGGCCGGACAGCGGCCACGTCCGGCGCGGCCGCGCCCCGGCGTCGCCGCTGCTTCCGCCGCCGCCCCTTGTGGTTGCGGACGCGGCTGGTGCGTGCCCCGCAGTGGCAGTTGCGATGGGCTCGCGACCGCCGTCCGTCACCGCCCCCGCGCCCCTTCCCACTCCCTCCCACGCCGCGGCCGCGGCGGCCCTGCAACCTGCTGCCGCCAGCCCCAAAGCCGACCCCAACGCCAATCCTGCGGGCTTCGGCTCCATTGGCGGGCCTGCCGGCAGCTGCAGCCGCAACGGCGGCGACATGCTGGATCCTGTGGCCTACGGTGGCACAGCTTCCGTTCATCTTGCCCCGCTGACCGGCAGCCACTTCGCGCCCGTCGCGGCGGTTGCGCCTATGCCGGCCGCCTACCCCGAATCTGCCGACGGCGGCGGCGGCGGCGGTGGTTGTTTCAACAAGACGTCTTCGGCGTCGACTGGCCCCAACGCCATTGCCGGCGGCGGCTCCTGGCGGCTGCGGCGGCACGACGGCTGCTTTGGCCGATTGTTTGGCTGCCTGGCGGCGGCGTGGGCGGCGGTGGCGGCGGCGTGTGGGCGCGCGGCGGCGGCTCCGGACCGGTTCTATCAGAACTGCAAGGAGGACGCCGAGTTCGCCTGGTGCGTGGATTTGGTTGTGCAGCGCGTGTAGGGGCGGTCGGGGTCTCGTGGCAGGCAACCTACCTCTCCATGTCACGGCATCTGGCTCGCATGCCTCACTCATGCAGTGGGTCTTTTGATTGCTGCGGATTGCCCATGCACCGTTCACATCTTCTTCCAACGGGCATGTGATCATCACGTTTCGCGCCCGCATGCGCCTGTGTGTACATGCTGCTGCTGCAGGTTCGTGGCATCGCGCATCGACAAGTACTGCTGCGTCGTGGCTGTGTGTCTGTACGTAGTGATCATCAGTGTGCTGCTGTGGGTGCAGACGCAGGTGAGAGCACGCGGCCAGGCGGGCGCGCTGCTGGGGGCGGGGGGGGGGGGGCGGGCGGATGGGGCCTCGGGGTTGGGGCCGCAGGCTACGGGTGGGTTTAACGTGCGGATCCCGATTTAACGTGCGGATCCCGAGGTAAGGGTAACGAGCGGGCACAGAGCGAAACTGTACCACGGCGGGTGGGGCCGTGAGTCAGGGCGTGCGCGCGGCCGGGCGCGCACTTGCTCCGCTGTGCACGCACTCCTCTGACCCCCCTGTGCCAATGTGCCTGGCTGCAACTTCGCCTCTTCTTATTTAATCATGATTGTAACCCCCCGTTGGTTTCCGCGCCGCAGGTGGGCGACCACAAGATGATGCTGGGCGACCGGCCGGGAAATATGTAGCGAACTGGTTGCCGGGTCAACTTGGCAAATGGCTTCCGCTCATGCGGGCTCTCGGGGCCCGCAGCAAACTGGCTGTCCGCATCGGGGAGCAAGGCACAGATCTGGGATACATTATTCAGGTTTGCGGTCAGAAGCGCCTGCAAGCTGGTTGACAGGCATGAAACTGTTGAACGCGAGTGGGTGCCGCACGGCCCCAGAATAAACGGTGTGGCACGTGAATGAATGCCGCAAGCCACGTGAGACGCATGATGACTGGACGAAGTACAGGAGCTTTGCGGTCGTAGTGGTACATATGGGTAGCACGGGTGCCATGCATTTCAATGCTGTCTCGTGATCGAGATGCGAGCTCGAAATGGGAGTTATACAACTTGTTGTTGGATGAACGGGGCTTCACCTTGATGGACGGAGCGTTGTTTGGTGAACCTGCTTCCCCTGTACATGGCATCGGCTGGCACAGGTAGGGGGGTGCCAACATTGCAGCGCTGCGTGGGGAACGTGGCGGTACGTAAGCATGGTGTTCGTCCGCCCATGCCAGGCGTTGGGTGCCGTGCACCAGTCGGGCGGGGCGGTCTTTGTTGTTGAGTATTGTCCGGCGTTTATCTCTGGATCGCAAGTCATATCTTGATTGGGAGGGTTGCATTTGTGTTGCAATTGTCAATATAGCGCATTTGTGGTTGCGGCTAGGTGAGGATAATAACACAGACCACACCGCATGCGTGGGCGCGTCCAGGTGTGCCGACGGGAAGCAAATAGTGCCCTGGGCCGGATGCGGCATAGGCTTGCAGCCTTGCACACTGCGTGCACGGGTTGCATGCACTCTAGCATATTGCACCAGGAGGTGTTGGGGGCTTGGAGCCTTGTACCAAATCATTGATACAACTAATTATTGCATGCGCTTGACGACAACTGCCAGGGTCGCACTTCCGTGTAAACTGTAAGCAGTATGCTGTTACAAATGCCCATTCCGGACCGCTACATGCTCATCACGCACGGCCGACGGCGGTTACAGGTCACGGCAAGGCTGCCACACGCCCACACAAATCCGCCGCGCGCAGACTTTCCACAGCCGCGGCGGTCCGCAGCAGGAACGTCAAGGTTCATCACCCACCCGCGGCGTCCTAGCATTAAACATTTCACCTATAAGCTGTTAACACCCTCTGACATACATGAGAGGTAACGGTATCATATGACCTAGTGTTCGAAAACACCATGCAAAGCGGCTGCACCATGCAAGCGTACATGTGCATCATCTGCATGGGAACATGCAGCAGTTCCGGTGCTGTGTGATGATAAATGGTGGGGGAGATAGACAGATAGTTACTCTTAGAGACGCGCCCAGCGGCCTCGGATGACGGCTACTGCAGTCTGCCGGAAGCTGGCTGCAGCGCGCGCGAAGTGTATATGTGTGTGTGTGGGGGGGGGGCGTAAACCCTGAACCAATCCCGTAACTAGGCCGTAAGGAAACAGGGGGGGGGCTACAAGGTGGTGTGCATGGTCATGCATGCTATCCTGTCCCTGGAAGAGGGCTGTTGCCGAGGTCGATGATTGCCTGTTGCGGGATTGCAGGGCCTTCGCAACGCGGTACGGCTGGGCTGCACAGATGGTGTAGTCCGTTACGTTGCGATTACAGGGTTTGAGAATGCTCACTTCCAGCTTGTAACACCAAGTCAAGGGTGTAGGCTGGTGGTCATGGCAGGGTGGTCTCCTCCTCATTCACAGCCCCGAGCTCCCTCGCCCCACCACCGACCTCAGGAAGTACAACCGCTGGCGCACGAACTCCGGCGCACCGCAGCCATCGTACATTCGTACATTTCAGTAACTGACACACAGAGTCACAGACGAGTAGCGCTCCCGTACCGCAGGGCCACGTAGGGCAGCGCGCCGCTCACCGCCGCCCGGGCGACACCGCCCTCCGCTCGCCGCGCGCGCCCCCGCCTCCTCCTCCTGCGGCGGCTGCCCCCACCCCCGATACCGACCCACGCCGCGCCGCCACCACCGCGTCCCGCAGCCCCGCCTCCTTGCGCGGCACGATGGGCAGCAGCAGCATACTCATGGCCCAGCCCATGCTCTGCATCAGCGCCGTGACGATGAACGTGAACTGCAAGGAAGGAGAAAAAGAAATGGTGGGGAAAGATAAGTGCGGGAATGGGAAAGACACGCGAGCGAACAGAGGAATTGTGAATGCATGGTGATAAAGCCAGCGTGGGCCTCCGACTCCCCCGCCTCCCCGCCTCGTCCCCATCCCTCCCCTCCTCCCCCCTGTCCCTTCGCCTCACCTGAAAGCCGTATTTGTGAATGAGCCAGCCTGAGGGGAGAGGCATGGGGGAGGCGTGAGGGGGTTCAGTGCTGGGGCGTGGCATGGCCTGGCAAAGAACAACGTGGCGTGGGCGTGAATTATAAGGGATCATGTGGCGGGCGCGAGGACCCCTGGGCGGACGTTGCGCGGATGGGTCTGCTTACCGCCCAGCGCCGCACTGCCGCTCCAGCCGAAGGCGGTCACGGACTCCAGACTGTTCCAGGCGGCACGGCTCTCCTTGGGCACGAAGTCCTAGGGGAAAGGAGGGGGGGGGGCGGCGGCGGGTTGCAAGGGTGGGGACGAGAGGATTGCGGGGCGGGGCCCGGGGGGAAGCAGGGAGAAGGGCCATGGGAGAATTGGTTGCGATCCCTGGGCTTTGCAGCGGACCACGCCCTCATGACACGCCTGGTACAATCCCTACACCCGTGCCCTTACCACCCCTATGGGTTTCCCATTGGACATGCGGTGAAAACAAGGCCCCCTCCCTCGCCCCCCGCGTGCTGGCGCTCAGTCTCTGTCTTACCATGAGGATGGACTTCTGCAGCGGGTAGATGGAGTTCATGATGGAGGTGCGCGCGATGTAGATGGGAACCATTAGCCGCGGCTCGCGCCAGTGCTGTGGGAGAAAGGGCGGGGATGGGCGGGCCGGTAACGGCGGGTGCGTGAGCGGGTGGGCAGATGGGCGCGTGGCTAGCACTCGGCAATACTGGGTTGGCAGCAGCAGGCCTGGCAGGCTTCGCGCGTCAGTATCGCAGCCTGAGGGCGCATGCCGAAACGCATGCGTACCAAGGCATCCCCGTCGGCCCTCGGTCGCGCCTCACAACCTTCCCACAGGCCACCCGTCCCGCCTACAGCTCCCGCTATTGCTCCCGCTACAGCTGCTCCCGCTACTGCTCGCGCTACAGCTGCCGCCACCAGCTGCACCGCCGCCGCCACTTCCCGCCTTTCCCGCCGCCACCGCGGCCTCACGTTGGGGTGGCTGGCGATCCAGGCCAGCAGCGTGATGCCCAGTCCGCGGTTGAGCACCATGGTCTGCACGCGGCCCATCAGCCGGCTCTGGCGCTGCGCCACGAAGGCGGCGGAGGACAGGCACAGCGGGATGGCGCAGTACATGAGGTTGACGTACACGGGCGGCAGCAGCACCTGAGGAGGGGGCGGGGAGGGGGGATTTACAAGGGAAGGGAGGATTACATTCATGATTATGAAGGGGAGCGGGGCTTACTATTGTGCAGTAATAAGCCTGAAGAGACAGAGGAGGGAGCGCAAGACGCACATGCCCTACCGAGCACGCGCACGAAAGGCCGCGGGCAAAGGCAACGAGCATCGCACGCCCCCTGCACTCACCGCGTCCTTGAAGAAGATGGGGAAGAACTTGATAGTCTGCAGTGGAGCGCGGGGCGTGGGGCGGGCCACGGGGGTTGGTCGGGTGTCGTGCGCGCGGCTGCGTCAGGGTGCCGTGCCAGGGTCCTGCCAGGTGGTGCGCTATGCCCTGAGAGCGACACACAGCTCAAACCTGGGACGGGCACAGGCACAGTCCCTGACGCCCCCTTCTGCGCTGCACGCTCGTACGTTCCCACCACGCATGCACGCAACCACCAGGCCCGCACGCTGCCCCAACCTCACGCCCTCTTCCTGCTTCCCCACGCACCATGCCCGACGCCAGCCCCATGATGCAGTCGGTGAGCGCCAGCACGCCCGGGATCCAGGCCATGGTCAGGCACAGGAAGCTGCGGGCAGGTGCGAGGAGGCAGGGCAGGAGGAGGAGCTGGGGAGACGGGCCACGATCACTAAGCCATGCGTACGGCGGCGCCCATTGTCAGACAAAACGTGCCAGTTGGCAGCCCCGAATGTGCGTAAGCGAAATAGCAAACATGTGCATAGCCGACTCAGGGGGGTGCAGCACTTAGCCACCTTCATCACCGACTCCGCCTCCGCTTTCACTGCCTCACCGCCGCTTGTGGATCTCCGCCTGTATCGCACTGCGCGGCCCCAGCCGCGGCGGCGCCTCCTCCCTTCCGCCGCCACCGCCTGCTCCGCTGACCCGCCGTACCCCGGCGACCAGAGCACCGCCTCCGCCTCCTCCTCCGCCAGCCCCGCCGCCTGGTGCCCGGTCATTGCCAGGCGTGTTCTTAGCCAGTCGCTGCCGCTCCGCCGGCGGCGGCGTCAGCTGCGGCTGGGTGGGGACGTGGTGCGGACCGGCGTCATGGTGCCTCTCGGCGGCGGCTCCGCCGGTGCCACTCGTGGTGACGGGGTTGGGGAAGTGCAAATCGTCGGCACCGCCGCTGCTGCTTGAAAGGCGGCTGGGGCGGCGCGGAATGGCGCCGTGCAGGTGCCGTGGAGGCGACAGCGACGGGTTAGCTGGTACCGCCGGAGGCGGCACCGGCACCGGCACCGGCACCGCGCGCGGGGAGCTGGGGGTGGAGCCGCCGAGGTTGGCCGCCGCCGCGGCGGCAGCGCTGAGGAAGGGCAGCTGTGGGGTGCCGAAGGCGCCGAGCCCTCCCGCCGCCATACCTGAGGAGCTGACGCGAGGCGAGCCCGACGGCGACGCCGCCGCACTGCCGCCGCCGCCGCCACCTACCTCGCCGCTGGTGCGGCGGCCGGTGCGCATGCGCTCGCGCTCAGCCGCAGCGGTGGCGGAGATGGCGGCGGCTGCGGCCGCGGCGGCGGCGGCCATGGGGGAGGCAATCATCTCCTGCGGCCCCGTCGGCACCGGCCGTTCCTTATCCTTATCCTTCTTGTCCTTTCCGTCCTTGTCCTTCTTGTTGGCTTTCGTCTCGTTTTCCACCGGCGCCACTGTCTTGATCGGCGGCGGGGAGCGCTGCAGCGTCGCAGCGGCGGCGGCAGCCGCCGCCGCCGCAGTAGGCGTGATTGACCCTTCCAGGTCCGCCGCCGGGGATGGAGCCGCCACAGACGGAGGCTGCTTGCCTGCTGCAGAGGCGGCGTAGAACGTGGGTGTCTCGGGGCCGTCACTGGCAGGAGCGGACGCCCCGCTCGCATCGTCCGCTGACGTCTTGGGAAGCGTCAGCGTCGGTCCGCGCTTGGCAGCAGCCCCTGCTTTCCCGCCCGCCGCAGCCGCCGCCGTCGCGGCTTGAGCTTCGCCAGGCTTGCCGCTGCTCGCCGTGGCGGCCGCTGCAGGGGCTGCCTGCTTCTGGCCATTGCTGTTTGCTGCAGCGGAGGCCGCGGAGGCGGTGGCACTCTCATTGCGGCCGGCCACGACACGAATCTCCTCCTCCTCCACCCCCACCTCAACCTCCTCCTCCTCGTCCTCCCGAAGGACCTCCTCGGGAAACGCGAACAGGCCGCCGCCGCCACTAGCGCGAGCGGAGTCTGCGCTGGCCGCCGCCGCATTGGCGTAGCGGTTGCGTGCCTTGGAACCCCTGCAGTAGATTGCGGGCAATCGGGCGAAAGCCGAAAGGGCTTCACAAGAGGACGAGCGAGAGGACGAGCATGTAACTGCTGATACCGTATGCATCAGCCCCGATACCTTCCCCCTTGAAACCGAGTTCCGCCGATGCCTTGCCCGTCCCAACCCGGCCCCAGGGCCCTGCGCTCACCCCTTCTTGGAGCCGGGCCGCAGCATGGCGCTGAACGACAGCTCCGAGCCCGCGCCGGCGGCAGCGCCACCGCCCTCGCCGTCGCCCTCGGCAGCTGCCGCCGCAGCCTCTGCCGCAATGGCCGCCTCCGCCGCCGCGTCAATGCCCGGAACCGCGCCGCCGAAGATGCTGACGGTGCGGCAGTCCGCCATGGCTGGCGGCGGCGGCGGCGGCGGCGGCGGCGGCGCCGTTGCCATCGGATCAGCGGCGCTGTCCACTGCTTGGCGCATCGCATGGAACTTGCCCTGAGCGGTTTCGTCGACACTCCTACCGGCGGCAGCGTCGCCGTGCTGCTGCTGCTGCTGCCGCCACGCCTCCGCGGCGGCCGCCGCCGTGCCCAGCACGCCCGGCAAGTTGGCTGTAGCAGCCGCTGCACCCGCGGATGGCGCTACAGCCCCCGCCGCGGTGGCCACGTGGTTGCCCTGGAGGCTGGGGCGGCCGCTGGCGGCGGGTGCGGGCGACACGCCGCCGGGGGTGGTGGCGGTGGAGCGGTTGGTGGCGGGCGTGGAGACGTCGGGGGACAGCAGCAGCGCGTGGCTGGACACGTTCTGTTGAGGGGGAGGTTACATCGTGGGTTTACATTCATGAGTATTCAAGAAGTGCAGACGTAGGGTGGTGGTGGGCGGGTATGGGGCTAGCGAAAGGCGCAGGCCGAGGTAAGCAGGCATGGTCTACCTGCGTGCGCATGCAGTCAACCGCTCCGGTTGCAACGGCCAGGTACAACGACGCAAACACCCAGGGCGCCACGACAGAGCCGCTGCACTGGCGGCAACGGACTGCCTGCGGCTGCTCATCCCTTGTACCCGCCCGCGCCTCCTGTCCCCTGTCCCCTGAGCTTCCCTCCCTTCCCTTCCCCTCGGTTGACTCACCGGCGGTGCGGGGCTCAGGCCGCTGCCTCCCACCGCCGCCGCCGCCGCCGCCGCCGGCGTGACCACCACCACCGGCGGCGGCGTGTAGCTGCTGGCAGCTCCTCCGCCCGCAGGCACCACGGGCCGAGCCGGGCTGGGGCGCGCGCTTGTCTGCAGCGGCGGTTCGTTGGCGGCGTGTGCGGGATGTCAGGCACAACCGTAAGCGCCGGCATCTCCATCTCCTCCGCTGGTGTGTTCTGCCGGGTTGCCATGTTTCACCATCGCGCCCTGCCCTCCCTCGCAAGACCTCCCCACAGCGTCACAAAGCCCCTGGCACGCACCCGCGCATGGCATCCCCTCAACACATGAGCCCCCTGCACCTTAGCGTTTGCCATCCCTACCGGTATTGCCTACTGGGCATATGGTTCACCATCACCCCCAGAGGCCCAGCGCCTTTCCATCCCCCTCCCTTCCCCCAAGCCCCTCCCCCGCACCACCACCCTGCCCGCAGCCCCTCACCGGCCCGCACGCGGCCTTGTAGGAGTTGGGCTCGTTGTCGCTGTCCCATCCGTCCAGCAGCCGCCGCCGGTAGTCCTCGCCGCCGCCGCCACTGCCGCCCGCCGCGCCCGCCTCCTCATCCTCATCCTCGCTCACATCCTGCAGCAACAGGAGGAGCAGCCGTGACTCCACTGGGTGTCCCCAAAGTCCGGCTAGCTGGCTAGCCAGCTGCTTGCCTGGGTGTGCTTGCCGTACTGCGTGCGACGCAAGTCTTTCAAACACAGCATCTAGGCAGCGCCCTAAGCGGAGCTGCGCTCGCCGCTCCAGACCACACGTACCTGCGACTCGCCAAAGCCGCTGTACCGGTGCCGCGCCGCGCCAGCCGCGCCCAGCGCCAGCCGCAGCGCCGCCGCCGCCGTGGGGCCCGAACCCTCCGACCCGTCCGCTGTGAAGCTGCCGCCCGACAGCCCCACGCCCACGCCCGCGCCTACTCCTCCTCCTCCTCCTCGCTCGCCCGGTCGCCCGCTGCTAGCCCGGCTCATCCTGGAGAAGTCGCGCTCGCGCTCGCCCGGCCCTCGGCCCGACCCAGATGGCTGCAGCAGCGGCGCGCGGGCGGCTAGCAGTCCCTCGCTTTCGACGCCCAGGGCTGCGTCGTCGTTGAAGCCGAGCAGTAGCAGCGCCGCCGGCACACAGGCCAGAGCCATTCCCACAAGCATCACGTTCTTGGGGGGCGAGGGGGGAGAAAGCGGGAGGGAGGGGGGCGTGGAGGGGAAGGAGGAGGAGTTGGAACGGCAGAGACAAGGAGGGGAGTGCGTATGGTTGTTTGCGAGGCGGCGGGCAGCTGCCTGTGCCCGTGGGGTCCGATGGTGTCCTAGGAGCGCCTTCCGACATACATGTCACTGACGCGCGTACGGCACCCCATGCGCACGTCACCACAGCACCCCACCCTGGCCCCGCCCCCGCCCCCGTCTTAGCGTCTGATGTTTCCTATTGGGGTGCTTCCCTGCACAGGCGCACACGCACACGCGCACGCACCTGCATCACCTCCAGCTTCCACACGTTGCCGCTGAGGTAGAACATCACGGCGCCCACGCCCGGCCCCACGCCCTGAGACACGATGTAGCTCCTGGTGGCGGGGGCGGAGGGGGGCGGAGGGGTGGGAGCGCGGCCGGAAGGGTGGGGGTTACTCTGAACCAATGGTGGGGAGGGAGCCGATCGTGGAGGGGCACGTGGAGAGGACATGCTGCGGGGAGCGGCCCCCAAAACACCGCATCGCAACGCAGCACAACAGCCAGCGCAAGCAGCAGCCCCTCACATGCCTACGCCCTGCTCCCCTGCCGTCGCCGCCGTGTTTTTGTGTGTGTGTGTGTGTGTGTGTGTGTGTGTGTGTGTGTGTGTGTGTGTGTGTGTGTGTGTGTGTGTGTGTGTGTGTGTGTGTGTGTGTGTGTGTGTGTGTGCCTCTGCGCCACTCACATGTGCAGCCAGGTGTAGAGGCGGGAGCGGTCGCCAGTGGTGGTGGAGTCGGCGAACAGCGCGTCCAGCACCGGGGCGTTGGCCTGGGGGTGGTGCGGGCAGGGGGGCGGGGGGTTGCAGAGTGCAGGGGGCGGGGTTGTAAACTCCAGCCCAAGCTAAACCCAACCAAGCTAAAACGAGCGGAGCACAGGCCGAGGCGTTAGTTGCAAGGGGGTTTGCAGAGTGCACGAAGGGAACTAGAGGGAGGAGCACCAGCCGCGTGTCTGTATAATGGGCGTGTCCAGCACAAGAGCGCAATGGCGGCGCTGACAGGACAGGTTTAGCCCCCGCCTCTGGCCTCTGTTCAACTCTCAGCCCAAACCTACCTCGCCGCACCCGCCCCACGCCAATTCAATTCAACCCAACACCTCGCTACACACACACACACAAAGTCGCATACACATTTCCGCTCCCCCTTCCCTACCTGCGCCACGCCCCACAGCGCCAGTCCGCCGCACAGCAGCCAGTACTTGTAGCCGCCCACCGCCTCGTCCGACAGCACGAGCGCGGCGCTGGTGGTGGCGATGGCGGCGAACGCCAGCAGCCCCATCACCCGCAGGATGGCGTCGCGCCGGTAATGCATGGCCAGCCAGCCGGCTGGGGTTGTGGGGGGGGGGGCAAGGGGGGAGGGATGTAATGGGTGGTGGGTGGGATGGTGGTGGGTGCACTGTTCCAAGGAGGGAGACGAGGCGCCAGGACGCAGCTGGCACTGGTGGATGAAGTGGTGGTGGGTTGGGAGGCTGGGGCTGGGGCTGGGGCGGGTGCAAGGCATGAGGTAAGTTTAGAGCTTTGTGGGGGCGTTGCGATTGGGGGTGAGGGTGAGGGTGAGGGTGAGGCGGGAGCTCGTGATGCCGTACTTGTGTCTGCTCAACTTCCGGCGGACACGCCCTATGCCTGACACGAACACACAGTTCCTCACCTGGGATTGCCGCCACCGCCAGAAAGGTACCCTGGATGGCCTGGGCATAGCCCACACGCTGCGGAACGGGTGGGTGGGGGGTGGCAAGTGGCAACGGGCGGGTTGGCAACGTGGCAGGCATAGTGGGGAGAGTGCAACGGTCTTGGAGCAGCCCGAAAGGCCGAAAGATAGTCTTTGAATGCACCGCACCTCATTGGCCACATCCGTGCCACCTTCTAGGACGTTGATATAAGTGGACAGCACGCTCGAGGCCCTGCACGTGCGCAAGTTCCGGAGAAGCAAGCTCAGATGCTGAGCGCGCTTCTTCACCACGCTTCCCAGGCCTGACATGAGATACTGACCAAATGCCTGTCGCAACGCCATCAGTAATCCTTGTCAAGAAGGTAAAGAACACGTTACTATTGCAACCAGCGAATACCATTTTTGCGAAAACAGAGCTATCATCTATTTCGCATCAACAGCTATGCATGTAGTAGCCTTATCACCATGTATATCTTAGCAGGTGGTAAAGGCGTCAAGGTTTGACGAGGAAGACCGCATCGTTTGGCATCGAATGCACTTTTGCTAGCCCGGCTCCCTGAAACCCTGCTACATTGACCCATGTAGAACTTTGGAGCAACACGTTATGTGTCACGGATAATGCGGAGAAGCTATGTAGGGCGGGGCGATGGTGTCAGCTGGCGAACGAGTAAATGTGTTTGACACGCCACGAGGCGCCACGCCACGCCCGCCAACTCGGACGTTGCCCCCTTTGCCTCAGCCTCTGCCACTAGACCAATCATGTATTCAAAGTCATGCCGAGACTCTGGCGGTTGAACTCTCGTATGGCGCGTTTCAGGCTCGGCATGAGTCCGGCGGATTGGCGGCCAACGGCCGTCATGAGGTCTCCGCAACTTGGAAGAGAAAGCATTCCATTAGATACGAGTCGACTCCAGCCACTTAAGCTTACAAATACAACACTATTGGTGGGACCGGGTGCACGTCGGTCGTAAACTTGCGCAATTCCTTCTCTTTCACACTCCACACTCACTCTCTTCGCTTGCGGACAAGATGTCTTCAGATAACGGCTGGCTAGGTACGCTACCACCTTACATCAAAGCCAAGGCGTTCTTGCGCACGGATGCCTATGGAACGTATGCCAACAACAAGCTCTCGTTGGCGCTGAAGCTGCGACTGGTGCTCGTGTGTCTCACGCTGGTGCCTGTCAAGCTCTTTGCGAGCCTATTCTGCGTCGTCTCATATTACTTGTTCATTTCGGTCGGCAATGTCGTCCTCAAAGAGCCTTATAAGACCAAGTACATGGCGTTCTGGGGCCGGTTCTGGACGCGCATGTTGCTGTACGCGTTGGGGTTCTGGACCATCAAGTGGGTGTACGTGAGCCCCGACGGCTCGACGTCGTCCACTGCCCCCGCCGGTTTCTTGGAGCGCCGCTTCGGCGGCTACGTCTCCAACCACTGCAGGTGGGAAATCGCGAAAGTTGGGCCGCAGGGGGTCCAAGCCTTGGGCTTGGGCAGCCGTAGGAAGGGCAGCCGTGGGAAGGGCAGCCCGAGGGAGGGCCGTTGTAGTCAAAGTTTGATGACAGCCCTTACTCGGCCTGGCGGCCTCGACAAGCCCAACGCCCGTCCCGTGCCTCCTTGTCATCAAGCCGATCACGGCATAGAACATATTTGCTGCAGCATAGGACTGCATTGCTGCCACCGTGCAGCTAACCACTGCACGCAGCTACCCCCGCGCGCCGCCAACGCCCGACCAACATCACCTGACCCACAGCCCCAACTCCCCCTTCCGTTCACCACCCCCTTTTACCTCCCCCCCCCTCCTCGCCTCTTCTCCTCCATGCAGCTGGGTGGACATCGTGCTATACATGTCCCGTCTGTTTCCGTCCTTTGTGGCGAAAAAGGAGGTCTCCAACCTGCCGCTCATTGGGGCCATCAGCAAGGCCATGCAGTGCCTGTTCGTGGACCGGGAGGCGCGGTTGGCGGCAGCGGCGGCGGAGGGCGGCAAGGCCGCGGCGGACGCAGCGGCGGCGAGCGGAGGTCAGGGCATGGCACAGGTGGGGTGGCCAGAGATGCATTGGGAGCAGGCTGGTAGGGGTTGGGCGGCCGCAGGGTGCAAAGTCGTTCGGGGATACAGTTCGGTGGTGACAGTTGCGTTCGGGGACGTTGGCGACAACACGGGAAGCACACAGAGTGGGACGGAGCGGATACGCTCACGTGCGAACGGGTCATCTGGATTGGCTGGCTCCAGCGCATGCCGCGTTCCCGGCAGTGCTGTCTGTTGTCTCGTCTCAGTCGTCGGCACTGCAGCTGGTGTCGACCTCCGGAACCACAGCTCCTGCGCCTTATCCCCGTGCCTCTACTTCATTCCTCGCGTCTCCATTCCTCCACTCTCTCAACTCCGTTACTCCATGCCATTCCACTCGCCTCCACGCAGCTGGTGAGGGAGCGCATGGCTCGCAAGTACGAGCTGGGCAGCGCGGAGCTGCCCATGATGCTGTTCCCGGAGGGCACCACAACCAACAACAAGTACATCATGCCCTTCAAGCGCGGCGCCTTCGTGGCGGGCGTGCCCGTGCAGCCGCTGGTGCTCAAGTACAGGTGCGGCAGGGTGTGTGCGGGCGGCGGGTGCATGCGGGGTGGATTACAATCATGATTATTCAAGAAGTGAAGGCGTAGTTTAGCCAGAACCCAACTAACGAACTGAACCAAGGCTGGGGGCAAGGCTGAGGGTAAATGTACGAGGCAGCTGTCGGGCTGCACGTTGCCGTCCATGCGAATCAGCCAAGATTGGCGAGGCCACATCCTGCTCATTGTCACGCCCAGCCTCAACATGTTGGTGTGCATCCAACCCCTGTCCGGCCTGCAGGGGCAGCTTCCGCTTCTCGCCCACCTGGGACGCCATGCCGGGCCACCACCACATCTTCCTCACCATGACGGAGCTCAGATACGGCGTGACCGTGCACGTGCTGCCGATGTACGTGCCCAGCCAGGAGGAGCGGGACGACCCGGCGCTGTACGCGGAGAACGTGCGGCAGGTGGGCGCGGGGGTGGGGCGAGAGGTGGTGAAATCTGACAGCGAGTGGCAGTCAGGATGGAGGGCGCAGGGTGTGGAGGGAACGACGTCAGGGTAGGACCCACTCTCCCTTGTCGCTTCCCTTGACCTTGTGCTCGAACACGTGCACGCAACACCTTCCTGGCACTCTTTCGCGGCAGATGATGGTCAAGTACACCAAGATCCCCTCCTGCGAGGACACCTTCGGCGACAAGCTGGAGTTTTTCAAGTACGTCACAGGGCGCATGGCAGCCGACAAGAAGACGCAGCAGGGCAAGCAGGGGCAAGGGCCAGCGGGCAGCGACAAGGCCGACGTGGCGGCCACGGGGCAGAACGGCGGCTTCACCGTGCACGCCAAGGCGTCATGAGGGCGCGGTGGTTGTCGCGGCTCTGTGATCTGGAGCCGCTGAGTATGAAACAGAATGGTTGGCCCTGGGCCATGGGTTTGGCATGGCCCCGTCTGTGTTTGGAATCATCAGGAGTTCAGGACGTGTGGTAGCCCTGCAATTCTAAAAAAGTGCTTCATGAATCATGAAGGCAGGTCGGGACTTGGACTGTGTTCGCAAGAGGCATAGATTTAGCTTAGTAGTTTGGGCGGCGCCGGGATGCGCTGGGGTGACGCTGTGGGAGCGCGAGCGGCGGACGACTTGGCAAGACAACTAGGAGTGGCGGAATCAGGTACAGTGAACGCTTGCATAGAAGCTGCATCGTATGTACCAGAGCTTTGGTACCTGAGAGCACTGGGGCTGGATTGCGGCGGCGATGGGTCGCGACGTCACACTAAACGCTGGCGGGGGTCGGCAGGACAGGGTGCGGTGTTGGCGGGGAAGCGGAGCAGCCATTCGCATGTACCACGGCGTGGGCCGGTATGGACGGGTAACGCAGGTATTGACGCTCGAACACTCACTGTAAGCACGGACGCGTGGATTGTGCGTGCGGGGTGTGTGATGGGACAGGGTTCAGGCAGGTTGGCGAGGTCCCGGCGTGCGGGGTAGCACGGAAAATATAAGGGGCGGAGGGGTAGCCGTAATCGTTAGCAACAGGGATTTTGCCAGTGTAGCCAGTGGCCCTCAGCTACCCGGCAGGACTACAAGTGAGTGCTTGTTGCAGATTGGGGCAGTGTGGTGGTCTTGGGCAATGATTGTTGGGGCTGGTTGGAGGGGGGGGGGGCGTTGGGAAGGGGGGGGGGGGGGAGCGCTCGCGGGCGAGGACAGAGGGAACGCGAATTGGGCTTGGATACGAGCCGATCGCCCATGGGATCGCGTTATTGAATTGACAGACTGGAGTCGAAAATTATGGGCAGGGCAACAGCGAGCTTGTCGGGCCGGGAAAGTTCATGCTGCGATGACAAGGTGCGCGTGCAGGTTCAGAGGTTCAGCCTGGACCTTGATACAGTATGTACGTATCCCGCTTCCTTCAATAGGAAGAGCCTCACTAAGCGCTATCTCTCTCTCTTGCCTTGTCAAGCGCGACCTCTCGTCTCGGGGTCAATTGCTCAGCAAACCTTTTTGCCCTCCCGCTCGCTATCATGGACATCGTGGACCTAACTCACACGGCCAGCCGGGAGCGTGCCCCGCGCACCAGCCTCTTCGGGAGCTCGGCGCCGAGCAAAAGCGGCTTCCTGTTTGGCAGTTCTCCGCCTGTGACGAGCGCGTTCACTACCGCGTCGTCGCCCACTTCAGCCAACACCACCTGGGCGGGCATGGGAAGCACTTCCACCACCTGGGCGCCGGAGGGACTGCAGCAGACGCAGAGCCTCACGCGCGGCAGCATGGACATACCGCGCTCGACCGAGGTGCCGCCGCTGGCAAGGCGCTCAAGCATGGAGGCCTCGCTTCTGACCTTCTCCCGCAGCTTCAAGCGCACATCAGGCTTCGGCAACTGAGGCGCACGAGCGGCGAGGGAGCCGACGCGTCAAGCGATCGTCAGCGATGGGCAGTTAACAAAGGTGGCATGGTGGCGCTTTTGGGGCGCACCCACCCGCAGAGAGGCAAGTGTGTGTGCTATCCGGTTGAGGCAGATAGATGTACAATAATTGTCAAGGTACCGTGCGTCGGCGCTCGCAAATCGATCCAGGCGCCGGACTTTGGCGTTAGCAGCAAACCGCTGCAAATGATGACTAGCAGGAGAACTGGTACATAGCATATGTTCGCGTGATTGCTCACGTTCAGCGCAATCTTCTGTCGGAGTCAGGGCGACCCTGTGCGTCGACATGTTGCGCATTAGGGCTTGCCTAGTCTGCTTCCGTGCCGGAAGCATTGAGGCGGAATGCACATGGCAACACGATGACGAATACTCAGTATCTCATGTACAACATTCAGCCTATTGGAAGGCATTTTTGTAGTGTGCCCAGCCGTCCGTTGACGTAGGGAGCTAGATGGGTTGACCCTGTCTCAGCGCGAGCCCCAATACACCGTCCTGAGTGGTCGTCTATTCCAGGCGCAAACTCAACACATTGCGGCGGCGTGTGGGGACGCGGCGTTGGCGAGAGCCACGGATGGCCCTAACACCGTGGGGGCATTTCGCACCTGTGGAGGACACTGTAGTGTAGGGGAAGGCAGACCGCTCCACGCTGGCTGCAAGCGCAAGGGCTGCTGTGCTACTGTTTGGCATTTGGTTGTGGGTGCATATTTGCATTTGAAGTATTGTTGATGAAGTACAAGTTTGCTGGTTGAATTCTCAGCTGGGTACGCGACTGGCGTAGACTGGCGCATGGCCTGTGCCATGAGTGTACGATAGCACGGAGAGATTATTGACGATTGCTGTGAAGGACACATTGTGAAATAAAAACGCGCACATGATGGCGAGCACCTGGAAGCATGGGTGCCTTGAGTTGGCGCGGCATGGAGTGAAGGGTGCGTGCCCCTGCGCAGCGTGCACCCTGCACGTTAGTCAAGGCTGGCTGCCCAGGCCATAATGAGATGCGCAGGCCCGAGATGGGTTGCTATCATGCATGGACACACGGCGCATGCACAGGGGCAACTGTAACAGGAAAAAGCATGTTGAGGTAGTACGGATGGCGGCCCGGGGGCTTTGTGCGGGAGTGGAAAGGTCAAGTAAGCAGGAGCATGGAGCTGGGCGGTGGTCAGGCAACGACAGAAATTATGAGCGACAGTACCTTCTCATGGGGGGGCGCAGTTGCAGGCTTGCAGCACCGATGCGGCCATGCAGGACGTTACAGAAGCAGGCAGCAGCGTTCGCAGGGAGCACAGACAGGAATTCTTGAGTGCTGCAGCAACAAACTGGAGACATGAAGAACACACGCATATCTGCGGAAAGAAGTGGGTCAACGAGGCAGCGGGGGCGAGTACCATGCTGGGCGTTTGGGTGCCCGCCATGCGTGCCGCCATGCACCCATGCCCACCAGTACCCTAGAGACTCGCTTGGCCAAGGAAGCAGATCTATTACACCTAGTGGATGACCATGTTATAGCATTCAGTTTTTGTTCTGCCGCCTCTGCACGCTGCACCGTCGACGAATCTCGAAACAACAATGGGCGGGGAGACGAAGAAGAGCGATCCGCCTAGGGATAAATCAGGCGGTGGAGGCAGCAGTAGCAACGGCAATAATAGCAAACGCAAGGCGGACAGCAAGCAGCAGCAAGAGGTGCGTCGCGTTACAGCTGTGGGCCCGGTTGGCTTTGGTGACTTGTGTTGCAGTTGGTGATATATGCAATATGACAACTGCAGGCTCAGAATAACAACAAGAAGAGCCGGCGCTCAGGAGATGCGGCCCGGCCGCTGACCTTCGTTCGGTTCAGGTTGCTCTGCCTGGAGCCACAGGCGGGAGCAATCATCGGGAAGGTGTGCGCCGTCACTAGAGCGAGCTTGCGTTTTGCCGAAACCCGAGACCACTGCAGCTTGGTCACTCTCGGCCCTGCCGAAACGTGGCTCCACGATGGCACGCGGTGCTGTGAACTCCCCGCCCCACCCGTTTGCATGGACTATTCACTACTTCTGTTGCAACTCGTTGTAACAGGGTGGTGACACAATCCGATCTCTGCGCAAGAACACGTCCGCGGTGATCGAGGTGCCGCCCGGGAAGGGGGAGCGCTACCGCGTATGCTACATCGAGTCTGGGCCTGGGTGAGCTGGGGGCCTTTTTTTGACAGTCACTGCTTGCATGGCTTTGCTGATTTGCAATTGCTGACACGCGTGGTCACGGGACTGCGCCCCGGCCAATTGCCTCTGCTTGCCCGAGCAAGAACACCGGCACACGCTTCTCACACGCACTGCGTGTTCCGTCCCTGCTGCCGCCTACTGGTTGCTACTGCTGCCTACTGGTTGCTACTGCCCGGTGCTACCGCTGCTGCAGCAACCGCAATGCGCCCACCTTCCCCGGCGGCGAGGCTTTGCTGGCCGCCGCAACCGTGGCTGTGGAGGGCGATGCGGGGCAGCACACGCCCGCGCTGGACAAGCCGGTGAGGTGCCACGAGCGGGTTGGGCTGGGGCGGGGTGGCAATATACCAGCAAAGCGAGACGCGGTGATACTTTTCGGGCATCAAGCGAGGTGAAGGCCAGGTTTGCGGAGCTAGGGGAGGGAGAGCATGAGCGCACCGCCCCCTGACCCAACCTAACATGCTTCTCTCACGCGCCCCATACCTCCACCCCCCCCCACCCTCTAACTGTTCTTCAACTCCGCTATTCTCGCTCTCGCCCTGCACTGGCTATTCTATCTCGCTTCCACTCTGCCCCGGCTCCACCTCTGTCCCCAGGTGGAGCTGCGGCTGCTGGTGCCCTCGGCTCTGTGTGCGGGGCTGCTGGGTCAGCTGCGCGGCCAGGCGGGGGTCATGGCCATGGCGGACGTGGCGGCGGCCAGCGGTGCCGGACTGGGGCGGCTGGCGGGGCAGGGCGAGCGGCCGCGGCAGGCGGAATCGGACGAGGAGGCGTTCCTGGTATGCGCGGGGAGGAGGAGGGAGAGGAGGAGGGGGAGGAGGGCAGGACGGGCTGCAGGCATGCTGTTTGTGCAGGGGAGCGAAGGTGAGTAGCAGCTGCTGGCCGCTGACAATGACTGACACGGCACCATCCCCGCCACCCGGTACTTTAGACACCCCTGCTTCCCCTCCTTCCCCATGCTGCCGCGCAGATCCGCGGCTCCTGGCCCGCAGTGCACGCCGCGCTGGGCGGGTTGGCTGGCGAGGTGCGCCGCGCCTTCTGCGCCGCCCGCAACGAGCCCCTGCCGCTGCCCGTGCTGCAGATGCAGATTGACATGGTGTGCGGCAGGCCGGCGGGCGCCGCCGGCGGCGGCGGCGGCGGCGTGGTAGGTGGCGGCGGCGGTATGCCGATGGGAGGCGGCATGGGTCCCATCGGCGGCATGCCTGGGCAGCTGATGGCGGGCCCTGGAGGCATGATGATGGGCGGAGGGGGAGGAGGCGGGCCCATGGGCCCCATGGACGGCGGCGGAGGAGGCATGATGATGGGCGTGGGCGGCGGCGGAGGGCCGGGGCCCATGGGGCCAATGGGCGGCGGCGGCGGCATGCCTATGGGCGGGCCCATGATAGATCCATCGGCAGCGGCAGTGGCAATGGGTGCGATGGGCATGGTGGCTATGGAAATGGAGATGGCGGCGGCGGCCGCCGCTGCCGCTGGCATGCCCATGGGCGGCGGCGGCAGCGGCGGCGGCCCAATGGGTCCCATGATGCGCATGGATGGCGGCGGCGCCGGCCCGGGAGCGGGGGTTGGCGGCGGCGGCGTGCCTGTGTGGGACGGCCCCACGGACCTGGGTATTGGCGTGGCGGGCCTACTGCCGGAGTGGCGCAGTCCGGCCGAGGCCAACACGCAGGTGACGGTGACGCACCGGCTGGTGGTGCCGGAGGCCAAGGCCGGCCGATTCATCGGCAAGGCTGGCGAGGTCAGTGCGCGGGAGGAAGAGGGGAAGGGGGCGGGGTGGCATTGGGCGGGGCGGGGAGTTGAAGGAGGGCTCAATGAATGCATTTTGTGGACGCGTCTTTGATGCAGTGCTGCTCAGGTTTGCAAACCGTCCCTGCCCGCCTCTCCTGCTCACTTCTCCTTGACGTGCGTCCTCTCGCCAGGCGCTGCGCGACCTGCGCAAGGCGCTGCTGGGCACCCCCGGCGGCGCGGGCCTGGGCAAGTTGGTGGTGCACCCAGCCGTGAAGGGCACGGCGGTGCGGGTGCTGGAGGTCAGCAGCAGCGAGGCGGCGGGCGCGGTGCGGTGCGCCGCCACCGAGGCGCTGCTGTTCTACGTGGAGAGGTGAGGAGGGAGGCAGGGAGGGTGATTAGGCCCAGTGATAAGTAGTAAGGGAATGGGACAGGGATTTGACAGAACCCCAAAATTCAAAGGGTAGCTGGCAGTGCAAGGACGCAGGGCAGCAGGGAGGGAGCTAGCACTGGGACTGGGACTGGGACTAGAGGGTGTGGGGCCGACCTGCCGTGGCCGGTGGACCGACAGGCCGCCGTGACTTGCAAGAGGGAGACAGGTCAGGGTTTGGGTCCATGACACGAAACCTGGGTGCGGACTCACGTTCCCGCTGCCTGCCCCACTGCACCTAACCGCGCCTACTGCTCTGACCCCTTACACACAAACACAGGCTCGGCCAGATGCACGTTGCCGACGCGATCGCAGCCAAATCCGAGGCCAGTGGCGGCGGTAGTGGCAGTGGCAGTGGTGGCAGTAGCAAGCGTGCCGGGCGCTTCACGGTGCGCCTGCTGCTGCATCAGTCGGTGGCGGGCGCGGTGGTGGGGCCGCGCGGCGGCATCATCCGGCACGTGAGTGCGTGAGGGGGGTATGGGGACGTTGTGATGGGCCCGGAGACCACAAGGGGCACGTGTGCTTGCGTGCAGGGCGTGGCCGCATGGGTGTGGGACGAGTGTCGGTGCATGGGCTGTTACTGGACTGTACTTCATTTGTGGGCGCACAGTACGGCACAACGCACACACGCCCTGGCGGTGCGGTTACCCCAACCAAATACCCCATGCCGCTTTCCGCCGCAGGTGAGCTCGGTTACCCACACCAGCTGTGTCGTACACAAGAAGAACGACCTGCCGCCGTACGGGGGCAAGGATGAGCAGGAGCTGGAGGCGTCGGGCGAGCCGCGTGACGTGCTGGAGGTAAGGGTGGGCCCGCGTGGGACGAGCGGTGTGGAATCGTTGCGGTATGTCGGAACCCGAGGAAAAATTAAGCCCCCGAGCCTGACTTAGTCCTTGGGGGTTGCAGGTATCTGCATGGAGTAGGTAGTAGGTGTGGGCAAGGAGGCCATGGTCCCACCGCGGGTATGCTTGGGTGCAGGTTTGCGGGGTTGAGGAGTGGCTGCTTAACTGACGTACGAAATGCAACCCATGCCTCACCCCCACCTCGTGCCCCCACCTCCCCACAGGCCATTCAGATGGTCGCGGCGCTGGTGCGCGGCAGCGAGATGCGGCACCGCGGGCTGCAGATGCGCGAAACGCTGGGCACACCCGACTTCGAGCACGTGCACCGCAACTACCTTGCGTCCATTGGCGGCGGCCGCCCGCCGGCGGCGCAGCAGCAGCAGCAGCAGCAGATGGGAGAGTATGGCATGGATGGTGGGGTTGGGGGTGGGGGTGAGCAGCAGCAGGGCGCGCCGATGGGCAGCATGGTGTCTGTGGGCGCAGGGGGAGGTGGAGGAGGAGGCAACGGCAACATGCCTGCAGACATGCTGCAGCAACAGCAGCAGCAGATGCAGATGCACCTGCAGGGCGGCGGGCCGGGCGGACCAGGCGGACCAGGCGGGCCGGGGCCGGGCCAGGGGCCGGAAGGGCCCGCGGCAGGCGGAGCAGATGCCGGGGGTGGGGGTGGCGGCGGCGGCGGTATGGGCCTGCCGCCTCTGGCTCGCGACCAGGTGCGGCTGAGCCTGGTGGTGGCGGCGGCGCTGGTGAACGCGGCCGAGGGCATCAACGGCACCAACGTGCAGCAGGTGCAGCAGGTGAGTGAGACGGAGGCGCCGGGGCCGCTGGCGCGAGAGCGGCGCGGGGGGTGATGTGACTGGTGACATGAGTTGCGGCTTGAATGACAGCACGATTTCGCCGCCTGGTTGTGTCGGCATCGCAGTTGGCAGCGGGACAGCAACGGGGTTGTGGGTGCCGATGCCGGTGCCCACACCGAGTAGGATGCAGGGGTTCAGGCGCGGGAGGTGGGCCGGCCTGCCCGCCGCGTCCGTGGGGCAGGCCAACGCCGGACGAACGCCGCCCCGACCACACTGCACTGCATGTGTCCCGCCCCTAGCGTTGCGGGCGTGTGCCGTTGGCCAAACCTCCGAAGTCTTGGTCCTGCAGTACGCCCAAATCACCATACCACCACCCGGCCTCGGCTTGCTTGTTTCTCGGTTCACTCCCGCCTCCCGTTCCACGGCGCCCACCTGCAGGTGACCTCAACCAGTGTGGTGCTGCGCGGCCCCTTCCCTCCCGGTGGCGACTTTGAGCTCGACATCACAGGACAGCTGGCGCAGGTGAGCGTGCGTGAGCGCGAGGGAGCGTGTGTGCAGGAGCGTGCGTGTGATTATTAGTGCTGAGCGTGAGCACGTGACGGATGCGGGCGGCGTGCCGTGGCCGCCCCAGAACTGGCCGCGCCGCATTAGTCCTGGACCGCCCTTTCAGCACTCCGTGCTCGCCTGGCCGCTAATGGATTGGATGCTTCCTGCTGGCCCTGACCCGGCCAGCACATTCGCCCACATACGACTCCCTAGTCCGCAAGCCCTATCAATCTCGCCTCCTTCCACACTCGCCCCCCTCCCTCCCGCCCTCCCGCCCTCCCGCCCTCCCTACCTCCACAGGTGATGCAGGCGCACACGCTGCTGACCAACATCATGACCATAGGCGCCATCCTGCAGCAGAAGCCCCAGCTGGCGCCGCAGCAGCACCAGCCCACAGCGGCGGCGGCGGCCGTCGGAGCGCTGGCGGCGGCAGGCGGCGGCGGCGCAGCCGCCGCACCCGTCGCAGCCGCGGCCGGCATGCAGCCGCTTGCGGGCGCGATGGGACAGGGGCTGCAGCAGGCAGTGGCGGTAGCGCCGTCGGTGGCGGCGCAGGAGGCGGCGGCGGCCGCTGCCGCGGCGGCGGCGGCACTGGCGGCTGTCAGTGGCGGCGGCGCACACCAGGTGGCGGTACAGCCCGGAGGCGCTGGCGTCGTCGTTGTACCGCAGCAGCCACAGCAGGCGCAAGTGCAGCAACAGCAGGCGCAACAGCAGCAGCTGCTGCTGCAGGCGCCCATGCAGCAGCAGCCGCAGGTGCCTGCCCAGCAGCAACAACAGCAACAGCAGCCGCAGCAGACTTACGGTGGGCAGCCGGTGGTGCAGCCACAGGCGACACCGCAGCAGCAGCAGCAGCAGCAGCAACAGGTGCTGTCCCCGCAGCAGTCGCCGCTTACATTGTCACCGCCGCATGTGCCCTACACCGCGCAGCAGCAGCAGGGCGCTGTGTCACAACAGCAGCCGCAGCAACAGCAGCCGCAACAGGCGCAGCAAATGCAATCTCAGACTCAGCAGGCGCAACAGGCGCAGACGCAGGCGCAGACGCCTCGGCAGCAACAGTACGGCCAACAACAACAAGCGTACACGCAGCCGCAGCAGCAGCAGGCGCAGCAGCAGCCATCACAGGCTCAGACGCAGGCGCCCCAGCAGACACAGCAGCAGGCGCAGCAGCAGCCGCAGCAGCAGCCGCAGCAGCAGGCGCAGCAGCAGCCGCAGCAGCAGCTAGCGCTGGCGCGGCCTGCCGTGCAGCCGCCTGCGCAGGCGCAGTCGGGCTCACAGCAGCAGCCGCAGCAGCAGCAGCCTTCATCACAGGCGCAGCCCACGGCACCCGGCCTGCAGCCCACGACGCAGGCTCAGCAGCAGGGGCAGGGCCAGCCGCAACAGCAGCAGCAGCAGCAACCGCAGCAGCAGCAGCAGCAGCAGCAGCAGCAACAACAGACGCAGCAGCGGCCGGCGGGCACAGCACAGGCGCAGGCGCCTGGCTATGCGCAGACTGGGGCGGCCTACGCACCCGCGCAGCAGGCGCAGACGCCCTACCAGCAGCAACAGCAAGCGCCCCAGTCCTACCAGCAGCAGCCGCAGAGCCAGCAGCCGCCGCAGCAGCACTCCCAGGTTACAAAGCCAGCCCAGCCTCAGCCGGCGCAGGGGCAGGCGCAGCAGCAGCAGCAGCAGCATGCGTACGCTCAGTCCGGGTATCCGTCGCAGCCCGCCACAGCGGCGGCGGCCCAACAGCCAGCGCAACAGCAGCAGCCGGCGACGGCATACCAGCAGTACGCCCGGCCGGCTGTAGCCGCGCAGCCGCAGCAGCCAGCCCAGCCGCAGGCTGCACAGGCGCCACAGCAGCAGGCACTGGCGCCGAACCCGTACGGGGCGACATACGGTGCCGGGTATGCGGCTGCGGCCCCCGTCGCAGCGCAGACGCCAGTCGCGCAGCAGCCGCAGCAGCAGCAGCAGCCGGCCGCGGCGAACTCCTACGCAGCCATGTACGGGCAGGCAGCGGCGACGCAGCCGCAGCACCCCCAGCAGCAGCAGCAGCCGGCGGCTGCGGCTCCCGCCGCCGCGCCCTACGGGGCTGCTGGCTACGCCGCATACCCCACGGCTCAGCAGCCGTACGCCCCGGCGGCACACATGGACCCACAGCAGCAGCAGCAACAACAACAGCACGCAGCCTACTACCAGCAGTACGCGCAGCAGTACGCACAACACTACGGCACCGCGCCGCCGCAGCCTGCGGCGCCGCCCGTGGCGGCGGCGCCACAGGCGGCGGCGGATCCGTACCAGCAGTACTATGCACAGCAGTACGCGCAACAGCAACAGCAGAACAGTGCTTACGCGACCGCGGCGGCGGCGCAACAGCCAACGACGGCTCCGGCTGTGCCGGGCGCGCCTGCTGCGGCGGCTAACCCATATGCCGGGTACCCCGGCTATGCCTATCCCACGCGCTGATGCGGCTTTAGGCCGCGCGCTGGCGGCCCCTTGTGCTACGTTCCTGCTTGCGCTGGAGTTCCTGGAGCTTAGGGATATGCAGTTCGTCTGACTGTCTTGGCGACGGCTCTCTGCCTTCTGTTTTGTTTGTGCTGACGTCCGTTCGCTTTGGGCGCCTGGGCGCGTCGGCGCCTGAGCCTGAGTCTGCTTGGCCTGGCCGCCCGGCTGACGACCGGCACCTCTAGAAAGGAGGGCACAGGCCCTTTTGGCTCGTCTTGGAACGGGTATATGGTAACGAGAGGGATGCACCTTCCTTCGCTAGCCCTCTGGATGGTTGCGTCCAGCCCGCTCGGCAACTGGCTCTTGGCCTTTGGGCTTGCCGCGATGGCATTTGCCAGTGGAGGATCCGCAGCGCTCCGCGCACGTACAAGCCAAGCGGCACAAGCCCTGTGGCGAGAGTTGAGTCCTGCTCAGCCCTTCTGGCGCCCGGGACGCCGGCGCGGCAGCCGCCAACACGAGCTCACGATTCTATAAGCAGTTTGGCTGCGCTCTGTTTTCCGATGGCAGGACAGCCGCGGTTTGGCATGGCCTGGTTGCGGGGAGTTGCTGTGCTTAGTGCGTGTTGCCCTTGTTGGCTTGTTGGCCGTGTGCGGCTGGCAGCTTGTGTTGATTTCGGATACCGGTAGTACTGTGGGTGGATGCTGACATTGCAAGCGTGTGAGCTGAGGTGGTGTACACACGAGGCTGTTGTGGAGGACGTGCAGGGAGTGTGACAGTGGTTTAGTTGCCCAGAGCTGACCGCAAGCCTAGGCCCGCGCGCCTTCCTACGCCTGTGTACCTGATGCATCTGGGTGCGTGAACTCCTGCGCTGTCGGTTGATGGGCCCCGTTTAGGTTCCGCACGGGAGGACGCCTCTTGAGTAATTGCTTGCACTTCAGGCCTGCGGGGCGCTGTGTTGCTCTCTCGTGTTGCCTTTTCCAGGAAGCAGCTTTTGGCAAAAGCTGCTTCCTCTCTGTCAGAAGACTGTGTCCTGCCAGTGCCCGATGCTTGGCGCCTGCCCGGTTGGGCTGCACCGCTGCTGCGCCTACCTGCTCGCAGCGGGCGCTTTCTTGAGCCCGCTATCTTGAAAGAAAGACAGAACACCTCAGACCTCTTCGGCCAGCAGTTATTGCTGCATCGCAACTCTCACGTCTCAGCTCGCTTTACCTGCGCACGCGGGGAGCTACGGAATCCTCGTGCTGCCTGGGCCGCTCTGCAGCCGGCCGTACAGCCCAGCGCGAAGCGATGCTGCACCGCACCGCCTTGCATGCAAACCCTCAGACATGCAGTCAGGGGGGGGGGGGGTAGGAAACAGAGTGCCAGACCCCATGCCCCGAAATCCCCCGGGACACCCCTTGAGGGGACGACCGACCCCCCGACGGACAAAACCTTGATGTTCAGGGGTTAAACCCCCTCCATTTGATACCAAAGTGGTGTCAATCGACTCCTCTCGATGAGCACTATCACTCCGTGTCATCAGCGGTCCTGTTCTGAGACTTCGGTCACCGGCGGGATCCTATCCATTGAAATCCCCTCGACCCACACCACCCCGCGCTCAACTCTCTGCCGCGTGACGAATGGACAATGTGCATGGGCAGCCTTGTTAGGCGTGAACTCGTGCGCACCAGCGCTTCAGAGCCCAGCTGTGTCAGTGCGCATGTGTTGAATGTGGAGACAGGTCCCGACATGTCCACGCCCGGACGCGCAACTTAGCCCTCCCACGCTTTGTTTGTGCTTATTACGTCATAACGTGCACATATGAGCCTCGTGCTGCTGCGTTTGGCCCCTAGTTCTGCTTGTGGGGCGCTTCCCGAAATCCGCCAGGATGGGCTCCCGAAACCCGACGGACCCCCAGGGACGAGGACCGACCCCCCAACTTTGGCGGCCCAGAACTTCCTCACCAGACACCCCCTTAAACAAGGGGTGTCAGCTTTGTACAGCTGGAAAATGGGCTGAGCCCCCGTACGCTTGGGAGCTAATAGGTGTGTAACGCCCCGTCAGAGCCTCCATGCCGCTACGACGCGCAGGCGCATCGGCTAGGGACACTGGGGGCGTGCGGGATTTCCCGCGCCACGCATGCGTGCCTTGCCACGTTCCCAAACACCCCAAGCATTTCTTTCGCCTCCTGCCATACTCAACACCTCTCCGGCGCCCCACGCTCAAAGGGCTAGGCGCGGGGCGGGGGCGACCTCGGGGCTTCTCGGCATTCTGGCGCGTCGGCAGGCATGGCTCGGCAAGTCGCTCAAAACTTTCGATATACTTCCCCGCTTTGCTTGCCGCCAACATAGTTTGCCTTATAGACTGCATATCGGCGGGCACCGGATGCTTTCCTCGCGACCTCGCGAAAGTCAATTTCCATGGACGCGCCAAGGCACTTCTCGCTCCGCCCGAATTTTCCCTGCCACCTATTTACATGCAATAGGCATTAACAAATACTAATACGTAGCAGCCGCGGTTTGCGCCAGTATGCTATGTTTTGCCGACGCACGCAGCCACGCAGCCACGCAGCCACGGACAGGGGTGTTCCTGGGGGGCTTCGCCCCCCCCTGGAACGCTTCGCTGGGGGGGCTCAGCCCAAAAACTAAAAGTACGTGCATAATGCTCTCCTAAAGCTCTGTAATTTTGAGCATGGGGTAAGAATCTGAGCTTTCTACCCCCCCCCTGATGCAGTCGCCAATTTCCCGCTGGGAGTGCAGCTCCCGTATCCCGTTTTTCATGGCACTGTAGTTCCGAAACCTTCGTCTGGGGAGAGGCAGTGGGCGCAGGCGCTGCTCTGAGAGGGCAAGACCTTTCTTGTCATGTTCTTGTTCATGTTGACTAGCCAGCAAGGAAGTATGCGCTTGCCGGGATGCGATGGGACAGGGGCAGGGGCAGGTTGGCGTAGTCCCGTAGTGTGTAGTGTATTCCCAGACCCCGACATTCAACAGCCACATTGCGACGCCAAGGCATGAGCGCGCGGCTGATAGAACGCCAGAGTCACTGGCCTCGCTTGCCTGGGTGTTGGCTGGGGCAAGGTCAGGGGCGGAGTTTCTGCGGGGCAGCGGTGCAGGAATGGAGGGCCTTGCTCGTGTGTAGGCAGATGTAGGGGACCAGCCGGCCCGGGGCTGCTTCAGAGGCTGCAGTGATGGCCGCCCCGGCCAAGCCAGCATGACAACGCCTGTACAGCCGGGTACAGCACCCGCCTATCCTGCGCATTCCGCTGCTCACATCGCCAGGGCGTAGCATTGGTGTTTTGGCCAAATGCTCAACACCCAATGTCCGCACACTCCTGCGCATGCACAAGTGCCTGTGTGGCGTGGCCTGGCCTAGTGGCCTGGCGACCCGGAGCCCGAGACAGCCCCGAATGTGCAGTGCGCAGGTGGATACGACGCCGTATGGGGCCGCGGTGCGCGCAGCCTCTGCCCCAACGTACGGCCACGCTCGCCCACGCCCAGTGTGCCGCCATATCCATCACCGTCACCCCGCCCAAGACGCCCGATGGCAAAAACATGTACGAGGCCTCGCTCCTGACCGCCACGGAAGCGGATGCCGTGCCGGCATACCGGCGCGACCCCCTCACCGACATCGCCATCCACACGTTCTCGGAAGCCCAGTTTATGGCCCTCTTCCACAGTCTGGTTCGCTCCACCTTCATACGGTTCGGCACCTTCGCCCTGGTTCAGCAGACTTGCGGCATCCCCATGGGCATCTCCGCCGCCCCCTTCATTGCCAACCTCTTCCTTGCGTGGTATGAGTACCGCTTCATGACGCAGCCCACCACCACGGCGCGGCAGAAAGAAGTGGTGCGCGCGTTCAGCCTCACCAAGCGGTACCTGGATGACCTGCTGGCCCTCAACAACCGCTTTATCAGCCGCCTCCTCAGCGTGGACCAGCGCTACGCCGGCATGCATGGGCTGTACCCAACGTCTCTGCAGGTGGAACCGCAGTCGCACCCCCACCTGCAAACGCAGATACCCGCCGGCACCACCGCGATGCCCTTCCTGGACATTTTGCTCATTTTACGCACCACGCCTAGTGGCGACGCCCGGATCACCACACGCTTGTACGACAAACGGGTGCAGCCCGTGTTTGATGGAGTGCGCCTGTCTCGGTTTATTGGGGCTGATAGCAACGTCAATGAGGCCAGCAAACGCAATATCTTCACCGGCCAGTTCCACCGGCTGCGGCGTGTCGTCATGGAAGTGGAGAATTTTGTGTTCGAATCCGCCAACCTCATTGCCGCCCTGACGCAGATGGGCTACTCGCGGGCCCGCCTGATACGGGACTGCGCGCGGGTACTGGAGGCCACACCACAGGCCTACTATATCCAACGACGGCAGCGCCAACACCCTGAGTACGCGGACCTCGTGGGCTTGATCCGCCAGTACCTGGCACGGCGCCGCCACTTCGACAGCACAGCCGTCCCACTCGAGTTAACGCAGACGCATCACTGGTGACACTTGCAGCTTTTCCTTACGCGTTCACTGTATATATTGGTTTTCTGGTTTTTTTGGGTTTTTTGGTCTATTGCCGCCGCCCCCGTGGCCGCTGTTCCTGGGCCGCCGCCGCCCGCGCGGCCGCCGTTCCTGGGCTGCTGCCGCCCCCGCGGCCGCTGTTCCTGGGCCGCCGCCGCCCCCGCGGCCGCCGTTCCTGGGCCGCCGCCGCCCCCGCGGCCGCTGTTCCTGGGCCGCCGCCGCCCCCGCGGCCGCCGTTCCTGGGCTGCCGCCGCCCCCGCGGCCGCTGTTCCTGGGCCGCCGCCGCCCCCGCGGCCGCCGTTCCTGGGCTGCTGCCGCCCCCGCGGCCGCTGTTCCTCGGCTGCTGCCGCCCCCGCGGCCGCTGTTCCTGGGCCGCCGCCGCCCCCGCGGCCGCTGTTCCTGGGCTGCTGCCGCCCCCGCGGCCGCTGTTCCTGGGCCGCCGCCGCCCCCGCGGCCGCTGTTCCTGGGCCGCCGCCGCCCCCGCGGCCGCTGTTCCTGGGCCGCCGCCGCCCCCGCGACGGCCGGCCCCGCCGCACGCCGCGCACCCACAGGAGTATTTGTTGCGAGCGTGCGCGGCGGCGGGCATTCCCATCCCCTAACCACCCCTGGAGATGATGACACCGGCGCTACCGGCCGATCCGGGGGTGTAGTTCATACGCATGTGGCACTTATGCATGCATGCTTGTCATTGCATCCCCCACCCGGCCGGCGCTGCTACCCTGTGCAGCCGCCGGTTTTGTTCGACGGGTGTGGGGAACCGCATTGCGGTCCGCCCCGTCGATTGTCCTGGTTTGTCCTGTTTGTCCTGTTTGCGGGGTTTATTATGGTGCCTTGCTGCGTGTTGCCTGCGTACCAGACTGCAGCCAAGCCCACGTAGCTCTCTGCATTCATGCCCACATGGCCCATGCCACGTGCAGTACCGCCGGGATGAGCCATGCAGCCATCGCGCTGTCATCACTATTACGCGGCCTCCCCGATTCCAGTACTTGCATTGCCACACGTATTCATTCCTCCCCATTTACATACTTGCTTTCCGCTCCGTCCACTCCGCCTCCATAGTTCCGTTCCAGCCCGCGCCAGCCCCAACCGCAGCGACAGCCAGCCGCCCAGCCCGCGGTTACTTGCTGTGCTGTTTTGCTTCCTGTCTGGCCCGCTGCTTCCTTCCCGGTTTCTTACGCTTCCACTCACTCCCTCCCTCACATGTGCTGCTGGACGACGGTGGCGCTGGTGTTTTCCAGGTTGGTTTCGGATGCCGCGCGCCCCGCAGCTCCGCTCCGCGCCAGCCCGCCAGCCGTCCGACAGCCTAGCCATCGCAACCTGGTTATATCAGTGATGGGTCGGCGGCGCTCCTCTATTGCCCGTGGCGTTTACCGTCTGGATGAGGTAACATGTCTGCTGTGACCGCCTCCTGCTAACCGGCCTTCTATGCGTGCTAGCGACTACAACTTCTCTTCGTGTCGCGCACATTCGCGTTCGCATTTCGACAGCACTCCGCTAAAGTAAAAGCAGGAGCACCCCTGCCCCCTGCACCAGGCGCGGCACCCAGTCAAACACGCGCGGCAACATTATTCGCTGTACGAGTTCCATGGACTGCAGGGTCCCCACCCTTACGCGCGCCGGCGAACTTCAGGCGCATGCCCTGTCGTCGCGGAGGCGGGCGACCGAGCGACTGGATATGCGTTTGGCACGCACACGCTGGCGGCATGGAGGCCTTCCCACGGGCGTGTGTCCCCAGTGCATACGTCCCCAATATCGACGCACCATCGGCATCTCAGCATTTCAAGCGCTGAGAACCTACGCACACGGCGGCATTTGTTCGATTCGACCACCACGGCATCGCCGTGCACGGTGCACACGTCAGAACGTCAGAACGTGTTACTTCCTACCCTTCGGCACACCGTCCTCTCCCAGGCCTCCTTCGCCACCCTCCCGTGTGTTTCCAGTTTACACGCTAAGCCCGATTCCCGTTCGGACGTGGATGCGCGCGTCATGCTGACCCCAGCGCTGACCCATGGAGCTGGGCGGCGACCTTCCGACGACTCGCGCGCTTGCATCCTTCATGATCGAGTTTGTAAAGAAGTATTTGTTACTGTGATTTGTAATAAGCAGTTGGTAGTGTGTAAAATACGCACCGTCGGGGAAACTCTTACGCGCGGAGCACTTCGGCGACTTGCGGACGAGGAGTAAAAACAAGTGAGAGTGCTCTGACGTGTTGATTCCATCTGCGTTTTCGTAAATACCGTCTAAATAGAAGCGGCCGCCTCGGCATCAGCACCTTTTGACGCGCGTATAGACGCTGTATGCTGCCGCGACTTTGATTGGTGGATGCTACACTGGTATTGAGTTGATTGCGTGTTGCAAGTGACAGCTGCTTCCCGTCTGGCAGATCTTCCGTGGGATGGAGGTCACCTGGGCCTGAACAAAGCCTTGCACGCACGGACCATGGAAGGAACGGGCTCCAGCGCACCTAAAAGCGACGGCACCTCAATGCCGAAACTGCCGAATCGACCAGCAGCGGCGAAACCGGCCGCCACGGCGTCGGGCGCCTCCGTCGACGCACCTGGCGTGGCGTCAGCGCCGACGTCTGCTCCCGCCTCTTCGACCGGGCCCAGCGGTACCAATGGCGGTGCGAAGGAGCCTGCTAGCAGCAGCAACAGCGGCGGTGGCAATGCGGGGCCGAAGCTACCCGCCCGGCCATCCGCAGGGCCGTCGCTGCCGCCCCGCGGCGGCGCGCGTGCAGCGGGCGGCGCCGCAGCCCCCGGACCCAGCACCAGCACCGGCGCAACTCACTCTGCCTCTGCTTCAGCACCAGCAGGCGCCTCGGCGGCAAGTGCCGGCGGCGCCAACGGCTCGAGCTCGGCCGCAGGCAGCAGCGGCGGAGGCAGCGGCGGAGCCGTGGCCGCGGGCGGGCGGCGGGCGCCGTCAGGCGGGTTGGGTGCGCTGCCGCCGCGCGGGGGCCTGCTGCCGCTGCCGGCCCAAGGGCCCGTGTTGGACCCGGATGAGCCGGAGTCCATTGCGGAGGTGGGTGCGCCGCGGAGAGGGGGTTGGTCGGGGGACTGAGAGCGTCCGGGGGGGATGGGCGCGTGGTGTGTTTGGCGACGGAGGGACACGTGCGCTGGCCCTGTGCAGGGGCGGTGCCAGGCCTTTGGGGGCGCTTCTGGACGTTCTGTCCAACAAATCTGTTGTGTCTGGCTGGAACCACGCTGTGCTTTCTGTGAGGAAACCCTACCAATGCGGAACAACTCCAACTGGTGTTTCCTGTTGTGTGTGTTCGGGTTGCAGGTGCGGCGCTCCATCCATGCGGTGCGAGTGCAGATGATCTCGGCCGCACTGCGGCTGGGCTATGACCACGAGAACGCGCTGGTCAAGCAGGTGGGGGTGACAGAGCGTTTGTGTGTGTGTGTGTGGGGGGGGGGGGGGCGGGCGGCGTGTTTCTAAGCGTGTGTGTCTGTGTGTGTCGGAGGCGCGGTTCAAATGGGGCGGGAGGGGGGCCGCGTCGCGGCTGCAGGCGGGACATGGTGCTGGGCTGAGGGCGGCTTGACTGCTTGCGGGGCGGCAGGCGGCGGGCGGGCGACAGATGCAGGTGTGGCGCTGACATCGCGACACGCCAACTGCCGCGGTCATGCCGCATGACCGCCACCGCTGCTCCCTCCCTGATCCGCTCCCACCGGGTGCCGCGCAGGTGCTGTACCGGCTGGCCCTGGCGGAGCGGCTCAAGGCGCCCTGGCGGCGGCCCGGCAAGCGGCCCGACCCCGTGACGGCGGCGGCGCGGGAGGCGGCGCGCCTGCAGCAGCAGCAGGACGGCCCGGCGGCGGTGGCGGCGGCGGCTGGGGGGCCGAAGGCGGCGGCGGCGCCAGCGGCGGTTTCGGGCCCAGCGGGCCTGGGTTTCACTGTGAAGATCATGCTGATTGGCGTGCAGGGTGAGTGCCGCTGGTGGGGTGTTGCAGGGGGGGGAACTGGGGGGAAGGGGGCTGGACTGCTGGAGGTTGGTGGCCATGGGAGCTACTGGGCATGTGGCTGTGTGGGCTGTGTGTGTGTGTGGGGGGGGGGGGCGGTTGTATACGCCAGCCCAACCTGGGTTGCATGTGTGTGTACCTTGGGGGGGGGAGGCGGCTGTGTGCCAGCAGCGCACACGCGGGGGCATCCTGGATGCGGAGGTTGACGCCAAGGCGCCCATCATGCCAGGGCGCTCATCAGGGCATTGCCCGACATCACGTGACGTCTTGTCCCCCCTATGCCTCCTGTCTACTTCGCTACACTTCCCTGTACCAATCTTTGCAACCCAACCCGCCGCCCCCACCTCCGCAGGCTCCGGCAAGACGCAGCTGGCGCACGCGCTGCTGGGCGCGGGCGACGGCGCCGCCACCGCGCCGCCCGCCGCCTCCACCTCCGCCTCCGCGCCGCCGCAGCCCGCCTTCCCGGCCGTGCACCCCTTCCAGGGCGCCACCAAGGGGGTCAGTGTGCTGCGCGGCAGCGCCCACGGCATCGGGCTGGTGTTCGTGGACACGCCCGGGCTCAGCCTGGCGCCCGGCGGCGCGGCACGCAACTCGCAGGTGCTGCAGCAGATCCGCAGGTGCGTGTGTGGGCGAGCTGGGGGGGCGTGGGGTGGGTGGGCGGGGTTGTAGATACCACCCCAAAATAGACCGAACCCAATGCAAAAGAGCGAGGTGTGTGTATGTGGGGGGGGGGGGCGGGGTCCATCATCCCATGACAGACAGCAAAGACAAACGAGAGGAGGTTAGGGGGGTGGCGTGTGGCGTTGACAAGTTATTGAACACCGGTTTGCGTCAGGGGGCGGTGGGACGGAGAGCAAGGCAGCGCACAAGCACAAACGCACGAGCACGCAACAAACCGCCCCACACAGGGCCTACCACTGCCACAAGCCAGACCTGCTGGTGTATGTGGACCGGCTGGACGCGGCGGCGGGCGGCGGCGGCGGCGGCAGCGCCGGCGGCGGCGCGGGTGCCGAGCTGGCGGTGATGCAGAGCCTGACGGCGGCGCTGGGTCCGGGGCTGTGGCTCAACACCATCCTGGCCTTCACACACGCAGGTGGGCGGGGCGGGCGTGGGGCCGGGGGGGCGGGGCATAGCCGAAACCAAGCACGACATGACTGGGTTGGGGCGGATGGCGTGGGGTAGCCGTCCGTGGGGTGGGGTGGCTGCAGCGGGGATGCGGCGTATGGGGCCAGGGCCTGTCCTGTGTACTGTGTGGGGGCCGCAGTCGGGTGTGCCGGGAGTGCGGGTGTACACATGTGCACGCCCGCTCATACACACACACACGCGCCGGGTCTTTGCAGGCGCGGCGCCTCCCTCCAGCGGCGGCCGCGGGCGGCCCGCCGGCGCCCCCGCGCTGACGTTTGAGAACTGGCTGGAGCTGCGCAGCCACGGCCTGCAGCAGGTCATTCGCCAGGTGCGGCGGGCCGTGATGAGGGGAGGCGTGCTGGCCCCCCGGGGTGCAGGGGTAGGCGCAGGGGGTGCAGGAGGTGGCGCATGGAGAGTGGGGGCCCTGTCCGGAGGCCAGACTGCTGGTCCGTGCGCAAGAGGCGGGCCGGGCGGGGAGGGGGAGGGGTTGTAGATACCAGCCCAAAACTAAGCCGAACCCAATTCAAAAGAGCGAGGAGGAGAGCGTGGCTTATGTGAGTGGAGGGAGGGGGGGGGGGGGTCGCGCCCACGAATGGCGGAGGGGGGGGGGGCGTAGGCCCTAAGGGAGTACGGTGCCGTAGGGGGGTAGCCGTCCATGCAAGAGGGAGTGGTTAGTGTTGTACAAGTGCCTCAGGGGTAAAGGTAGGCAGTGGCGCGGCGCGGCGTGGCGTGGTAACCTCGGCCATCCTCCTCCAGGAATGCGGCTCCAGGACAGGCCCCTTTTCACTAGTTGACACACTCCAACCACCCAACCACCACCCCTCAACCAACAACCACCCCACCCCACCCAACCACCCCAACCCACTCCCCCAGGCCTCGGGCGACGAGCGGCTGATGAACCCGGTGGCCTTTGCGGAGTCGCACCCCGCCTGCCCGCTCAACGCCGCCGGGCAGCCGGTCATCTACAACGGCATGCCCTGGCGCCAGCACCTCATGCTCATGGTCACCAGCGCCAAACTGCTGGCGGACACAGAGGCGCTGCTGCAGGTGGGCGCGCGGGAGGGGTGGGAGGGGGGTGGGGTGGGAGGGAGTGGGGTGGGAGGGAGTGGGGTGGGTAGGATGGGGGCGTGAAGGTGGGGGGGAGCCGTTCATGCAAACGGTGTGTACCAAAGATGGAAGTGCAGACGTCCATCTTTGCCGGGGGGTGCGGCGGGCGTGAAGGAGGGGGTTAGCCGTTCAGGGAGAGCGGGGGGATTAATACTTCGCATGTATGAAGTGCCAACCGGGGGGGGGGGGGAAGCGTCATGGTCGGGGGTTAGCGGTACATGCCCCAGCCCAACGATCAAGTCCCATTGATGGGGGCTGGGGTAGCGACTGGGGGGGTTGGGGGAATGGGCGCGGGCGGTTGCTTTGTGTACGCACGTGTTGAGGGCGGGTGAGGTGAGGGAGTTGCCGTTTAGTGCGTGGGCAGTGGGCCGTGCCGTTGGGTGGCGTACGGCCGTGGCACAGTGACATGCAGGGACGCAGATGGTCTGGAAGGGCTAGGCTGAGCCCCACCGGGCCGCACAGTACGGTATGTGCCACACCCGATCTGGGCTGCGGCTCCTGCTCCCGGCCCGGTGTGCGTGTGTAAAAAACGAAACGAAAGCCCGCCCAGACGACGCCGGAGTTACTTACCGATACCTAGCAATTTACCGAGCGTGTGTGTGTGTGTGCAGATGCAAGGCGGCGGCGCGGGCGGCGGCGCGGGTGCGGGCGCCGCCGCCGCCGCGGGCGGCGCGGGCAGTGCGGCGGCGCTGCGGCAGATGATGGGCGGCGGGCGGCAGGTGCCCATGCCCTACCTCATGCAGCAGGTGAGGGCGTGTGTGTGTGTGTGTGTGTGTTAAAAAACGAAACGAAAGCCCGCCCAATGACGCGACGGAGTTACTTACCGATACCCACCATTTTACCGAGCGTCGCGTGACTGTCGTGACCCAGGTAGTCATACTTACCCGCGATAAGCCTGGAACCCTGTGTGTGTGTGTGTGTGTGTGTGTGTGTGTGTGTGTGTGTGTGTGTGTGTGTGTGTGTGTGTGTGTGTGTGTGTGTGTGTGTGTGTGTGTGTGTGTGTGTGTGTGTGTGTGTGTGTGTGTGTGTGTGTGTGTGTGTGTGTGCGTGTGCGGAGGGTTTGTGAATACCAGCCCAAAACAAACCAAACCAGCCAAACTGGCGGAGCACAGGCAGAGGCGACAAGGGTAGCCGTTCATGTGGAGGGCGGAGTGGTTGAATCACAAGTGGGGGGCGAGGGCGTGGGTGTGCAGGTGTGCAAGTGCGGTGTACTTTATGCAAAAACACCCAAAGCCGCCGTGGGTTGGGTGCGTAGACTGTTGGGGAGAGCCTGTGGGCTGGAGGCTGGGTGGCACCCACCCGGCCCCTCGCCCCCTCCGTCCCTCACTCGCCCCGGTCTTACCAACCGGAATCGCGCAACCTCCGCTACTCTAACCTCGAGGGGGGATTAGTGTCCACACGCTCTCAAGTGTGTGTGTGTGTGTGTGTGTGTGTGTGGTGGTGGGGGTTGCAAGGATTGGTACAGAGAAGGGGGGGTTGTAGATACCAGCCCAGACTAACCCGGGGGGGGGGGGTAGCCGTTCATGTGGAGAACGGAGTGATTAAATCAGTGGGGAGCAGGGAGGGTTTGGTTTGCAAGTTTGCAAGTGCTGTGTACTTTTATGCCCTAAGCCGCCGTGGGGTGGGTGTAATGGGCTGATTTGGAGGGGCCTGGGACTGGGATGTGGGGCCCGGGGGCAGGAGGCCGGGTGACAACAACCGCCCGACCACGACCACACCCGTCACCCACCGGGTCCCTCGCCCCCTCCGTACCTCACTCGCCCGCTCCCCACGTGCCCTCTGCCAACTGCCACACGGGACGCGACCCGCCGCCACCAACCCCCAGATCACGCAAATGAGCCGGCCCCTCAAGTTCCCGGACCACGGCAACGTGATGGACGTGCGGCGGGCGCGGTACGACACACGCCGGCTGCGGCAGGAGCGGCAGAGGCGCGAGGCGGGGCGGCAGGTGCGCCGGGGGTCAAAGAGAGGTCCAAGGCAAGGGGGTTGACAGGATGTCGGCTGCTATGCTGGGCCGCTGTGGGTGTCGCACTCGTTACTCGTTTGGCCTGCAGGCATGGGGTTTCGGCACCGGGGGCACCACGTTGCACCCCGCCACCGTCCTACTCCAAATTCCTGCAACGCCCAAGCCCCACTCACTTTGCAACGCCCGCAGCACCCTCTCCTGCTCACAATGCCCCCCCCCCCCAAAGAAGACAATCCCCCAACACCCCCTCCCCAACACCCCCTCCCCAACACCACGCCTGCTGTCTACTTCGCTACACTACTCTGTACCAATCCTTGCAATCCCCCAACACCCCGCCACCCCCCTCCTCCTGGGCAGGTGGCTCTGCGGGTGCTGGCGCTGCGCCAGGCGGCTCGCAAGCAGCGCTCACTGGCCGACGCCTACCGCACCGGCACACAGGCGGGATGCAAGGTGACGCCCGAGCCGCCGCGGGTGGCCACCCGCTGCCGGCCCTCGGCGATGCCCGCAGAGGTGAGGGGCGGGGGGGGGGGGCGCGGGACGGCTTCCTGCGGAGGGGCTGCAGGGGTCCGCCGTCTGTCCCGCTGCTGCTGCCGCTGCTGTTCGCCTTCGCTACACCGTGCCCATGTCCCACCCGTGCCCCCAGTGCCGTCGCCCCTACTCCGCTCACGCCCTCCATTGTCCATTCCCGCCTGCCTCCTTGTCTGCCTCCCTGTTCCCCCACGTAACCGGCCACGCCCCGGTTCCCCCTCCCTTACGCCTGCGCCCTACGCCCCGCCCCCCTTCTTACCTTAATACCTGCCTGCCTGCCTGTCATGCCCCTCCCCTGCCCCTCCCTCCCTCACCCTCACCCCCCCCCCCATCAGGGCCACCGCTACCGCAACCCCGAGGCTCAGGGCGGCTGGGTGGTGCGGCCACACATGGAGACACACTGCGCCGACGTCAGCGACGGAGTGGAGGTGCGGGACATTTTGTGTACACACACATTTGCGGGCTTCGTTCCCTCACGCCTCTCCCTTGTGGTCCGGTTCATCCGGTTCACCGGTTCTCTCCCTTCACCGGTGTTGTGTACACAGTCATTGTCGAACTCTTCCCCTTGTGCTTTCCCAACACACACTCGTTGCATGCGCTGCTCTGCGTGTTTTCTTCCCTTGTGCTCTTCAACACACACACTCACGCATTCATACACCTCCCTCCCTCGCTCTCCCCACAGGGCTTCATCCTGAACAAGGTGGCGGTGGCGGCAGTGGGCGGGGCGGGCGAGGGCGACGGCCTGGGCGGCCGCGGAGTGCCCTACCACCACTACCTGTCAGCGCAGGTGGGTCGGCGGGCGGATGGGGGAAAAAGTGTGTGGCTGTTGCTGGTGGTTTCCACCATTCCCGAAACGGAAGCAGCGCCACGATGACGCACCGGGGGGCGGGGGCGTGTGGGTGGATGCTGAAGAGGTGAAGGAGAAGGCGGCAGGCATCATCGCGGCATCATCAGCGCCCCCTGACCTTCAGCCTTCAAACTCCCCGCCTCCCCACCTCCCCCCTCCTTATCTAATCTTGAGTATAACCCCCCTCCCCCCGCCCCCTTGCCGCGCGACTGTTTCCTTACGGGATTGGTTCAACGTTAACCCCCCGCCCCCCTGCAGTGCACCAAGGACCAGAAGCTGCTGGCGGCTCGCAGTGAGGCCACGCTCTACCACGACCCGCTGGGCAGGGCCACCACATCGCTGTCGGCGGACCTGCAGACCAGCAGCAGCGCGGCGGCGGCGGCGGCGGGAGGCGGCGGCGGCGGGCCGGACGTGCTCATGGTGCTGAGGGCGGACACCAGGTGGGTGCGGGGGTGGGGGTGGGGGTGGGGGGTTGTGAATATCGGCCCAAATTAAAGCATACCAAGCCGAGCTAGCGGAGCCCAGGCAGAGGCAACAGTTGCAACTTGCAAGTGATAAATACTTATGGGGGACGTGTATGTGTGTGTTAAAAAGGAGACGAAAGCCCGCCCAACGATGGGGATTGGGTATTGGTGCAGAGTGCGTGCAGGAGGGTATAGGCGTGTGGGCGTGCATTTGTGCGGTCGCCGACCCCAAGGCCAAGCACCTCCGCACGGGCAGCGATAGCACCCAGCGCCTGCTCCCTCTGGCCGTGGCCGACCCACGCCGCTTACCCCTGAACTACTCGCATCACACGCTCCTACCCCACGCGCCTGACACTTCCCCGAATCCTAAACACGCGTGCGTGTCCGCCCCCGCCCCGGCCCCCGCCCCCCACCCCCGGGTTCGGTTTAGTTTGGGCTGGTATCTACAACCCCGCCCCACGCCTTCACTTCTTGAATAATCATGAATGTAACCCCCCTCCCACCCCCACACACACGCACAGGCTGCACACCAACACGGGCCGCGGCAGTGCGCTGCCCAAGCTGACAGTGGGCGGGGTGGTGGCGCGTGTGGGCGAGGAGGGCCGGCTGCTGTCGCTGGAGGGGCCCACAGCCGTCGGCATGCGGCTGCAGGTGCGCGCGCGCGGGGGCGGGGGCGGGCGCCGCACTGCCGCTGCAGGCTGTGTCGCAACGGACGGAGCGGACGTTGCGCAGCCATGTGGGGTGGGGTGCGTTGCTGGTGTGTGGTGCCGCACACGTGTGCGCGGCCGCGGGCGCCAGGCCGCCGCCCCGCACACCCGCGCACTGCCCCGCATGTTGCCTTTCTTCATGCTCTCATGAACCTACCCGCACATGCCTACCCGGTCGACCCCTCCCCTTGTGCGTGTCAAACGTACACGCCCTCCCGGCCGGCCGTCCTGCAGGCTTCCAAGAAGCTGCGGCTGGGCCTGACGCCCACGCCGGTGCGGCTGGCGGTGGCGGCGGCGGTCATGCAGAGCGCCTCGGAGCTGGCGGCGGGGCGGCTGGGGCTGGGCCGCGGCGGTGACGCCTGCCTGGGCCTGAACGCGGAGGTCAAGGTGGGCGGGGCGGGGGCGGGGCGAGGGGTGGGGCAGCCGCTCATGGAGAATGGATTGACGAAGTCACAAGTATGAAGTGCCAATGTCCAGCGGGAGCAGCGGGAAGATGGCGGGAAGGGGGTGCAAGGATGTTTGGAAAAGCGGTCGGGGAAGGGAGATCCTGGGGAGGGCCCCATGTGTCCTGAGCAGAGCTGTGCTGCCCATGTTGCAAAAGTGTTTGTGTGCTGCTGGCTGCTGCTGCATAGCATCCGCCTCATTCGTCCAGCTCTGCCACTCGCACCCTTGCGTGCCCGACTGTCATGAACACGCACATGCACGCAAACACAAGTCGTTTCCACACTTTCCACTCACACACACGTTCAACTATGTTTAACTCCCCCCTTGATAAATTCAATGAATGTAACTCCCCTCAAACAGATTAAGGACCTGATCGACTTCACCAACATTGACGTGCCGCTGGCGCGCAGCCTGCCCGGAGACTTCGCGCTGGGGCTCACTCGCAGCCCCGAGGGGGTGAGTCCTGCGGCGTGTGGCCCCGCACCCTTCATGCACACAACCTGTCGCCGTTGCTGCCGGGCAGATACAGCTTCACTCGCAGTCTGCACCCCATGCTGTTGCCAGTTGACCCGAAGCGCTGCAATGCGGCCGGGCTGCGGGAATCATCTTTCTGTGCTGCCTTGGGGACCATGGCATGCTAAGGACATTCGGCTCTTTCCCTGTGACACTGCTGCAGGAGGTGACGGCGGGCTTTGGCTCCAGTGTACAGTACCGGCTGGGGGCACGTGAGATGCTGGGGCTAAGGACAACCTTCGGCAACCGCGGCCGCGCCGGCCTCAGCCTCAGGTGCGCGCGACTGGCCATCGGACAGGCATGTCCACTGACCTTACTTGCCGCGTCGCAACCCCATTCGTTATGTATTGGTGTGCTGCGCCCACCACGCAGGGCCAAGACCGTGTCGGGCTGGTGGCTGGGCCTGGTGGCTATGGCGGTGCCGCTGGGTAAGCTGCTGCTGGACACAGCCAGTGACGCCCTGAGGCGCTGGGGCGCGCAGCGGCGCCTGCGCAAGCAGCAGAGGCTGCAGCAACAGAAGCTCCGGCAGCAGCAGCAGCAGGCGCTGGAGCGGCAGCAGAAGCTGCAGCAGGAGCAGCAGCAGCAGAAGGCGAAGGGCGCCGTGCCGAAGACGGTGGGGAAAGCGGGCGTGGGCGTGGGGAAGGCGGCGGCGGCGGCAGCGGACGGCAAGAAGGGTGGGTCAGGCGCGGCCGCGCGGCTGGCGAGCGGGAAGCCGGGCGCTCGCCCCAAGAAGTAGCTGTGATACGGTATAAAGTGCGTTGCGCAGGGTGGGGTGCGATGGGGCCGGCGGGGGCTTAGGGGTTAACGGGTACGGCTGCTTGTATGCTGGCTTTGTTGTTGCATGTGGACTACGTCCGGATACGTGCCTGACAGGGAGGTGGCGTGAAGGTCCGGCGTGGGGGTCAGGCTGCAGGCAGGCAGGGCATGGCAGGGCGGGGCAGTGTTGAACGATGGGGTGCTTGTAGGTGCCGAGAGCAGAGTAGAGCGTGCTGTGTCACGTGCCAGTTCAGCGCACAAGGGACTCGCAGATACTGAACCGCGGACCGGCGTACGTTCGCCTGGGCCTACGCCTAATATTAAGTGGAGCAAATGTTACGTGCAGATGCTTTTGTCCGTGTCTGCATGATTGTCTCCGCCTCCTCTGCTGCTCTCCTATCCGGATTCCCAGAATGCGTGGGCAGCTCCACGGTGCCCGGGGGCGCCCAGTCGTAACGACGACGTTTTGAGCAGTTCGGCGCCCGGCATCGCGTGGTGCAAATGTCCGCTCAAAACCTGCTCAAACAACGCGCCTAGGTGACTCGCCTCCCGCGGGCTACGCTTCTCTCTTGGGGTTCTCTGGGCACCTGGGGCGCTCCACGCGGCGACCTTGGCGGCCTCGGCCCGTTTCCGACCTAGGCTGGGTTTTGCATTTCGCCCAACAAAAAATCGACATTTGTGCTACGACGCACGCAGCGCGAAGTAAGTATGAACTGTAGCCCTATGGCGGACAGGGCCACACCGGAAAATGCGGCCACTACATCTCTGACATCTGCGAACTTCCTGGCGCCGGGCATCATAATCGTGGCTTATTGGCCTGCAGACGCCACCGCGGATTTGCAAACTAGTACGCAGCGCGCGCCAACATAACTTCGCATAACGAAATTCGCAGTGAGACTTTGTCCGTCCCAGTCTCGACTCCCAGCCCGACAATTTTTTGGCGCGTTAACGCGTAACAGCCTTTGCTGTATCTGGTACTACCTGCGCTTGAGGTGTTGAGCAATATGCACACGGTGTTGGCACAGCAGCAGACTGCGAGAGCAGCCTGGCTTACGCACGCGCTGGAGCCCTCCTCACGCGCTTAAGGGTGGCCATCCCCGCTGCTTTCATAACCAGCAACAATATGGGGCTTAACGAGCTGGTAGGTTCAGAAGCGGCCTGCTGGTGTGGCCGGAGGTTTGTGGGCGAGGGCCTACGCGCCGCTCGACTTTCAAATTAGGTTATTTAGGTCTCAAATGCATGAAGATGAGTAGCTCCATCTACTAGCCGGCGACAAACTCGTCGCGAGGCCAGCCTGACGGACGTGCGTCCACGAAAACAGCACCGGTGCTGGGAGAGCATCTATAATTCAAGCCTGAGCATCATAATACTGCTATCTTTGCACTTACTTCCTGGGGAAGCTCTTGCCGTTGAGCGCGCGAGTGCGTGTTTCTGCCTGCGCGCCCGACACAGGAGCCCGAAATCATCGGCGTGAACGCAACGGTGCCCGTGCCAACATTCCTGGCTGCCCTTGACAATGGAGGTCCAGACGCAAAGCAACAGGCGGGGAAGGCCTGCGTCAAGCTCATTGTTTCTTCGGAGGCAGCCGATCGCGTACTCCGGCTGAGTAGCGTAGAAGTTGACATGGTGAGGGACATATTTTGCTGGCGAAAAGTCTTCCTGAGAACGATTGGGCGGGGCTTGCACATTCGTTGTCCTACCTGCTGCAAGTACCACCGCGCGTCGAGTAACCCAGCCGCTGACCGACCGAGCTTTAGAGGCTGCCCACCACGCGGCCCGTCAGCCTCCACTGCGCTCCGTTTCGCCCATGTTCCCACTTGACGCACAGCCTCTGGCAATACCCCTTGCATGTGCTGCAACAGGCGACCGGGCGGGTGGCGGGGCTAAGTGCCCTGCTCAACCCCTTCCACGGGTACGAAGTAGCCAGTTGGGAGTCCCAGCCCGAGGCCACAGCCGTGGTGCTTCGGTTGCGTGAGCCGCCCACGCCAGCAGCCCCGCACGAGCGCAGCGTTGGGGAGGGTGCAAGGGGCACGCAGTCACTCCAACAGTCGCAGCCGCGGTCCGCTAGTGTGCTTAGTCATCAGCTGCAGCAGGTGCGTGCGTGCATGTGTGCGTGCATGCATGCGTTGAAATAGCTAGCTAGATAATGATCGTCTTTGGTACTAGTGCTGAAGCCTGAACGACGCGTGATTGCTGCAGAAGTGGCGGGCACTAAATAACTCTTCACACGTTGTCTGAGTGTGTAAATGTATTTCATGACGTGCACCCGCCGTGTGTGCAGGAGCAGCCGGCGGCGGCCTACGCCTACGCCGCCGCCGCCTTCTCCGAGGGTGACGACCCGGCGGCACGGGCTCGAGGGCTAGCAGCACCCGCCAGTGGTGGTGGTAGTGGCGGCGGCGGCCGTAGCGCACTGCTGGCAAACGTAGACCGCTACACATCAGCAGCAGCAGCAGAGCCGCCGCCTTCCTCACGCCTCCCCATGCCCCAGCATTCTGCTGGCGGCGGGGGGCCGAATGTGATGGACACGCGGCGAAGCGCCCACAGCGCCAGCCCAGACATCTGCACTGTTCCTCACCAACGCCAGCAGCAGCAGGCACACCCAGCGCCGCCGGCGGGTGGTGACTACCAACAGCAGCCATCGGCGTCAAGAGTGATGGTGGGAGGTGGCGGTGCGCCGCCGCCGGCCGCCGGCACTGCAGCTGCTTCTGGGCCGACCGGCAGTGCTGCTAGCAGTGGCGGCGGCGGCGGCATGCAAATGCCAGCAGCTGAGGCGGCACGTCATGCGCAGACGGCGCAGCAGCAGGCGCCAGAAGGCCGAGAGCGGCAACAGCACGTGTCGCCGCCGCAGCGGCAGCAACTGGCGCCGCCGCTGGGCAGGCGGCAGCAGCAGCCTGCGCATGTTTACGGCAGTGCTGCGGGCGGCGGCAGCGGCAGCCGCGACCACTTACAGCAGCAGCATCACTACCAAGCGCAGCAGCAACAGCAGCCTTCAGAAGAGCCGAGTGACTACGCCGCCGTGCAACCCAGCAGCACACTGCAGCAGCGCCCGCCGCCGCCATCGCACCTGAGCAGTGCCCCGCCACTGCTGCTGGCATCACTCGCGCGCCACCACCAGCAGACACCGCCGCCGCCATCATCCTTAGGACAGCGCAAGCCAACGGCACAGCATCTAGACGCGGCGGGCGGCTACCAAAGACGCCCTGCTGCTGCACCACTACCGCCGCCGCCGTCGCATCAGCCGCCGCCGCTGCAGCAAGCGAGCGTGCGCTCCGGCAGCGCACCCCTGCTGACGGTGTCGGCAGCGTCGGCAGCGGCAGTGTCTGGAGGCGGGGGAGGGCCGGGACGGTGGCCGACAACGGAGCCGGTGGCGGCGGCAGGTGGCTCGGTGAATTCCGGCGGCGCCGCGCTGCCTGTGCCTGCGGGCTCCGCCGCGGCGGCGCTGCTCATCCCCGCCCACCACATTACAGAGGCGTTCAAGGGCCGCCGGCCCGTGGACCCCCGCGGCGTGCCCGTGCTACTCTCCGTCGAAGACGGCGGTGGCGGCGGTGGAAGCGACAGGCCAGTAAGTCCAGCCACCACCGGCTCGCCCCACGGGTCCCATGGATCCGGCGGCGGCGGCAGCCGCGGTGGCGGCCAGCGGACGTACCCTGGCACGCTGGTCGTGCGGGAGGATGGCTGCGGCATCGTGCACAACGCGCCCATCGAGGACGCAGTGGCCAGGTACCAGGACCACACCACCATAGGCTGGCGGCTGATGTGGCTGCCGCCGCCGCCGCCGCCGCCGCCATCGAGTGGTCACCGTCCTATGGAGGTGGCGGCTGGCGCAGAGCTCTTGGTGATATGGCGCGTCCGTAATCATGGTGGGCAGCAGCAGAGCCCGCCGCCGCCGCCCACGCAGGCGGCGGCGCCGGCATCGCAGCACCAGCAGCTGCAGGGTCGCCACCCGCCGCCATTGCAGCAGGTCCAGCCGGCGGCGGAGCTGCCGCGGCAGCAGCCGCCGCAGCAGCACCAGCACTACCATCAGCACCCGCATCCGCACCCGCAGCAGGTGACTGCTGCCGCTTTCGCCTCATCAGCCGGCGGGCACCAGCATGGCAGCAGCACTGCCAGAGGGCCGGCGCCGGGGCAGCAGCACCAGCAGCACCAGAGAGACCTCGTCAGCAGCAGGGCGCCACCGGCGCCCGCCAGCACTCCTGCCGCCGCTGCTGCCGGCCCTCCTACGGGCGCTGATGCTCTCAGACCGGAGCTGCTTCTGCGGCAGCAGTCATCAATGACCACGAATGGTGCCGGTGTTGCTGGTGCGCCCACCGAGAAACATGGGGCGCCAACGCCGCAGGAGGGCGACCTGATGGGTTCGCTGGGGAACATGCTGTCGGCCGCCGCCGCCGCGAACCCAGCCGCCGTCGTGAAGCTGCTGCAGCAGCTGCAGCGCGAGCTACTGCAGGGCGGCGGCGGCGGAGGAGGAGGAGACACGGAAGGCAGAGGAGGAGATGCCTACGCTGGCGAGGAGCGTGTTTTGGCCGCCGCAGTTGCAGCCACAACCGCCGGCTCCAGGCCCACCGCCGAAGACTCCAAGTCACCGGCACGGCAGCAGCAGCTGCTACAGCCGCCGCCACCGCCATCATCGTCGGTGGAGGCGCTACAGCCGTCGCTGCGTGCTGCGCTGGCTGCTGCCGCTGCTGCTGAGCAGCCGGCGGCTGACTGCACACCAGCAGGGTCATTGCCACCTGCTGGTGCTGCGACGGCGGTGGCGGAGGCGGGTGGCGGCCTGGATGTGATAAGGGTGGAGAAGCCTGACGAAGACATGTCACGCCCGGTGGACTGTGGCATTGGGAATGATGGCAGCGGCGGCGTACGTGCTGCGGCTGAAAAGGACGCGAGCAGTGCTCCGGCTGTCCACGCCGTCGTTGCTGCTGTTCCCAAGGCGGCGGCGGCTGGCGGTGGCGGCAGCGCTATGGACCTCTTGGGCAGCGGCGCCGAAGCAGGTGCTGGTAGTGGTGGCGATGGCGGCCGCGGCGACGGTGGCGATAGTGTTGGCGAGGCGTCTTGTGGCAGTGAAGCGCCGCTGCCTGCAATGCCGCCAGCGGCTGCGCTGGCTGCGACAGCGGCGGCGGCGGCGGCTGAGGACGGTGCTGTGATGAGTGGCGCCGGCGGCGGCCTGCTGGGCAGCAGCGGCGCTGTGAGCCCCCAGGTGGGGTTACAGTGCGTGCCGGATGCACCAGCAGCAGGTGCAGCATTTCATCATCATGGCAACGGTTTGGTTATTAGGCTCCCTGCCTGCTGACCATGCACCATGACTTAAAACCTGCTGTGCGTGCCTGCTGCTTCTTGCAGGTCAAGTTCGAGGTGAACGGGGCCCGCCTTCCGAAGGTGAGGCCTGCCGCCGCCACGAGCGAGCACTGGTTGCTCGCTGCTGCGGGTCGCACCTCAGCAGGCCTGACACAGGGTCACCGTACACGGACGCAGCCTGCGCACCAAAACTGCAGCACGATGCTCTTGACAAGGTTTGATTGAAACCTCGTATCTGGCGCTGACGTGTCTTTATCACGCACTCACATGCCGCACAGGTGTGCGTGACTTTGATCGCCCCCGCGCCCAAGGCCGCCCCCACCGACAAGTCCGCCCCAGACCACGCGTCAATGTCAGCGTCAGCTGCGCCCTCTGCGCAGTCCTCCTCCCTGTGCGGCGGCGCTCTCCCCCTCCCCTGGAGCCTGCTGCCGGAGGGCTGCCGCATCCAGTGGCGGCGCAGGACCGACAATGTCCTGCTGGTGGCGGCGGCGGTTTCGGAATCACCTCTGGACATGGATGACACGACGACGACGCTGCTGCCGCCTGGCCCGGAGCACGAGCCCTGTACGGCGGGCGGCATTGCTTGCACCACCGGCGGCTGCAAGAAACGGGCATCGCCCGCCGCTGCTGTGCCGATGCCAGCCGGTGCGGCTGATGTGGCGGAGGAGGCGGAGGAGGCGGAGGAGGCGGAGGAGGCGGATGAGGCGGAGGAGGGCGGCCCTGCTGCCAACAAGCGCCGCCGCATGTGCTCACTGGCGGCGGCGGCGGCGGACGCCATGCCTGCGGGTGAGGGTGGCGAGGGCGGTGAGGGCACAGAGGGCAGCAAGGCCGGCGACATGGAGAAGGCCTGCCCGCCTAGCGCTCCGCAATCGTCAGCGGCTGTTGCGGGGGCTGCGGCGGCGGCGGCGGCTTCTGCTGCCGAGGGCGTCGCGACGCCCGCGGACGCGCTGCAAGAGGCAGCTCCCGCTTCTGGTTCCGCCGCTTCTGTGGCACGTTCCGCCACTATTACCGCCGCGGCGCCACAGCCGCCGCAGCAGACCTGGCCGGTCGCCGTGAAGATTGAGCCTCAAGCGGAAGAGCCGGTGGCTGTGACCTTGAAGCAGGAGCGCGTCGCGGCAGAGCCAGCTGCAGGGTCGCTACCCGCCGCCATTGCAGCAGGTCCAGCCGGCGGCGGAGCTGCCGCGGCAGCAGCCGCCGCAGCAGCACCAGCACTACCATCAGCACCCGCATCCGCACCCGCAGCAGGTGACTGCTGCCGCTTTCGCCTCATCAGCCGGCGGGCACCAGCATGGCAGCAGCACTGCCAGAGGGCCGGCGCCGGGGCAGCAGCACCAGCAGCACCAGAGAGACCTCGTCAGCAGCAGGGCGCCACCGGCGCCCGCCAGCACTCCTGCCGCCGCTGCTGCCGGCCCTCCTACGGGCGCTGATGCTCTCAGACCGGAGCTGCTTCTGCGGCAGCAGTCATCAATGACCACGAATGGTGCCGGTGTTGCTGGTGCGCCCACCGAGAAACATGGGGCGCCAACGCCGCAGGAGGGCGACCTGATGGGTTCGCTGGGGAACATGCTGTCGGCCGCCGCCGCCGCGAACCCAGCCGCCGTCGTGAAGCTGCTGCAGCAGCTGCAGCGCGAGCTACTGCAGGGCGGCGGCGGCGGAGGAGGAGGAGACACGGAAGGCAGAGGAGGAGATGCCTACGCTGGCGAGGAGCGTGTTTTGGCCGCCGCAGTTGCAGCCACAACCGCCGGCTCCAGGCCCACCGCCGAAGACTCCAAGTCACCGGCACGGCAGCAGCAGCTGCTACAGCCGCCGCCACCGCCATCATCGTCGGTGGAGGCGCTACAGCCGTCGCTGCGTGCTGCGCTGGCTGCTGCGTCCTGCTGGTGGCGGCGGCGGTTTCGGAATCACCTCTGGACATGGATGACACGACGACGACGCTGCTGCCGCCTGGCCCGGAGCACGAGCCCTGTACGGCGGGCGGCATTGCTTGCACCACCGGCGGCTGCAAGAAACGGGCATCGCCCGCCGCTGCTGTGCCGATGCCAGCCGGTGCGGCTGATGTGGCGGAGGAGGCGGAGGAGGCGGAGGAGGCGGAGGAGGCGGATGAGGCGGAGGAGGGCGGCCCTGCTGCCAACAAGCGCCGCCGCATGTGCTCACTGGCGGCGGCGGCGGCGGACGCCATGCCTGCGGGTGAGGGTGGCGAGGGCGGTGAGGGCACAGAGGGCAGCAAGGCCGGCGACATGGAGAAGGCCTGCCCGCCTAGCGCTCCGCAATCGTCAGCGGCTGTTGCGGGGGCTGCGGCGGCGGCGGCGGCTTCTGCTGCCGAGGGCGTCGCGACGCCCGCGGACGCGCTGCAAGAGGCAGCTCCCGCTTCTGGTTCCGCCGCTTCTGTGGCACGTTCCGCCACTATTACCGCCGCGGCGCCACAGCCGCCGCAGCAGACCTGGCCGGTCGCCGTGAAGATTGAGCCTCAAGCGGAAGAGCCGGTGGCTGTGACCTTGAAGCAGGAGCGCGTCGCGGCAGAGACTCCTGGCTCTGCCACCGACGGGCAGCCGCAGCCGCAGCAGCAGCAGCAGCCACAGCACGCGCTGCAAGAGCCGCCGTCCTCACCCCCACCTGCGAGTGCTACAGCCGTTGGTGAGGAAGGCGATGCCGCTACTACTGCTACTGCTACTGCGGCTTCGACGAGCCCGGCTGCTGCTGCCACTGGCTTGACTGCTGATGGCGCCGCGGCGGCGGTCACTGTTAATCAGGCCGATATGCCTGCGCCATTGACGGGTGTTCGGCCTGTGGGCTTCCTTGTCCTGCCGGCTGCGGCTGCCGCTGCCACCCCTGCTGCCGCCGCCGCTGCAGTAGCGGCTCTGACATCTACCGAGCTTGTTCGGCAGCTTACAGCCGGGCTGCACCGCTCAGACAGTGCAGCAGCAGCAGAGTTTGCGGCGGGTGGTGCGGCACCACTTGAATCAGCTGCTGCTGGCCGCGGGGCCGCCGCCGCCGCCGCCGCCGCTGAGGCTGGTCGAGCAGGGAGCTATAGCGGTAGCGAGGGCAGCAGTGATGATGGCAGCGGCGGTGGCAGCAGCGGTGGCGGTGGAACCCCTCCGCATGCGCCACCGGGCCTGTCAGACTGGCTCGCTGCTGCCAGTGCTGCTGCGGCCGCCGCCGCCGTCGCTGCCGGGCGAGGCTCGGCGGGCGGTGCTGCAGGCACGAGCACAGTGCTTGCTGGCCCTGCTGCTGCTCCTGGTCTGACGGGCGGCTTGGGCCTGCCGCTGATGCACTTGACAGGCGGGGCCGGCGCCATCGGCGGTAGCGGCGGCGCTGTCGGTGCCGCCGGTCTGAGCCCTGCTGGTACTGCCTCTGGCGACGGCTCCGGCGGCGCCGCCGGTGGCGGCGGTGGCGGCGGTTCTGGCGGCGGCGTTCGGCTGCCTAACGGCGGCTCTACCTTCAGCGCCCGCGTGGTCGCGACTAACCTGTACATTGGGCGCCGCCAGCTGACGGTGCGTGCAACACACACATATGGGTCGGGACCTCCTCATGAAGTTGACAGTCGCGTTGTGTGCGTGTCTATCCCAGGATTTCCCTGGATGGTCCAGTGGTGCTGCATGTGCTCCACGTGCATTGTCAGTCGAAATCCAACCTAACGCAGCCTCTCTTACACAGCCTCCCTCACACACTTGCGCGCGCACGCGCGCGCGCGCGCGCACACGCACACACACACACACAAGCAAACACACACAAGCAAACACACACACACACACACAGGCTCTGTATGGCCCCGACTTCGTGGCTGACACGCGCTCCGAGATGGCGCTCATCCTCAACGGCAATCTGCAGCCCGACGTGTACAGTGTGCAGTGGAAGGTGCGCGCGCCTGGTCACGTGAAGCGCCGCGCCTGGTCACCTGACACATTGGGAATTGGAATGCCGCGAATGCCAGTGGGCGGGTAGCAAGGGCAACAGATCATGCATGCTGCTAGAGCATCATCATGCTTGCCTCAAAGCAGGCAAGATCGCCGGCTCACGTCTGTTAGCGCATGTCTGATAGATTGCAGACGCGGCGTGTTGTCCTTATTGACGGATGGGGGCTTCATTATTGTGTTGCCTTGCACAGGAGGGCCGGCACAAGGGCTCGTTCTACCCCAAGGGCGCGCCGCTGGGGCAGCTGCGCGGCAGGTTCCTGCAGGTACGTACGTGGTGGCGCGTCATGTTCAGTAGTTTCCCTTCAGTTGCCGGACACGTGCCAACCAACCAGCGCCCGGTTGCCTCACTCGTCACATCAAGAATACTGAAGAGTTCATGAACGATTGGCCATTGGCCAATGGGTAAAAGCAAGCCTTAAAATTGTATTAGCCATTGGCCGGTTGCACTCCTCCATCCATAATTGGTATCCCTTCTGTTTGTGGACAGGATATCCGCTGGCTGGACGAAGCCAACAACCGACTTGTGGCGGTGGCGTGGGACGAGCCGCCGCCGGGCTGGCCCGTGCGCAGCCGCGGCTCAGGCAAGGCAGTCAGCGGCGGCTCCGCTGGGAGCAGCGGCGGCGGCGGCGTCAGAGGCGGTGGCGTGGCGAAGCCGCAGCGCCGCTGGCTGTGGCAGCGGCAGCAGCAGGCGGCGGAGGCCGCGGCAGCCGCAGCACTGGGCCTGTCCAGCAACGGCAGTAGCGGCAGCGGTGCCGTTGCCGGTGCCGGTGCCGGGGAAAGTGGATTCATGTCGTCTTCCGGCGGCGCAGCGGGCGCCGCGACGGCTCTGCAGACCCTTGCCATGGCGGTGCCGACGGCCGCAGGCAGTGCAGGCGGCGATGGCCTGTTCCTAGGTGGTGACGGCCTCGGGGGTATGGCTGCTGCTGCCACCAGAAGCGTGCGGAACACACACCAGCCGCACCAGCACCAGGAAAGGCCGCCCCAGCAGGGCCGGCAGCAGGGCCGACAGCAGACACCACCTGCTGCCATGACGGACGGCTCAGCCGGCGCAGTGAGTTTGCTGGAAGCTGCCCGCTTGCTGCAGCGCCAGCTGCAGCAGCCGCCTGCCTCAGCCGCCGAAACGGCGGCTGCACATGCGGCCGACGGCGGTGGTAGCAGCAGCGGCGGCCTGCTGCGCGTGCTGCCGCTGGACACCCCGGCTGCTAGTGGGCGCGGCGATGACGACAGCAGGGCCGGCGGTGGCAGCGTCCTGGGCTGCAGTCCCGCAGTGGAGGACGCGACGGGCATACTGCTGTCGCGCATACTCGTCAAGGCGTTGTCTGGCGAGGCGGCTGCTGCTGGCTGCGGCACGGTCGGCGGCTCTGCCAAGTACTTGGACATCGCGCCTGATGCTGCAGGCTCCTCGCCCCGGTATGCGCCGCCGCCGGCTGCGGCTGGCCCTGCATTTGCACCGCCGCCGTTGCGGGCCCTGGCCACGGCAGCCTCGCGATCGGCGGCGCAGGCGGTATCTGGCAGCAGCGGCGTTACAGCAGACGACCCCGCCGGCAGCAACGGTGCGAAGCTGCGCGCTGCTGCCGATTTGTTGCAGGTGCTGCACATTCACCTGCAACAGCAGGCGGCGGACACGCAGCGACAGCAGCAGCAGCAGCAGCAGCAGCAGCAGCAGCAGCTGCAGCGCATGTCGGGCACGACCTCAACACGCCACTCGACACCTACTGCGGCCGCAGCTGCGGCAGCTACTGCTCGTGAGGGCCCACCCAGCCGCAGCAATGCGGACATGCAGCAGCAGCTGATTCACGCCTGTGCCACACCGCATTACCAGCAACAGCAGCAGCAGAATAACCCTTCCCAAACCCACCCCTTAAGATGGCTGGGGCCGCCTATCCGGGTCTCTGGAGTGAAGCGGTATGCCTCTGACCAAGCCTTCGGCGGGGGTCCAGGGCCTGCCGCGCAAGCCGTGGCCGTGGCCGCCATTGAGCGCTCGGGATCCGGCGCTGCTGCTGGCAGCTATGCCGCCGCCGTCAACGCCGCCACGGCCGCCGCCGCCGACCGAACGGGCTCCTTGCCGCCGGCCGAGGACTTTGCGCGGCTGTCGGCGGAGGTGGCGGCACTGGAGAGCCGCAGCGGCAGCGGAAGCGGCAGCGGCAGCCTCGAGCGGGACCTGTCCCGGGCAGCGGGCACGGCCCACGGGTTGGCCAGCATCTCAAGGGAGATCGAGGAGCGGCGGCGGCAGCAGCAACCGCAACCGCAGCCGCATCAGCGGCAACAACAGCCGCCGTCGTTGCCGTTGGGCCTGCGCTTCGTGCCGTTGCCGCCGCAGCGGCAGTGGTCGCCGTCGCTGCTGCCCGCTGCCGCGGGTGCGCCGCCGCCGCCGCCGCCGCCGCTGCAGGCAGCAGCCGGCCCGCGCTCACCCGCAGGCGCCTTCACAAGCGCACAACAGCCTGCCGCCGAGAGCGGCGGCGGCGGTGGTGGCGGCGTGGCCGACGCGGGCTGGGAGCTTGGAGCCGACGACACAGCGCCGTCTGCGAAGCGGCCGCGGGGCACCCCACCCTCCGACCTTGCTTCGCTACTGTACGCCGGCAGTGCGCAGCAGCAGCAACAACAATCTCAACCATCACGGCATCAGCAGGGCCGCAGCGATTATCCATTGGAAGGCGCCGTGCGCAGCAGCGCGCGCGGCTACGGCGGCAATAATGAGGAGCCGGCAGCGCCCGGCTCCCGCCGCTTCCAGCTCCTGACGAGCGGCGGCGGAAGCTGGACAGCAGCCGAGGCGGCGCGGCGGGCCGCCAGTGGAGCTGGTGGGCAGGTGGCGGCGGCGCAAAGGCGACAGCCGCCGCAGCAGCAACGCGAGGAGTTGCTGCACCCGCAGCTGATGCCGGTGCGCCGTACTACTGCGCCGCCGCCGCCGCTTCCTAGCTCCGGCGGCGGGTACGCGGCCGCCATGGGGTCATCACGCGGCGGAGATGCCTTTGAAGCCGGCGGTGGCCGCGCGGCTCGCGATCGCAGCAGCAGCCGGCGGGACGCCGCCGCCGACGACGACGATGGCGGCGGTTGTAACCCGAGTTTGGACGAGCAGGTTGAGCAGCTGGCAGCGCTGCTGGAGACGGACACGGCGGGCACCTTCAAGAGCCTGAGGATGGTCCTGGCTCAGCTCAGGAAGCAGCAGCAGGAGCAGCAGGAGCAGCAGGAGCGAGAGGGCGCCCAGCAGCCGCAGAGGCTGGACCTGTCTCAGCCCCTGCCGCCGCCGCCGGCAAACCCGCACCACCTGCACCTGCAGCGGGAGGGCAGCGGCGTCAGCGCCGGCCTGCTGGGCAACTCCTCGCCACGGCACAGCGACAACTTTGGCAGCAGCCGGCAGCTGCAGCAGCAGCTGCAGCCGAAGCAGCCTGCTGCGACCCACAGCAGTGGCGTCTCGCTACGCAGCCACTCAGATTCCGGCCTTCAGCAGCTGCTAGCGGCGGCCACTGCCACGGGCTCGCTGGACTCATGGCAAGCCGAGCAATTGCTCTCGGACTGCGGTGGCGGCGGCGGTCGCAGTGGAGGCGGCGGTGGGAGCAGCACAAGCGGTGGTCGTCTTGGCTGCAGCGGCAGCGGCGACCAGCCGTCGGCGGGCTACGCACAGGCCAACCTTTACCGCGCGCTGCTGGACATGCAGCAGCAGCACCTGCAGCATCAGCATCAGCAGCACCAGCAACAGCAACAGCAGCAACAGCAACAGCAGCAACACCAGCAGCAGCAACAGCAGCACCAGAACCAGCAGCGGTATCGGCAAGACGCGTCTCCGCGCGCCTACCAAGACGGCGGCGCCGCCGGGGCGGCTGGCTCCCGCCGCATGCATGAGGTGACGCGACAGCCGGCGTCAGCCGCGCAGGGCGGCGGCGCCGCCGGCGGCTCCGGCTGTGCCGGAGCCGCAGCCGGAGGCGCGCTGCCCCCGTCTCGCCTTGGCAGCATGAACAGCGCTGGGAGCGCACTGGCGGCGGGGAGTGCCGGCGGTGCTGCTCGCTCGGGCTCTGTGGAGCCGGCCCCAAGCGGCGTGGATCTGCAGGAGAACACCACAGAGCTGGTGATCCGGACACTGCCTTGGATCAGCCTACACATCGCGCGGCGCTGGTTCCCGGGGCTGTGGGACTCCCCCAGCGCCGAGCCATTCCCCGTGACGCTCGGCATCGAGGTCGATGGCAACCTTGAAGAGGAGAGGTAGGCGGCACTCTTTGTCTGCATGCGACGAAATGACGCCGCACTAGCAAGCTACCATGCAAGCAATCCCCTCGGGCGTGGTTCACTGGCAAGCTGATGCGCACATGTACGTGCAAGCGTGCCTGGAGCGCCACACCATCGCGCGTCCATAACGCAGCATCAGCCGACCCGCCTGCGCACTCTCCTCCACCCCATGGTACTGCGCTCGCTTCGCTGACCGCGTGCGCGTTTGTTTCCGTGTGTGCGAACAGGTACCCGGTGCACCTCAAGCCCTATCCCGGCAACAATAACGTCTTTTTGCCAGGTCTGCCTGTGAAGAAAGTCAAGGGCCGCATTCGTACGGGGTGGCGACGTCTGGCAGACGGTACGTTGGTGCTGCAGGTGCGCACGCCAGAGGACCTGATCATGGACGCTGATTGAGTGGATGGCTTGATGGGGTCTGCCTTCCCAAGCGTTACATGCCTGGTGTTGGCATCAAGTACGCGTGTGTGGGGGTATTAAAAAACAGCAAAAGCATAACGAAGCGTACGTGTGTGTGTTTCGTATCACGGGCGCAAGGGCGCGCATGATTGAGATTGAGGAAGTTCAGGTGCGCGGCCGCTGCGTGGGGACTCGGTAGGAGTGAGCTGAGTTGGACGAAAGTAAACGCGCTTGCTACATACCCTTCTCTCGTGGTGGGCGCAGCGCAGAAGGGGCAGGGGCCGCTTCCGTTATGACTTATATGGACTTGATATGTACAAGATATTAGTGCGTGCCATCGTATGGATGTCATGGGTTATAGGCCGGTATTGCGTTCAATGCCGTTGTACAGTCGTGACACATTTGTTGAGACGCGTAAGCGTTCTTATTTGCCAGGTGTGTCTAGCGGTCAGGATCCCAAAGTTTTCCATGATGTTGCTGGGAGCGGTGATGGAGCTGTGCCACACGCACATGGGCTGTAGCGTTTGGTCAACACGAGCTGTTGGCTACCGCATTTGGACACCCATGCGTGCGTATGCATCCACGGCTGCGGTAGTAGGCCAAGTAAGTGCGTGGGGATGTGCAGTCCATCGTTCCTTGGAACGCGTTTATTGTTGCACGGAGTGCTGCGGACACAAGCTTGATCACCCATTGAGTCATCTACTTATTTCCGTTCCTGGCCGACGGAAACTGGAGGTTACTCGATTGCTTGGATATACCGGTGTTTGAAGCAACTGAATACGGTGTTGGATTGGCCTTATGGGGCTCTGCGCATTCCCTGTCACGCACTGGGCAGGCGCACATCCAGCGTTTACACCTTGGGGTGGACATGGATGTGGCCAGGCCATGCATGTGCAAGAAGTGTAGCTCCCACAACCTGCGCAAGTAATATATACTTGGGTGTGATAAGGAATTGTGATACGTACGGACGTAGGGAAGGTGTTTAGTGTGCCGTTGTGGTGAAGCCCACGCACGGCGGCTTTGATGGCAGATGTTTAGGAAGGTAGGGGTTCGTTGCTGCTGGCAGATGTACGACACGGTACGACACGGTAGGCTGATGGCGGAGCTGGTGAACCACGCGGTATTATTACGCACACCGTGTGGGCGGAACACGCCCTGGGGCATCTACATGTGTCTTATGCCGACTATCCTACTACACACCGGTTGCGTCTTGTAATGTAAAAATAAGATATTGATCAGCTCCGCTACGGTCTTGGGAGACGCGCACGTGCCCCACCAGCAGCATATACCGTATGTGTAAGACGGCGAGGCTCACGTTGAGCCTCGGATGCCGTCGCCTCGCATGCTCCCGGTCGGCTGGTCAGTGACAGTCCGCTGGCGCAGGTGGGCGCGTTGCTGTAACAGTGTAACAACTTGCCATCACCGGAGCCTCCGCTTCTGGTGGGCGGTCTAAAGGAGCGTTTACTAAGCAAATGCATATCCTAATAAAATTGTGTTTTGCTTGGCTGCACTATTCAAGCGCACTGTGGCCTGATGGGTGGTTTACTGGTCGCACGCGCGCAGTCCGCCCCAGGCCTCACACCATTGGGCCGTGGCGTGTCAAGCTCTTTGAGCGAGGCCCTCTCGCTTGCGTATCATCTCGACGCAGAGTAGATGGGTATGCGTGATGGATGTGCGGACAGCATGCGTACCTTATGCGGGAATGCGCCGGTCCAGCCTGCTGATGATTGGAAATAAATTTGGAAGTGGCCCTGTTTCCGCCGGGTATGCGGCAGCAGATGGCGCTCATTCCACAGTTGATCCATCGGTACCTCGTGAGGTTACCTCAAGAAATTGTTATCCACTTGGACGTGCATCTCCTCCGCTCTTCTTCCCACGCACCAGAACCGGTTATCGACCGTGCGGGGGTTTGTACTGATTGGCGTGGAGACACGCGCGTGCTGTGGGCGGAACACGGAAGTTCTACGACACACAAGTATATAACCCTGCGGACGGCGCCCTGGGGCATCTAGATGTGTCTTTTACCGACTATCCTACTACGGTACACGTGCGGCTCCAGCGAGCAAGAAACTCCCTTCACTCCCGCCACCCCCTCGCCCCCCGCCCCCGGCCCGCCCATCACCACAGCTATGCTATACGTTTGTCCAAGGGGCACGTACAGTCGTACATGCCATGTTCTGTTCCAGCGGTCGCCACCGTGTAGGGTAACCCTGGCGGAGTCGCGGGGGGGGGGGCGGGGGGGCTGCACGGGATTATTGCGTGTGCCGGCGTGTGCCTGCGTTGTGCGGGGTCCTCATTTTGCTTTTGGATTCTGACGGCCCCGCCTGACTCTTCCAGCCGAAAGCCTGCTGCCATGACGTTGTAGACAGCGCTTAGTCCACTGGTTGCATATGCTTCGGTCCCTCGATCGTGCTGTCGTTGCGCCGTCCTTGCCCCCTTTTCTTCGGCCCGCGTGTCGGAGGGGTTCCATGTCGTCGTCCTAGGTTTGATCAGCGCTTGGGCGCGCTTGGCAATAGTTGCCGCATCTACAGCGATTGAGCGTGCAGCAGCAGCTGGCAGTCTGAACGGGCGGGTGCATGACAAACCCATTGCGCCTCAATGCCGACGTATGAAGGAGCTTGACCGAATCACATTTTCCACCGCTGGTTGTATATCAAACGTTTATGTTTCATTTCTTTTAATTAACAGACTTCTTGCTTGCGTTCAAACATCTTCCTAAGAAAACGAACCCAGCAGCGAGGTCGACTAATTCAGATATAATGATCATTCGCATCAGCCTGTGCTTCAGCTGGGCCCTTTTAGCGTGGGCGAGCTATGCAGGTGAGAGCGTGCCCGGGGTGAGAGGTTTTGCGGCTTACGCGCAGCTTCGTCGCGACAAAACAGCTATTCGCTCAGCAGCAGCGTTCAGAGCTCAGAGTTCATCGATGGGCGGTCATCGGGCGGGCATCGACTTGGGGTCAGACTGACGGAGTCACTGCGAAGTGGCTTTCCACCCTCGTTTCAAGCCGTTGCCTCTTCCGCGCGCATTCACGCAGGAGTGTATGCACGACCTGTTCGGCTGGACTCTGGTAGTCATTACAGGTGAATGTTCACGAACTGCGCTCTAGATGCGCGCAGGCCAATGTGCGTTGGCCTCGCACGCAAGTCTGACAGCGCCACACTTAGAAGTTTTCTGCCCAGTACCCAGTTACTGCTGGCGAGCTTGCTGAGAGATATGAGCAAGGGCCACCGGTTGGGGGCCGCCCTGGAAACCGGCTTGTCCGGCCTGCCCGCATCGGCGCTCACTAGTGCCCCCGCCCCCCCCCCCCCCCCGCGCGCCGCCCAACCCCAACCCCAACACGCGCCCTATCAACGTCTACCTTATTGTCGCTCCGGTTCATGCATCCTCACCCTTGTGTTGCAGTGACCCCATCGTCAAGATGGGAGGCTGGAAACAGGCAGCCGCCGGGCAAGGCGTCGTGCGGCCGCACGTGGTCTGCGTCCGCGTCACCATGACTGCTGCGAACCCATACCCGACACAAGGCGGGCGGGCTGCATTTCCAGAGGCTCTAGCAGCATTCTCTCCTGCGTTCTGCCAAAGGGTGCAAGCCCGCATGATTGCGGAACTAGACGAGGTGGGTGTACTTCATCATCAGTCACGCACGCGTTAGCTTATTGCGGATCAGTCCCGAATACCGATGTTGCAAGTGGGCCTTGTGCTCCAGCGCGCTTCGCTTGGCCGTGCCGCCAGGCGGCATACCTGTGGGCACCGCCGCTGTCTCAACACTTGTAGTCCGCGGCTGTGTCCTCAGCATGCACCGTTCCCTATGTATCATTATAGTCAACAAGTCCCGCCCAGCGCTCCTGCGGCACTCGTTGCGGCACTCGTTGTCCCACGCCTCGCTCGCGCTCGGCTCATCCCACGCAGAGCACGCCCCGCCCCTCCTCCGCACCAACCAACACAGGTCGCCAAGTCGCTGGGGGTTGCGGTCGTCTCGCCCTTTGCTCCCGGTGACTGCAATTCCGAGGCGGCTGTAAGCGGTGGTGGTGCTAGCAGCAAGGTGGCTGCGGCCACCACCGGCCGCTCTTGGACGGCCAGGCTCGCGGCCGCCCTCACAACACGCACGGCTGCGGTGGCTGCTGACGAGGCGAAGAGTGGAACCACCACAATGACCACCACCACGACCACCACCACCACGACAACCACAACCATGACATCCGCCAGTGCCACCACGACGGCCGCGACAAAGCCAGTGACATCTCGCGTCTCGGTGGCTGTGTGCGGTCAATTGAACGAGGGTTTGGCCGCTGCGACGGCACTGCAGCTACACCTCCAGGATGTCGCGGAGCATTACTACGCGCCCATGCTGCTTGGAGCCCAGCAATCACAAGAGCAGTCCGTGGCTGGTGGCGGCGCCGCCACGACAGCAGGCCGCAACAAGAGGGCGGCGCAATGCCCAGGTAGGCAGCAGGTGGCTGGGTGGCAACGGGAGGCAGGCGCTGCTGCTTTAGTTTATGCGTGGTTGCGGCGACAGGGAGCGGGTACTTACTCAAGTGCCTAGCTTGTTCGGAGCATGAGCTGGCATGCCGTCAGAGGGTCAGGACGGGTCGCTCGTGCCCCCGTGCCCCGCATCCTTCTGTTGGGCACGGCAGGCCGTCCCCTCTATTATTTGTATACGTTGTCAGGCGCCCTCATCTGCTGGCTGCATGTGCACACGTACCCCCATCTGCACGCAGCTGCTGTTTCCACTACGCTGGCACTGGAGCTGGTTCGTGACCCCGGGCTTCCGTCAGAGTGCGTTGGCCGTGTGCATGAAGCCACATGCGCCGACGTGGTGGCCGAGGCCGCAGTGGCAGAAGCGTCGGTTGCCATCGCCGTTGCGGCTATGGCGGCGCTAGACGACTGAGAAGCAGCGTTGCGCCCTGGACAAGGGCTTGCTGTAGTGTATCTATCTACAGCTAGACTGCCTGTAAATTTACATGACAAACTTGTTGTAATTCATGACTGTTCGTGTGCGGCTGGCCTGGTACAGGCAGTCTGCGGCGCCGGACAGATACGGCATTTATGATATTGCGTTCAAAGGTGGACGCGCGGTAGTTATGTTAGTTGCGTTGTGTGTGCAGAGTATGTGCAGAGTATGGAGGGCAGGTGGATGCTGTCTGTTGTATAGCGGGCTTCTACTGAGCCGCTACACATCAATCACTCTGTCGCGGGATCTGACAACTATCTGATCTGACTTTTATACCGTACTGCCAAGAAGGTTTGGTGATCCAAAGTTCGGGGACAGCCCACGAAGTTGAGTGCCGAAACAATTGCAGCTTATTCTTACGGAAACTCTCTCGAAAGTTAATACCACAAGCACCAATTTCCCGTGTGGCGCGCACTGTCGCGCGCGACACTGCTGCGCGGGAGACTGCCGCGCGGGGGGCGAAATTATTCCAGCAACAACTCAATACCGTACTAATTATACGGAGGGACTGGGAGCGCGGGGGACTCCGGAGAGACTCCGGGGAGACGTCGGGGAACCCCCCTGCCCCCCAAGACCCCCCGCACGCCAAGGGCTGTACGGCAGTGGTAGGCCTGTCGGACTGTGAATTTGCCAAAACTGAAATGGACCCGGGTTGCTGATACCAGCGCAATGGCATGTGCGCGGTGTAAACTGGCATCCGCGCCGCCCGTACTCTCTGCTCCACTATTTGTACGGCCTTCTGCGCCAATTCCGGCAGTTCTCACTACCTCCTTTCTCGGGAGTAGCACAACACTCTCACCTGCAAGCTACCGTAACTCCCACCCACGTTGTATATGTACAAATCAGCTCAGCCTCACCGTACCCCGCATAGGGTCTGCGGCGCTACTACTACCACATACGTACAAATGGCCCTACCTGCCGCGTCATCACAATCGGCTACAGCCGCACGACATGCATCATGCACGTGCACATACAGCCGGCGCCCTCAATGATGCGGGTAACAGTAGAGGACCCCGCGCACAGTGCTGGCGCGCGCCGTGGCACCGTTCTCCGGCCGCTTCATAGACGCGCACGGCCCAATGGTGGTGCCATTGCGTCGATAGAGCTTCACGCTGTACTTCTGGGCACACGCTCCCATGAAACCGGGCACCACCTCCTGCACATCAGGCACGCACAGCGGCAAAGCTACATGAGTCTCCTTGATTTGTGTTTGTGGAAAGTCTGCTTCGAGTGAGGCCGGTCCTGACACATACAGCGAAGGCACTTGAGTACGGCATGGGATTTGTTGGTGGAATGCAGTGATTCTACGCCTCACAAATACATAATAGGGGGCGGGTGTTGTTTCTCTGGGTCGAAGATGGCCCCTCGCGGCGTGGGTACGGCGTGCCCCCGCTTGTCGGGCTGTCCCTTCACTTGCAATCCGCATCCACTCGAAAGCGTTTGTCAAACCGTACAGCATGCTGGACAAAACGCGCAGGGAGGACGAGTACGGCAGCAAGCGTTCTCGGCCTAGGAAGCAGCTTACAGAGTGCGGGGCATTTCTGTAAATAGAGGGTATCAATTCAATGGGCGGAGTGTCTTGGGGTGCAGGTCGCTGGACGCGACTTTTGCGCCCTAGTGTTCCCAAACGGCGCGTGCACGATTATGCACTCCCACTCGCGCGGCGCGCCAACTGCCAGCCCGCCGAGCTCCGCCGTACACTGTCGCAGCTTCCCACACGCGTGCGCACTCAATTATCCGCTCCCCTTCGCGCGCCTACCGACATCCGCGAACGACCCGCGTCACTATAGTCAGGTAGCTTCCGAGCCGGGTCGCCGTACAACTACCCGCTCCCACGCGCGCAGCTGCCGACTCCCACAGGCCACAGAAACACATGTACGGCTGAGTGGGGTTGGGGTGCCGTACACGAGTTAGTTTTGGAGGTGCGTCGGAGCTGTCCTAGAAACCTAAATTATACTAAGTTTTGCCATGCCCCTTGAACACCAGCCGTATGCATGGACCTTCCATTGCTCAGCACCACCCAGCCACCCAGACATCATCAATGCAGTGTAGATCTGTTCACTAGATAAAAGAAAGAAGGGGCGCCGCAGCGTGCACCCAGCATGATCGGCACTGCATTTTGATTACTCCTTGATGCCCATCGGCATCCATAACAGTTCCGCGCAGTATGTACTACCATAAAAGAGGGGCATTACCGTCGGGTCACAATTCCTCATCCCACGTGGGGAGCTTTACCTCATGCGTCCTCCCTCAGTCACAAGCAATGCCGTGGAAGAGGCAAGTGCCATGTCATAGTCACAGCCGGCTCTTCGCCGACAGACTCAGCCACACCTCAACCAGCCTTCCGGCGGCGGTCAACGACAAACGTTCGGTTGTACGTGTGTCTGCCTTCCTCCTTGAAGTGACCACAAGGTAAAGATCAGCTGCACCAAGAAGCACGGCGCAACCAAAGGACACCAGACATTTTAAACGGTAACAAAACACGACGCGTTATCTAGTCGTACTCAATGCTGCCCTTCCCATATCACATGTCCCCGCGGTCACTGTCCTTTCGGGAGGCCCCGTGCAATCTGCCGCATGCTGCAGCGGCACACGGCGCAAAACGCCACCACTTCAAGGGATGCTTAGTCACAGAGCCGTCCCCAGAGCATCACTCCATCTGAGTACTGGCTCAAAGTCAAGACGCGCTATATCATGCGCTCCATAAAATAGCGCTCTCATGCCGACACCTTGATGGCTGGACCCAGCGTGTTGTCAGGTGTGCACGGGGCGTTGGCGGAGCCGCCGGAGGCACGTCCGTCGCCGCTCGACGACGCTGCCTTTGATGGCTCCGGATCACGGCTTGCTGCCTTGTCCTTAGTCTCCTTACTCACCGCCGCGGCCGCCACAGCAGCCACAGCCGCGTCCACCGCCGCCGCCAGGCCTGCAGCCGTGGCATCTTGAAAGGCGTTGGCGCTGCCGCTGACTGCCGGAGCACCCAGCGTAGCGCTGCTGTTGTTGGTGAGCAGGCTGGTGGCGGTGCTGGCAGCCAGGGATGCCGCAGGCGGCGAGCCGCAGGCCGCCGAGGAGCGCGCGTGCGATACGCGGGCCTGCGCAATGGCCGCCTCGGCCACCGCGCCCGCTGCAAGTCTCGTCGCGACACCGGACTCCGCAACGCCTGTTGCGGACGCGGAGGCGGACTCGGCATCCTCGCCAGCGGCTGCCGGCGCTGAAGCCTCTGATGGCACTGGCGCTGGCGGGTCGCCTTGCTGCGGAACGGGCGCGGCGGGCTCAAGCGGCAGCGTAACCTGCTTTGCCGCCCACGCCGCGGAAGACAGGTCCAGCGTGATGAACTTCCCCTCGTCGACCGCGTCAGGCGGCGTCACGTTCTCGCCCGTATCAGCCTTGCAGTCGCCCTTGTCACTGCCGGCGTTGCTGCCGCCATCCTCCAGGCCCACCTCCACCTGCGCTGACGACACGGCCGCCTCACTGCATGCCGGGCCCGTGGGCCGCTCCGAGTCCGGCGCCGACTGAGCAAACGTCACACGCCGCGGAGTCTGCGAGCCGTCGCCAGCGGGCGTGCTCCGGCCAGGCGTGCGGGGGCTGTCGCTCTCCCGGTCAGCCTCCTGGATTGCCGCAAACAGCCCTGGGTTGAGAATGCTGAGCGGCGGCGGGCGGCGCGTTCCGCCCACGCCACCGTTGGCCCGCTGGCCCGGTACACGCGAGGCGCGCAGCACGAGATCCTTAATGGCCGCGTCGCGCGCGGCGACCTGCGCCGGCGCGACCTTGGCCAGCCGCTGGTGCTGCCGCTGCTGCCGGCCCTCCAGCTCCTGCGTTGAAGAGCACAAGGAGAATCAAGCGCAACGACTGTGTATGCAGCGCGATGTACGTGTGGTGTGCGGTTGGCCGAGTGGTGCGTGCTTGCCCGTCTTACAATTGTGGGCGAGGCGGGTGGCAAGGCAGGATTGGTGCTGGCAAGCATGGCCGTAGGCCTGGACAGGAACATCTGCCCATGTATGTGAAGGCCGGGACGGCAACGGCGGCACGCATGCCGACGCTTCCGCACGCACCGTAAGCGTCTTGTCCAGGTGCTCGGGCAGCGGCAGGTTGAACCAGGGGTGCTCCCGGATGCCGGAGATGTTGATCCGGTCCGCCTCCTCAAACTGCAGCATCTGTGATGATGATCGGCACAGTCAGAGCGAGCTACAGTGTGGTGCTGGTCAGCGGCATTTCTACTGAGACGTGCACACCACCGCCGCATTCCAGCGCCGCGTCCCGTCGTCAGTCAAGCCCGGTGCTGGTACCGCCAAGCGCTGGCAGGTGTGCATCTCCAAGCCACAATGCCGTAGCTAGCATCTCACCTTGCCTAGCAGGTCCCGGCACGAGTCGCTCAACAGGCGCACGTACGGCGCCACACGTGGCATCTTCTGCCAGTCCTCGCCGCTGGCCCGCACCTGCTCCTTCCACACCTGCAGCCAAGAAAGGTAAGGGCAGCGCTCAAGGCCGCTCAGGAGCACCCAATGGACACGTGCACGCACGGCGGAGGCGCCCAGGCGGGCGTGTGCTTGCTTGCCAGCCAATCCATCCCCATAGAGGGAACTACCCGCGCCGGGGCCTCCCACTGGACCCCCAACCGAATACGTGCGAACGCGCTGCTATTGTGCAGGAAACTATACAAGCAGCAAGCACGCACGCGAACACACGTGCCTTACCTCGACCTGCGCATCGCTGGAGTTGGGGTCGGGGTGGTTCTCATGGTCGAAGGGGAATCGGCCTAGCAGCATGGCAAACAGCATCACACCGCACGCCCACACATCCGCCGCCCGTGCGCTGTAGGAGAGCACCGGCGTCGCATCCGACAGGTCGCCGGCCGCGGTGTCGGCGTCGGCCTGCGCCTTCACCGCTGGTGTTGGCTCAGGCGGCGGCAGCTCGACGGCTTTGCCGGGGAAGGGCGTGGGCGGCGTCGGCGTCTTCTTGTTCGCTGCCGCGGTGGCCAGCTGCGAGCAACGCGTGTAAGACATGCCGTGTTAGCAATGCCGGTGCTCGCTGTTCTTGCGTAGAGCGCAGTCGCAGTAGCGCACCAAGCATCTAGCTATGCGGCTAACCGGCGGGCCCAGGAAACGCACAATGCCAACCTTTCACAACACAACAACAAAGCCCCGGGCGTACCTGGTTGGGCGACATGTACACGGGCGTGCCGATGCAGGTGTGCATCTTGCTGTCCTCGTTGTCGAAGTTCTTTGCAAAGCCGAAGCTGCACGGGCGAAGTGAGGTTGATGAAACTCGTCAGTGGGAAATGCCGTGGTACAACCGCGGTCACGTGTTCTGAGCAGAGGGTTCCAGGTAGCCGTCAGCCTACGACGTGGATCTGGCGCCACGATCGCAGGAGCCAGCAAGTCGCTACGGCAATAAGCTTGATGGCCATCCAGGCTGAATGCCATGGGAAATTGACAGGTCAAGCAGTAGGACACTGCGTGTAAAACGTTACTCACTCGCACAGCTTGAGCGCGGGCGGGTATGTAGAGCTGAGCACCACATTGCACATCTTCAGGTCGCGGTGCGCCACGTGCGAAGAGTGCAGGTGCTCCACCGCAGACACCATTTGCTGCACACAGATGTTCACAGGTATTTGGTAGAGATCAGTGTGGAAGAGTCAGCAAGGAGCAAGTGGGGTATGGAGGCATGTACTGCACATGGGTGAGAGCGCTAGGTAAGCCGCGCCGCAGCGGTGCTGAGCATGTCGGCAAAGTGCTGCTATGGGGATGTTGCACGCCACCACCGCCAGCAGGGCCTCTGCCTCTTGAACCCTTCCAACCCATTCAACTGGCGCAACTATCAGCCCGCCACAAGCGCCCTTCGCCCACTGCCCTGGTGCCCCATTCCACCCATCCAGTCCTGGAAACCCCTCACTCTCCCTCCTTATTCTCCACCCTCACCGCCCCTGTCCACTCACGCGGAACATGTACCGCGCCTCGTCCTCCGTGAGGTTCAGCCCGCCGCGCTCGTCCCGTGTCTCCGTGCGCTTGCTCACGTACTGCGTCAGCGTGCCCCCGTCCACATACTCCATGACCTGCAATCGGATAGAGCGCGGGTGGCGCGCGCGATGAATAACGCTCGACCCAGCATCAGCACAGCCTCGGCCACGCCCGACGGATGCCGAATCCCCTTGGGTTACGAAGTGCGTGCAGGTATCTCCGGCTCGACGAGTCTCCGCCCATAGGTAAATTCACGCCTGTTCGGTCCTTTACACCTCTGCGCCCGTATAACACGGGAATCCCACCCGGACCCAAACCCCGCGCTCTTACCAGGCCTAGGTGTGTGCGGCTGAGCATGGCCGACTCCAGGCGCACCAGACCCAGGTGCCCCTCGCTCAGGCTGGCTTGCAGCTGCGGGGGCACAGACATGCCACGGCCCACGTGTGCAGCGTCAGTGACAGGCCGAGACCCCCTGCCCACTTCAGCCCACGCGCCGCCCGCCCCGCGAAGCTTCCGGCGCCTGTGTGTATAAGCAGTCACGCCACCGAAGTTCCCCAGCCCACTGCCCCGATCACCACGCAGCCCGCCAGCCCATACCCCAGCACCACCAATCCGCCGTCACGCCCACACTGCCTTCGCCCTTCCTCCATTCCAAAGTACACATTGCACCATTGCCCCCCTGTAGTTTTGTGTGTGTTTGTCCGTCCGTCCTGACCCCCACGCTGCGCCGCCGCACCTGCAGCTCCATGCTTATGAGCGGCACCAGCACGGGCGGCAGCGGCCGCGGCACGAACTTGACCGCCACGCGGCGCGCCGTCTCGTGGTGCTGGCACAGCCACGTCTGGCCCGTGCCGCCTGTGCCCAGCAGCTCCATCACCTTGTACTCGCCCTCACAGCCGAAGATGGGAGGCGGAGGAGGAGGCGTGTATGTTCTCATCTGCGGGGAGCGGGTGGCGCAGCCGCGCAGGTGTGGTGAGCACTGAGCAGGCGTTGTGAGCAGGCGTGTAGGTGGGTAGTTGCAGCCGCATGGCGGGCAGCAGCCTGGCAACTCGTGCAGTGAATGTGCGCTGTGCGCGCGCGCTTGCTTGGTGCGGTATCTGATTCTTGCGCGCCTGCGCATGCTTGGTGCAGTATCTGATTGTTGCGATGCCGTGCGCCCAGGCATGATACCGCACGCTTCCATCCCTAGCCCTGCGGACATCGTAAATCTCCATTCCCGGTCCAAATTCTTGCTTACCACATACGATTGTCCCCGGTTTGAGCGGTTGCCTCCGCGGCCTCCGGTACGGCTCGACCGGCGCCGGGGTGTGACCGCAACGTCGACCTCCGACACTTCCGTGCGGCTCAGGCAGCCGCCCATGGCTTAGTGTGTGATTGCCCTGTGTTACTGCGCGGATAGCTGTCCCTGGGAGAAAGCACAGAACGCTGAAAGGGCCCTGCGGCGCACGAAGGACAGGTCAGAGGAGGGTCGGATGCGTTGGCTGCAGGAAGGGGACCCGCGCCAGCGCTCTGTCAGACCCAACGTTCCCTAACCGACCGGGGGCGTTACCAAGGCACTATTGCGCTATCAGTCCCCACTTGAAGGGTCAGCGGTCGTTCCGAGCAAAGTCTAGAAGAGCGCGAGCGGGGACGAGCTGGATGGCCGCGTCGAGCTTCTCAAGTTCGGATGCCTATCTCATTTGACCCATTGTGTGCATCGTTTAGCGGCCCACCGCTCACCTGTGAGCTAGTCAAGAAAGCCCCGCATGTCCAGGTCGCGTAGCCGCACGAGGAGCAGAGCCACGCGCGGCGGACCAATGATAATGCTGACCCAGGTGAAGAGAACTGTATTGCTCAGCTCAGGCGTATCAGAGCTGGCAGCCGAAGCAAAGACTAGTAAACGATGCCAGCGTCGCTTGCGCCGTCGCTCGCCGTCTACCACGAGTCGCAACCTATACACGGGCTATTTAGGAATTGTTTGCGTGCAGAGATTTCAAGAGCCCGGTTCGCAGAGGCAGGTGGCAAAGATGGGAACTCTTGAGAGAACTCCCGTGCTAGCAGTCGCAGATGATACTCTACGTGCGTATAATGTTGACACTGTGAGCTAAAGCGTCGCAACTGGCACAATGGACCATGGACCCGAGCGACCCCAGGACCCCAGTGCGGCAGCCCAATCCTGCCCAATCTTGGCGGCTGACTCCGCACGAATCGGATGGAACCGGCTCAGCGGATCTGCTCGTCTTCATCGTGAACGCTCCTGCTCTTGCTGGTGGGTACAATCCACCTGCATGAGGTGTCGTACGCACACAGACCATGACCGCGGCAAGTCTGTACCTTCCGCTCTGGTCTACGTACGCATTAGTTCCGCAACACTCGTCAATAACGTTCAGACCTTGCCACTTGCGCCACACCAGATGGCTGCTTAAGCTTACACTTTGCTGCGAACCACGTTCATGCACTCATGCCGCCTACATCGCGCACAGGTAAGGTCGCCGTCTGCGGCAATGCAACGTCATGTGTTGCGGGGGGCACTGTAGTAAGGCTGGTTAGCGCTGGTGGCGAACGGTTGGAGACGACTCGCAATGTCCTTGGTTGCCTACGACACACGCCTAAGAGGCTAAGAAACCGTAGTGCAGCCCACGCAAACAGCGCCAAGATACAAGTCATAAAGCTTGTACATGATGCTAGTGCAGACAAGAGGGGCGTGGAGGCGGCGGGACCAAGGGCGGGACCCTTCTGGGCTCGCGCAAATGAAGTAATAAGCAGGGATGCACCCGTGCGGGCAGGGGAGAAGGGGCGAGAGGATTATGAAAAGGGAGACGAATGCGGCTAAGGTTCCCGACGGGCCTGGAACCACCGTCCAATAGTGCTGCTGGGTCGGGGCTGATGGCGGGGAAAGGCGGGGTACCGGCCTGGCGTGTCCTGGCTGGCGCCGCGATCTCGGAATCTCTGCTAATATGGTATCCCCTGGTGCTTTTCGTTTTTGCTCTCCATAAGTTAGTTTATCTTGTGTGCCTCGAAGCGCGGCAAGGGCCAACGACCAAATGGTTCTGGGGCGCTTGTTCGCGCGCTCTGAGAGCGCCGCGCCAGCCCTCGCCGACTATAATAATGAGGGGAATGGCTCCACTATCGATACCTCCGTGGTGGCGGTCGAGGTCGAGGCGAGTGGCTCGCCTAGCAGTGCTACTGTCCGTGGCGACAGCACTTTGAACGAGCCGCTGCTTGAGGGCTTCAAGGACCGCGGTGAACTCCCCTCACTGCCAGAGTCGAACGCGTCCCTTTCATTCCCCGAGGAGTCAGCGCCATGGTGGAGAAAATTCTTCGCTTTCATGGGTCTGGGCTTCCTCATCAGCGTCGGCTACATGGTAGGCTAATTCATGGAATATACTGCAATACAGATGGTGGTAGAGCTCGATGCTCGGCTGGCCGGGCTTGGCCCCGTGGCTGCGGCCCCAGACGGGGCTCCCAACCCCAGGGCCTCCCCACGAATCCTCCTTGCCCTCCCGCTGGCCGGCCGGGTTCTCGCAGGATCCTGGAAACTGGGCCACTGACCTGGCGGCTGGGTCGTCATTTGGCTACACGCTGCTGTTCGTGGTCCTGTGCTCCTCGCTGTGCGCCATGTTCCTTCAGGTAATCGGGATGGACGGCTGGCCAACCAACGTGTGGGATACAGGGCAGATAATGTGGTTGAGATGCTTTTTCCACGCGCGCCGGGTCTCATCTGTCTGACATTCGTTGACACCAAGAGACTCTGGCTGAGATGCGGGCTGGGTCATACACTGGCTAGCACGAGTGCAGTGCAGGGCGGAGTGTCAGGAGCTGGGCTGGGCCTGCAATCCCCGCTGTCCCGAACTCATCAATGCGTATCTACGCTGCTCCATCCACCTTAAACAGTACCTGTCGCTCAAGCTCGGTATTGCTTCAGACCGCGATCTGGCTCAGGTGAGCCGCCGGCGGTCACTCGCAAGGGAGAGGGTTAGGACCCATGCAAGACGACACGAGGGTTTTTAGGGTTTTAGGGTTTTGAGCGACACGGAAGTGGTGGTGTAGAACATGGTGCAGTAGCTGCGGGGGCGAGTGGGTGGAAGGGAAGGAGGGGAGGACGGAAGGATGCAGCGCGTCAGCGAGCACGCACGAGTTGCAGGGTAGCACAAGCCACTTCACCAAATGCAAGAGTTGCAGCTGCTCCGAAGACACATGCGGCACACAGCATCGCGCAACACCAGTTGTCATGCCGCCCGCCCAGACAAACTGACTCTCTAGGCAGCGGCACATTGTGCCGGCTTCTGCTGAGAGCGTTGGCGTCACGCGCGAGGCAGTGCGGCTCCACTGCCGCCGGCAACCTGCTGGCACTTGATCTGCTGAATCTGTCAACACGCGCTGCTTGCATCACCGTTACCGCAACTTCTGCAAACGCGCCGTGTGCCCATGCCGCTGCCGGTTTAGGCCTGCCGCGACGCCTACCACCCCCATGTCAACAAGCTTCTGTGGGTGGTGGCCGAGGCCGCCATCGCAGCCACCGACCTGGCGGAGGTAGGTGTGCAACGTGACGCGTGGCAAGGCTGCCTGTGTTTCTCTGTGCGTGGTGCGTGCGAACATGGAAGCGGGGAGGGCTCGGCACATGGAACGCATTCGATACGTGCACGTGGCGCACGCGTCGTTTACATCTGCGCATTTCCACATATGGAAGCACAACTGCGCGGTCCTCCCGTATGTTCCACAGGTGGTGGGCTGTGCCATCGCATTCAACCTGCTACTGGGCATCCCGCTGTGGGCAGGTGAGGCGACGGAGTGTCCAGCGGTCCTAGTGCGCGGGGGGCTGCTTCGGCGGCCACTGGGTGGAGCACCCAAATTGCAGATCCCTGCGTCGCGGCTTACTTGCTTCACTTGCTTGCTTGCTCGCTTGCCACTAGCACACCGCTAGCACACCGTTAGGACACACGGCCAGCCCCGCATCCTTTGGACAGCACAACGGGACACGCTCTCTACCTCCTCCCCCCCTCCCTCAAGATTGCCTACCGTCTGCCATTTTCTTAGCTAATCATGAATGCTACCCCACACACACGCACCAATTTTTATCCGTCTTTTATGGCCGGCTGCCCGCTCGCTCTCTGGCAGGTGTGCTGATCACGGCGGCTGACGTGATCATCCTGCTGGTGGCTGAGGCGCGCAGCTTCCGCTTCCTGGAGATCCTGGTGGGGGCGCTGACCGCCCTGATCTCGGTGCGTGGCGCCATCATTCATTTTAGCTGCTGCAGACGTGTGTGACCCGCCTGTCCTAGCGCCCGTCTGGGGAACACACGGCGGCGCGGCGCACAAGCAGTGCTTGCGCGTGTTCTTGGCCAGCGGCGTCTGCACATAGGCAAAGCCTTGATGGCCACCATATGCCCGCCACGAACCCGCATTGCTCGGCCGTTCCTCCTCCTTGATGCCCCGCCCCCGCTCCGCCCGCTCCGGCCACCCCAGGCGTGCTTCATCTACGAGCTGGTGAAGGCGCAGCCCGACATGGGCAAGGTGATGCGCGGCTACCTGCCGTCCAAGGAAATCATCACCAACAAGGACATGCTGTACCTGGCCACAGGTAGGTGCAGACGGCGGCGTGAGGAGTGAGGAGTGCGCACACGCAGCCTGTTTGGCGCGGCTACCCCGGCACTGGGATTTGAAGGCCGTGGTGCAGGCGCGCATGCGGGACGCTTAGTAGGGAGTCTGTGTTAAGCACGGTCGGGTACTGGCTGTTGGGGAGTGTCGGCGGCTGTGTGGCCTGTGGCGGCCTGACGCAAACCGTGTGCCCTTGGCGGCCGCGCCCACATGCACGCAGGTATCCTCGGTGCCACGGTCATGCCGCACAACCTTTACCTGCACTCGTCCGTCATCCAGACCCGCGCCTACCCCAGGTGCGGCGTCTGGCCGCTTGGCCACGCCTCGCCCGGCCATTTGCACCCACGCAGCACCCCACCCAGCCAAGGAACCAACCACCCGCGCAGCGAAGAATGCCTGGTCGTCGGCCCCGGCCTTGCACATGCTGTCAGGACAGCTCTGCTTACAGCTGGAGCAGGCCCACGATAGCAACCGGCACTGGACCGCTTGTGTCTTGCCCCTGACTGCAGGACCACGGCCGGTCGCACCATAGCCATCAAGTTGGGCCTGGTGGACTCGACCCTGTCGCTGCTCGTCGCCTTTGTCATCAACTCGTCCATCCTCATCGTGGCTGCCGCCGCCTTCCACTACGCCACACCGCCGCTGGAGGACATTGCTGACATCAGTAAGCGCACATTCACGGCCTGACGCTCGCCCAATGGTTGTTGTTACAATGCCACGCATGCCCACCTCGCTGGCTTGCAACAGCGCGCGCAGCCAGCAGCCCCCACAGGCTGCACTGCGCTCCCTTGCATGCGTAGCTCCACTCCTTGCGTTCCACCTGTGTGCCCTCCCTCTCCCTTACGCGTGGTCTTACGTTGGCCTTCGGTGCTTTGCCTCGGCTCACCATGCAGCTGACGCCTACGAGCTGCTTGCCTCGAGCCTAGGCTCCAAGGCCGCCTCCATCCTGTTTGGTGTGGCGCTGCTTGCGGCGGGCCAGAACTCCACCATCACCGGCACGCTGTCGGGCCAGGTGCGTGTTATGCATGCGTGTGTGTGCGTGCGTTGCAGCCACCCATCGCGGCCATAGGTCAAAGGCAGAACGCCGGTGGTGGCACCCCCGCCCAAAGGCAGCAATGGCTTGCACCAGCCTCTGCCAACGAGAATTTGCAATTGTTGTGGCTGTTCAGTGCCCATGTTCAGTGCCCATGCCTTGTGCACTCAGCCTGACATCCCACTCGCCGCCCTCGCACTTTGCCCCCTGACAGATTGTGATGGAGGGTTTCCTCAGCTTCAAGATGAGGCCCTGGCTGCGCCGCATTATCACCCGTGGCGCCGCCATCGTGCCCGCCGCCACCGTGGCCGCCGTGATGGGTCGCGAGGGGGTGTCGCAGCTGTTGGTGCTGTCGCAGGTGGGTGCAAGCGGCTCACTTCTTGCCATGTCGCTTGTATAGCTAGGGGGTCGAGGTGCAGCATGGCAAGTCGACAGAGGGCGATGCAAATGAGAGCAAGATAGGCCGCCAGCCAGCGAGCCTGCTGCCATCAAATCTGACATGACAAGCGCGTGCTCCTCCCCTTCTGTTGACTGTTCTCCCTCTGCACTGCAGGTGATTTTGTCGCTGACGCTGCCGTTCGCGGTGTTCCCACTGGTGCACTTCACCAGCAGCCGCAAGTACCTCGGCAACTTCGCCAACCGCTGGTGAGTCCCTGGCGCACGCGCTTGCAGCTGCCTCCATGTCACAACCTGTCGCGATGCTCCTAGCGCTCTGTAACGTGCTCAATTTCCCACCCACCCCACCAAATACAAAGGTACGCCTCCGTCATCGCGTGGCTCCTTTTCCTGTTCATCTCGGCCCTCAACGTCAACCTGGTGGTTCAGTCTGCGATCAGCGGAAGCTTTGGCGGGCTTGGCCACCGGCGCGCGGCGGTGTGATGGGGCCTTGCGGGCGCCAGGGTTGTTCTCCGCGCATGCGCAAAGCGGAAGCGCGCGCGGCCCCATGCAGGGGCAGCGGGTAATCCAGGGCTTTTTGCTCGCCAGCCGGCGAGTTGTGTTAGCTTGGCGCCTCTTGGCGCTGGGCGCACTTGCACTCTGGTGGTTCCGCTTGGATAGGTGGACGTCGTGTCGTTGCCGTGGTGCGCAGGATCGATTGTCGGGCAGGCGTCGAGTGGCGCTGCTGATCGCCAACTTCTCGCGAGGTTGGGCAATTGTGACCTACTGTTTTGAATGTAGTGAGCATGCATGCAATGTAAGCTTGTGCGAACGCGCTTCTCCTGCTTCTGTGCCTAACCGGCGCAATCAAATCTGGCGCGAATCGAGGGTCAGCGGTTGGCGCGATGCTTATTTGGCTTCATGAGCCACTCGCAAACTCGCAGCTGTGGCGCCACTAATACTGTGAGCAAGCTTTTGACCTCAGAGACAGATTGCTGTTGGTGTTCCTCACTCGTCAGCAAACATGCTGCGGCAGGCTTTGGCCCTAGTGGCTTACGTCTTCGCCTTTGTAAGTAGCTGCGTGATTTGATCGTTCCACGTTTAAGGTTAGCTCATCTACCAGAGGCGCCTTGTAAAACCGGCTGCCGTCTGGGCCGCTTCCGTCACATGCCTAGTCACTCGAGTGCTCGGAATCGAAGAAAGCCCTTCTGCATCTTAGCACGAAGACATCGACCATAGGACGTAATCTGACACCTCTTGATGGTCTGCGCCGTGGTCTCCCAGCAGCTGACGCGTAGAGACAGCGTTCACGCGCAAAACGAAGCGCGCACTCCTCACCATAATGGAAAGTGGTTGAACACTGCGCCTTAGATGTTATGTGCTTGGGAGCCAGAGCAGTTGCCGGGCTAACCTCGGGCTAACCAGGCTAACCGCGCTCTTGCCGCCGCCAAGAGTGCCCAGAAGCACGCCCGCAGCTTGCCACTGCTTGCTACCTCTCCACGATTCCCCGACTCGCCTCCTGATTCCCCCTTCCGCCCAGGGTGCTATCACCTACATGAGCTCTTGGGTCTGGAACCTGAGCGTGCTGGTGCCCCAGCTGACGGACTACCTGCCGCTTGGCATCGACGGCAAACCGTTCATCGACCTCGCTCTACCCAACCTCGCCGCCAAGACGTGCTTCAACTGCCTACTGATGCTGCCGCTCGCCATTCAGCACAACGTCATGTCCCGTACGAAGGTGCGAGTTGAAGCAGACTTGACGCGGGACCGATCGTCGCCCCAGCCCGAGCTGCCGCTTTGGCTTTGGCTTTGGCTAGCTACCAGCCACTGTGCGGCAGACCACCGGTCATATGCAGCCATTCCACCAACCACCATCACATTCATGACCGTACCGAGAACGTTGGCAGGTCGATTGCGGCACGCACCGCCCCCAGGAGGTGCTGTATCGATACGGCATACATGCCTGCACACCCAGAAATGTCGTACAGTCCGTATTGTTGACTAAATCGTCATGCAGACATGGGGCGCTCTGGCCTTGATGACACTTTGCGATCTGGCCCCACAGGTCAAGGCGCACATGAGGAAGGTGGTCCCATTCGCGTGGGAGCGCACCCTATTCGTCACCTGTGCGGCATGTGCGGTGCTGACCTTGATGCATCTGTGGCAGCCCATGCCGCACACCGTCTGGCAAGGTGCGTCGCTCACTCCCAAACGCCGTGCTATGCAAGTGACTACTTCCCTGCATGCCGTGCTGTGCACGATCAGTCAAGGCGCATAAGCTGCAGAGCAGCTGCTCCAAGCCCGAGACAAGCAGCTGCGGTTACGGGAACATCCACTAGAGCCATTTGCTCGCCCACTCCATCCCGTCCCCGCGCAACGCAGTGCCGGCACCGTACGACCTCCTGGTGGTGTGCGTCGCTGTGCTGGCCTTCGGCCTCTTCTTCAGCTCAACCTTCGCGGTCGACCACCTCGACATGTTCGGGCTCCGTCAGGTAGGGATGCAGCGGACTTGAAGAGCGGAGCGGACTTAAAGAATACGCCTTGTATCTTTGTGGTGGTGCTGTGTTAGCCACCCACTAAATCCCTCAACTTGACGTATGTACGAATCTGTATGTCTCTATCCCGCTATACACCCTCTCGTTTGTTTGTGATTGACTTTGAGGCACCTCCAAAATCCACCTGCACGGCCAGGCCTTCACTGGCGCCGACGAGCACACCTACCGCCGCCCCGGCCTGGTGCTCAACGTGTACTACAGCTTCGTGCGCCACCCTCTGTACCTCGGCCTGCTCATGTTCCTCTTCTGTGCCCCCACCATGGTACGGAACGATTGGGCGGGGCGGGGCGCAGGGGGGATGCGGTAAGGATGGGGCAGCTGCAGAACTTGACACGCCACATGTGATGGGGCCTGGGCCTTGGGGCTTCATTAGCATGTCCGGCTACCTGCCGAGCCAGGACTGTTGACGCATCCAGGGAACGTGTCCTTTCAGCCGCACACGCCCCGTGCGCCTCAGTCTGCTGCTGCATGACAGACCACTCCCCTGCCCCAATGCGCGCCGCCCTGTATCCCATCTCAGTAGGACACGACTCGCCCGCCACTCACCCTGCGCATTCACTCCTCACTGGCTATCGGTACTCGGGGCTTTGGGTTAAGTACATTGATAACCCCCCACCCATTTCGTTCCCCGGCTTTCCAGACCGCCGGCCGGCTGCTGTTCGCCTTGCTGAACCTGGGCTTCGTGCTGTGGAGCCTGCCTCTGGAGGAGGGAGACCTGGAGGCAGCCATGGGCCCCGCATACGCCCACTACCGCCGCTCCGTGCCGGCGCTCATCCCCGCGCTGCGCCCGTACGTGCAGACCCACGAGGCCATGATGCGCAAGAACATGTGATGGGCTGATGGCAGCTGCGTTTTGGGTGTGTGGTTATGAAGGGGGTTGTCGGCTGGCGCAAACCGCGAGTGTCGCACCGTGGGGGCATGTCGCACCCGTGGAGGGCACTGTAGTACGGCCGTATTGATCGCAAATGACGTTGCAAATTGAATGTAGTCGTCTGGGAATACGCTGCACACTTCAGGACTATGCCATCCTGCCCCTTACCCTGTCCCATCGCGCCTATTGATCGCATATGTGTGTCTCGATAACAGGGTTGGGAGTTTGCAAGGCTGGGTAAGAGGGCTGGAACTGTGCAAACTGACCCCGGCTATGGAAGATGAGGCAGCGCTTGCAGGCTCATACGGGACATGTACGGGAGGCGTGGCGTGGGCCGGTGGGCGCAGCCCACGTTTCCCTTGAGAGGGGAAACCACTTTCTTGTCGGCGGCTGATTTACGTGATTGTGATTTACGCCTCCGGACTGGGGAGACGCGGATACATGTAGGGAAGGGCGCTGCGTAGTGATACTAGCGTACTAGTTTTGGGTCGACCCGTGTTATGCAGCAGTAAGATCGTAGCATACCGGCTCGCGGCGGGCCATGCCCGCAAGGTCTACGTCGTCAAGTGATGTGGATTCGTTGACTGATTACTGGATGCTTTGCTCGATGTATTGTTTATATGGCTGCTGTACTCTCAGGCTCTGCGTGAGCTTTAGAGGCCGAGAAGGGCCCACCATACATAATGCCATTTGACGTGCTATGCACCGGGGGTACATGCGTATGGGGTGCCCTGGTTGTGAGCGCTGCCGCATGGTACTCGTGCGTGCGCGGTGGGCACGGCAGTAGCTGTGTGTCGCCCGGGGTGTTGCCTCGTGTGCGGTGACCTGCTGGCGAGTGCCAGTTTTGCCTACGGTATTCTCCTCGTCTAAGAAGTTTCTGGTTCCGTCTAGGCTCGCCTAGAATCTTATACATGTCGGCGCCAAAACCAAGTCCGAGCCCCTCTTGAATTGCGCCACAAGCGGGCGGTAGTACGGTAAAGAGCTGGAGCAATACAAAGTGTCGTCATGTAGCAGGAGCGAGATACTGAGGTAGATGTCTGACACACTTGTATGTGTTTGGCTGGGGAGGGTGGAGCCGTGGAGCGTCCTACGTACGCATTAGTTCCGCAACGCACGTCAATAACCTGCTAAAGTTTGAGAAGGCTGAAGGAGCAGGCGGCACGCCCGTAAAGTCCTAGTACTGTAGTTGCTTTTCCGTGTCACTGGGTCGTGGACTGTGTCACCAGGTCCCTCTTGTAAGCCTTGCTGCCCATGCGATGTGTTTACCGTGGGGTTGTGTGTTTCGTGCAGTTATGGGGTGCAGCTGCGCAGCCCACCCATGGACAAAATTGGCGGATTTTGCCGTCAAATGTCAGTTCCGCTCAGTACCATGCACTTCATCACAGGACTATTCACACTGTTGAACCCCCGCTCCTTGCAAAGGGCAGCTTGTTCAGGCTAGTTGATGCACCGCCTACCACGCACGCATGCTTGATGCTTCCCCTCCAGTCGTGCCTCCAGTTCTGCCCTTGGGGCTTCAGACGCGGAACCGGTTCTGCCCAGGTGCTGCCAGGTGTCGAGGGCGGCCAGGGATGCCCTAAGGGCGGCCTAAGTTAACGGCCACTTTGAGACTTGCAGGCAAGGCAACCCCGCAATGCATCGCACGCATGCTGTAATTACACTTCCAGGAGGACTGGGGAGTCAGGGGACGAACTGGTCGCCCCGCGGGTCGGGGTGCGGTCACCTTTCCCGTAGCTCGTGCCGCTGAAGCTGACACCTTCCTTCGCATTATCCTTCATGATGCATTCTTGAAACATAAACAATGGATGTGCATGGCGGGGTAATAAGAAAACGTGCTAAAATCGGGGACGCATTCATGATTGTATTGCAGGTTCAGAGCAACTTTCGGAGTCAGCAGGCGTAAAGTGTGTTTCTAAATGCGTCGCGCCTTGATATTTTAATAGCTCACGACCATCCTACTTGATTCGCGACCTCCTGACTGGTTGAAGATACCTTTGCACAAATTTCCAGCAACCAGACCCCAAATACGTCGCCAGTGTTATCTTAGACATAAACATCAACGCGCAACCTTGGCCTGGCTGCTTTGGCCTCGCCAGAACGGTGCAACTCTGTCTTCCCCACTTGGGGTGTGAATTAAAACAAGCAGCATTTCGCCATCAAGCATGAACTGCATATCACAACGGCTATGTTACTGCCGGTCGAGCGGCGTAGAGCGCTGAGGCGCTAGGAGTGCGCATCTTAGGCAGGCACAGTCCGCGCTTTCGGAGCACAACGCTCGTAAACCACTACGAATTGGCGCAGCTGCTTGTAGTCCTCGATTGGGCCACGGGCAACTTTGCGCCTGAGCTTGCTCTGAGGCTTGGGCGGGCACCCCACCACGTAACCCGGAGTCGCAGACGGAATCGCAGCGGGGATGGGGCAGTGCGTCTCCAAGCCCCCGGATGGGATGGCCTACACGGCCCCACCAGGGGCAGGGCCCAGTCAGTCGCCCGGAGCGCCAGTGCCCGGCGGCAACGCAGCCGCCGCTGCCGCCACCTATCAGCAGCACAACGAGCCATCCGCACATGCCCAGCACATGTCGCTGGCCAAGCGCAGTTTCCGGACATCCAATCGGTCGGTCATTGAGGGCCTAGCCTCGATATACCAAGTAAAGACCGTGCTGGGGTCAGGTGCGTCCGCACCCGTTGCCGCGCCGGTCCTGGGGTTGGCGGGTTGAGGCTGGCTGGGGAGCTATGCGGCGGCGTCCACGTCGAGTGCGGTGCAGGGCAGGGCGGGACCGGGGCGGCGCCTTGGTACGCCAAAATATCTGGTCGGCTCGGGTAAATGCAGACGTATTGGGAGAGGCGCGCTGGCCTGAAATACCCACCTTCCACCGCCACCAACGCCGGCGGATCGTTACCTCTACGCTTAACTGCGCGCCACACGCTATGCCCGGGCCACCCTGCGCAGGCTGTGAGGGCAAGACGTGGCTAACTCAGGACCTGTCCACGGGGGCGCTGTGGGCCGTGAAGATGGTGAAGCTGCCGCTGCACACCAAGATGGTGCAGGTGCGCGCGCGTGTGCGTGTGCCTGTGCGTGCCTGTGCGGGTGGGCGTGCGCCAGTGTCGTGTCCATTCGCGTTCATCTGCGCATAACGGTGGTGAGGTGTGGGCGCCGGGAGGTTTACGCGCTCCCAGTGCGCTCCGGCGCGCTCCCCTGTACCCCTGTCCCTCTCTCCAACTCATCCCGCTCAACACGTGATGTAGGACACGCATGAAATGCCAGCCTGTTACTAACCCGCCACAGGCCATCTTCCGCGAGATCCGGATCCAGTCGGAGCTGGGCGAGGGCCACATCAACATCATCACGCCGCAGGAGGTGGTGCTGACCAGCCACTACCTAGGGCTGGTCATGGAGTATGCGCCTGGCGGCTCATTGACGCAGTACGTGACGCGCAAGTGGAAGGAGACCGGGTGAGTGCCCAGCGGCTGCAGCGGCGGCTGCGATTTCCTGTGGTGTAGATGAAGGTCGTGCGGCGGGAGGGCTGCGCCTATGGGGACGCTGCAAGCGAGTGTGTGACCTGTGAGCGTGCGCGTGGGAGCAGGGTTGGGAGATTGCAAGGCTGGGGAAGAGGGCCAGAATCAGCGACTGGCATGGCCTGGGTGGCATGCTCGGTGCCAGGGACGCGGGTGGTGCCGCTGGGGCCCACCGCTTGGCCGTTGGCGTCTTCGTCTTAACCGCTTCACGGTGTCTTGTGCTCTCTGACCTCTGGCCTGTCGCGCCTTGTTGTGCGTGGGTGCTGCCGCCAAAAGACCTAAACGAGATGAGGGGTGTTACGTGGCGGTGGGGCTTTGGCGGGCTTCGGCTTGGCTTCGACTCATGTGTGTAACACTATGAAGATCGGCAGCCAACCAGGGGGCGGGTGTTGTTTCTCTGGGTCGAAGATGGCCCATCGCGGCGTGGGTACGGCGTGCCCCCGCTTGTCGGGCTGTCCCTTCACTTGTAATCCGCATCCTTGTGTGCTCAAATCCCGCCTTTCCCTGTGTTTTCTTCTTGTGTTCGGTTCGCAGTGGCGTTGGGCTGCTGATGCAGGAGGATGAAGCCGCATACTTCTTCAAGCAGATTGTGCACGCAGTGGACTACTGCCACCGGCACCGAGTGGTGCACCGCGATCTGAAGCTGGACAACACGCTGCTATCGGCGCACAACCCGCCGTTCGTCAAGATCTGCGACTTTGGCTTCGCGCGCGGCTGGGGCGGCGATGATGCGCACTTCAACACCATTATTGGTGAGGCGGCTGACATGGTGGTGGGCAAGTGGAAGGGGTTGTGGGCTGGCTGCGGAGGGTGCTCATGGGGAACTTATGAGTGTTGCTCGGATGGTACCTTGACCCATGTCACGTGTGCAACGACAGGCACTCCCGACTACATGCCACCCCAGCTGACAGCTGCGAAGGTGCACCGGACAGAGACGCAGTACGATGGAACCAAGGTGCGTGGCCGGACAACTTCACCTCACACTTATGCAGCTACACTCGCCCCTCTCCTGGATCATCGCACCGCGCACGCCCACGGCATACAACTGCATCGCACAAGCACTGACACGCCTTGGCCTCCCTGACTCAGGCGGACGTGTGGAGCATGGGCGTTTTGCTGGCGGTCATGCTGCTCGGCAAGTTCCCCTTCGATGACGCCGTCAACGCCGGCAACGACCCCATGCGCACGGTCTACATCCAGCAGCACACACACGCCCGCTGGCGCGACAACCCCGCGCTGCGCGACCACGTGCCGCTGCTGTCGCCCGAGGCGCTGGACATCCTGGACCACTGCTTCGAGAAGGACGAGGCGAAGCGGTGAGCAGACGGCTGGCGGCGGCTGTGCGGTCAAGGGGGTATTTGTGGCGGTCTGACAGGGTTGGGCGAGAATCCGCATCCGTTGGGCGGAGGGCTGGAGGAAGGGGGCCTGGGGCCGCCTGGCTTCCCGGTATGGAGCACGGCTGGTTGACTCAATACACTTGCCCGCCCTCCCGTCCTCTTGTCCGCCCGCTCAACTGCATTTGCAGCATCTCGGTGCGCGACCTGATGCAGCACCCCTGGTTCCAGAGGCAGCTGCCGCCGTTCTACCAGCAGCCGCTGGATGCGCTGTTCCGTGAGCAGGTACGTGCCTGGCTGGTTGGTCGGTTGGCGGGTCGGTTGGCTAGGTGGCTGGTTGGCTAATGCGGAGCAATGCGGGGACGGTCACCGGTCGGCTGAACTTGTTGTCGTCAACCGGCGGCAGCTTGCCGGTACCAGCGACACTCTCAAACCGTCGCCGCTTGACATAAGCAGAGGAATGGCCATGACAAGCTCAAAATACGCTTGCATTCCGCGCCCGTGGGCTCACCTGATTTCGTAAACTTCTTGGTCATGTTTGTTTGTAGACCGAGCTGGAGCGGCGAATGATGAGCGGCGCGAACAAGAGCAAGGAGCGCGACGCCGCCATCGCCAACCTCATCCGCATGGCCTGCAGCGAGGAGTTCAAGAAGCAGGCCATTGCACCGCTCACGCCGGAGAGCTCCTTCCAGCTATACATGCGCATCAACCTGCGGTCCGTGCAGGTGAGGTGCTTGGGCAGGGCGTTAGCTCACGCGTAGCCAGGTCAATCGCGGCCAGGACTGGGGGGGGGCAAGGGCGGGGCGGGGTCGGGGGCGTGCTTGTGGCGGGCATCGAGGGATAGTTGCCTGTGTACCATACCTGCACGCGGCAAGAGATATGACGTTGGGGTAACTGCGTGTTTGAATGATTATCCGGGCTGGAAAGGGCTCACGAGCAGCATTTGGGTGCCCCTGCGCGCGAGCGCCCATCATAATCATCGCGTTTGTCATCCCTCCACAGGAGCACTACCCCACCTTCAACCGCAACTCCGTCAAGGCCATTCTCAAGGCCGAGAGCCGCCGCAACAGCCAACGCGGCAACAGCGGCCGCCCCAAGCTGACGAGTAAGATGTTTGGTCCTTCACGCACGCTCCTGTCTCATGCCGGGTTATCGCACCTTGTCCTGCACCATTCCATCCTGCCGTGTTCGCGATGTCGTGCGGCCCCCTGTCCTGCCACAGACACATGCACGCACGCACTTGAGGAGCATTGAGGCACGGCACACATTGCGCTACCACTCTGCTAACGCCCTCCTTGCCCATTCTCCCACAGACGTACAGTGGGACCCGAACGCGCCGGATGGTGGTTACGGCCCCAACTCGGGCTTCGGGCCCAACTCGGGTTACGGCCCCAACTCGGGCTTCGGGCCACAGTCGGGCGGCGGATACGGTCCCGCCTCCGGATACGGCCCCATGTCTCAATCCGGCGGCGGTTACGGGCCGCAGTCGGGCTACGGCATGGGCCCCAACTCGGGCTACGGCACTGTGGGAGTTGCGGGCATGTACCCAACCAATTACCAGCAGGGCCCCCAGTCGTACGGCATGGGTGGCAACTACAACGGGCCGCAGAGCATGGGCGGCGGCGGCGGGGGCGGTGGGGGCGCGCCCACGTACGTGCCCGCCTCCTCCTCATACCTCAACCCGCTTGGCCCGCCTGGGGGCATGGGCGGCTACGGCGCGCCTCCCGGTATGCAGCAGGGGATGCAGCCGGGCATGCAGCAGGGGATGCAGCAGGGGATGCAGCAAGGGATGCAACAGGGGATGCAGCAGGGCGCGGGCATGGGCGCGTATGGCGGCCCGCCGGGCGCAAACGGCGCGGGGCCGAGCATGCAGCAGATGCAGGGCCCACCCGGCGGCATGCCTGGCGGCGGAATGCCCATGCAGCAGGGCGGCGGCATGGGCGGCTACGGCGGCGCGCCAGCGGCCAACGGCGCTAACGGCCCAGGCCCAGGCATGATGTACGGAGGCGGCGGTGGTGGGCCGCCGGGGCCTATGGGGCCCGGCCCCATGCAAGGTCCGGCTCCCGGCATGATGTACGGTGGGCCGCAGCAGGTGGTTGCCCCGCAGCAGCAGAGCCCCGGCGGCCCGCCGCCCCAGTCGGGTGCGGCACAGTTCCGCCCGCCGGGCGCTATGCAGCAGGGCCCGCCCCAGCAGCAGCAGCAGGGCCCGCCACAGCAACAGCAGCAACAACAGCAGATGATGGGACCGGGCGGCTTCGTGGGCAACCCTGCTTACGGCGGCTACCAAGGCGACGGCATGGGGCCGGGCGGGCCGGGCAACATGGGGCCTCCGCGCTTCAACCCGCCCCCGGGCCCGGGCGCAATGGGTGGCCCCATAGGCGGCGGTGCCGCGCCAGGCGGACCTATGGGTGCTGGGCCGCCAGGAGGGCCGATGATGATGCCTGGGCCGCCGCAGCAGCAGATGCCGGGCGCCCCACAGCAGCCAGTGCGATTCAAGCCGCCGTCATCGGTGGGCGCGGGCATGCAGGGCATGGGCCCGGGCCCCAGCGGATACGACCCTATGCAACACTGAGCGACTGCAGTGACAGTTGCTGGTGCGCAGACTGTGGGCGGGGCCGCGCAGTACAGGGGTACCAGGGCAGGAAGACCCTTGCGCATACGCTGATTCGTAGACCATTCATGTCCTGGCCATCACTAATGCCAGATAGTCATCGGCGGTCTTGCGCGCGAAGGCACAGCCGCGCAACGTGTGGGAGACGCCCGGCCGTGGGATTTCAAATCGGACATGTATGATGCCGGGAAACGATTGGAAGCAGGCATGGTTAGCGCAGAGTAGATTGTGAGCAGAGAGAATAATAGCTTGGTAAGTGCCCCGCATGCGCCAACTCCAACGTCGGTAGACCATCGTGCCTGTGATAGCGGCAGATAGTCCGGCAGGTGCGTGCGGACAGGCAACTGCGTCTATGCAGAGCACACATGGGCGGCAGTTGTGGTAGCTGCACGGAAGGTGGCATTTGTCCTCCGGTACGACAAGTAGAGGGCACGATTTCTTTTGACCCTGCCTTGGCAGCTTCCTTCGTCACTGCGCAGTACGGAATTGCTGGGTTGGTTGGTTGGTCCAGGGTCCAGCGCATCCGGCATCCTGGACTGCCATGGGAGTCAGTCGGTTTGTTGGGAGATGAACGTGTGTCCTACACGAAGCGACGAGCCGGCCGCAGGGAATGGTGCATGTTTTGTATGTGTAAAGAACCGCAACCAGCAGCTGCGCAACTTCGGCTCTGGCTAGCTGCAAGGTTCATTCTGAATCATGCAGAGTCATGGATGCGGATGTTACAGAGGGGACAGTCCCAGCTCCCGAAGACGCCGAGCCATCACATGCTATCAGGGCCCAACCCCGACTTTGCTGCAAACCCTCCCGCGGGCAAAGTCCGTGTGACTCCGCGCACAGTGAGTCCTAGCCAAGCCTCAACCCGCCAGAGCCCCACCGCTGTGCCTCAACGCCACAAGCCTAGGCACAGGAGTGCCGGGAAACGTCTAGGCCGCAGGACACACGCACAGCGCACGCACTAACCAGGGCGCAAGCGTCCAGGTACTAGAACGGTCGCCCACACGTGCATCCTGCCCACACACAGAGCCACCAACCACGCACAACCTCTCACGGCGAGGGGGGCGGGGAATCAGCGTCATACGGCAAGCGCAAAACCATGCCGTCACCAACAGCCCGAGATATGAAGGGATGCGCAAACGGCACAGCGTCCCAACCCTTTGGCCTGACACCCAAAGTCACAAACGTCTGGAGACGACCCCAGAAGTCAGCTACGACGGCAAGTCCAATGCTCAGCACCCGGGCCGACGGCAGCTTCGCTCGCGCCGCCAACCCGGCCATAACCACACGCTGCCGACCAAAGTCCAGGGCAGACATAGCAGCGAGACACACTACATCCCACACAGGTGGCGCAAGCCCCGCAGGCGGGCGCACTAACCACAACTCCTCACGAGAGAAGGCACTTAGAGCCTCCTCCGGCAGGAAACCCATAGCCATCCCCATACTTTCCCGCAGTGACAGCGCAACAGTGCAGTCCCAAAACCAGTGACGCCGGTCCCCATCCTGCATGTCCACCCCACACGCCCAACACGGGTCAACAGCAACGCCTCGCGCCCGCTCGCTAGCATGCCGTGGAAACGCCCAGCAAGCGTTGGCGGCCACACGCCACAGTGCTTCCTTATGATGATTCTCCCATTTCAGCGACCACAAGCGGGCCAAGGTGCACACGAAGGCCCCCGCCGCCAGGGCAGCCCCCACCCCCGACACACCCGCATCGCACACATACTGCAAATGCTTAGCCTTCAGGGCGGCTAACTGTGGAGCCATTTGTAGCACGGTCCCCGCCTTCACCGTGTAGGCAGTGAGCAGGATGGGCGGCCCCCCGCACTGCAACCATCCAAGTCCCCGCACCACCCGTTGCACCGACTCCGCCGTAGCACTCACGACGTCGGCCACCGGGAGCGGCAGCGCGGCGGCAGGCCCCCGAGCCAGCTGGGCCGCACGCGCGGCGGCAGCCCAGCCAGCGGGAAGAAGGGCCACCGCCGCCGCAAACCGGTCGGCCGCCTCTTGAGGCGACGCCGGCCCCGGCAGGGGCGACGGCAGGCGTGCCCGCGTGCTCCAGTGCAGCACCCGCCTCCACACAGCAGTCACATACATATCCGCACACGCTTCACCAGACCGGGAGCCCTCCGCCCAAGGGCTTGTCAATGCCTGCCGCAGTTCGTTCAGGCCGTCATGCGCTGCAACCAGCTGGCCCACACACGCCAGTCCCGGCAGAGCGAACAAATCCGCGAAAGCCAATTCCCACGTGCGGCCGTCCACACACAGCGCCGGGTTAGCCCACAACGGCACATGACTCACCCACGCGCCCGGCTCGGGCGGCGCCACAAGAGTCACCGCGGGCAATGCAGTCATGGCTTTCAGCAGGCGCGCAAACGGCTTGCCCGCCGGGGTGAGCGGCTTATTCAGCACACGGTCCGCGGCCCCCCGCACCAAGAAACGCAGGGGCGTTGCCGCCGGGTGCACCTGGCGCAGCCACGCCGCCGCGACCCGGGTCCACGGGGGCACGTACGGCAGCAGACCACACACACCCAACACACACCGGACCGCGAGACCGGCTTGCCGCGCTTTCACATGCGGCACCAGCGGCAACAGGCCCGCCCCCCCCACCGCCGGAGGCAGTTGCATAAGGTCAATGGAGAGGCCAACCGGGCGTGCATGTGGGCTGGCATCAAACTGGGCCGGCGACAGTCGCCGATCCACCACCGCCGCCACCCTGGCTAGCAGCCGGTCCACAACGTACAGTTGGGGAAGACCCGCAAATTCCAAATGATACAGGACCTTGCCCAAAGCATAAGCCGACGCCGCGGCCGCCCGACCAAACATGGACACGGGCATGCGCGCGATTTTGCTCAGCACCCCCATCACGGCCTCAAACGTAACTGGTGGGGAGCATGCGCCCCAATCCCCGTAATGCACCCCTAGTGACTTGGCCGCCGGCACCACACGCCAGCCAGGGGGCAGGGGCGGGCCAGCCATGCCGGCCGGCAGGGCGCCAGCACCGCCGACCGTCCCCATCACCATCAGTTCAACTTTAGTCATATTTAACCGTTGTCCAGACGCCCGCCGAAACACATCCATGTCCGCCAGGAACCCCGGCACCGCCTGAAACCCCTCCAGAAACGGCGTGCAATCATCCGCATACTGGGACGCCAGCACCGACGCAAGGTTAGCGAGCACACCATGCCCCCGGCTGCGTAGCCATGACAGAAGGGCTTGTGCCACAGCGAGGTAGAGCAACGGAGCCAACGGGCAGCCCTGCCGCACGCCCGCCATCAACGGCACCCATCCTGACACACGTCCATTCACCAACGCCGCCCCACGTGTATCAGTTAACAGGCGGGACACCCACGTAAGAAAGCCCGCCCCCACGCCCATGCGCTCCAAACACGCGAGCAGAAAAGAGCGGTCCACCGTATCATACGCCTTGTAAAAGTCGAGGAAGGCCGCCACAGCCGGGGCCTTTTTGGCGGCTTTCAACAGGCCAGGAGTAAGTTGGAGCAAGAGGACGTTATCGGCAATGCGACGGTCCGTCAGAAACGCAGTTTGCTCAGGGTCTATGACACGCCCAAACACCGGTTGCAGTCGCAAGCACAACACCCGGGCAAGGGTGCGGTAATCGGTATCCGTCAGCGTGATGGGGCGATAATTAGAGGGCTCGGTAGGGTCGCCCGACTTAAAGAAGAAAGACCACACGCCATCCAGGAGCCCGTCAGGCACCCCAGCCCCCTCCCCCACCGCCGTAAACACATCCGCTAGGACCGGCGCAAAATCACTGTCATAGTGTTGGTATAACTCCACCGGTATGCCGTCAGGGCCCGCCGCGCGCCCAGCCGGCGCAGCGGCTAGCGCCGCGCGCACCTCCGCCGCCGAGACCGCAACCCGCCCCAGCTGATCCGCCTCTTCGGCTGTACACCGGCGCCCGTGCTGTTGCAGCGCATCCAGGACTTGCGTGCGGGCATCCGGAGCGGGCGGCGGCGCGGCACTGACGTCCCTCCAGTACCGCGCCATCACCTGCCCCATGACCGTGGCGTTTTCCACGTACATAAACGCCCACCCACTTGCCTACCACTGGCCTACCTAAAATCAAACAGCACCACCTCACCACATCATGCCTCTAGTAACGTACGCCAAGCAGCTGGTGCCCCTGCCGGAGCGGGCGGTGAAGGGGTGGCTCCGCAAGGCCGAGTGGCAGGACCGCGCGGACAAGGGCAACTAAATGGGTTCTGACAACAGGGACGCTGGTTCCGCCACCATCAAGGGCGTTACCATACGGAAGGAGCACGTCGCCTCCACGAAGCGCAACCTGGGCAACACGTACGCCAAGGGCATGAAGCACACCGCCGCCGCCAAGGCCAAGATGTCGGCGGCCAAGAAGGGCAAGAAGCACACCGCCGCCACCAAGGCCAAGCTGTTGGCGGCCATGAAGGGCGTGAAGCGCACCGCCGCCACCAAGGCCAAGACGTCGGCGGCCATGAAGGGCAAGAAGCACACCGCCGCCGCCAAGGCCAAGATGTCGGCGGCCAAGAAGGGCAAGAAGCGCACCGCTGTCGCCGCCAAGGTCCCGGCGACCAAGAAGCGGCGTGTCTGAATGAGCGTTGTGGTGTGGTGGTGGACCAGATAGACGGGGTTGAACCTTGGGGTGGACAAGGATGTGGCCAAGTCAACCAACTTATCGAACGGACGCTTTGGGGGGCATCTTGGCCCTCCGACATGATGGGATGTCGCCTGCTGGACAGTCAGTGTAAGCGACTCTCGTGCTCCGTCCGGATCCATCGGATGTGTCATGCCGTTTTAGAGGAACCAGGAGTCTTGTCGGTCTTCCATCGAGAACCCAGCGCGGCGCCGTCGGCTCTCGGGGCGGTGAACATGGGCACAAAGTTGGGTGTGCGATGGCACAGTGTTAAGGCAGGTTGGTGAAGTCCCGTAGGGTGTGTGATGGGACAGGGTTCAGGCAGGTTGGCGAGGTCCCATAGGGTGCAGCTGACGGCGAAGTCCCGTAGGGTGCAGATTCTCAGATTCCAGCAGATGGCAAACACTTTGCAACGGCAGGGCAGGAGTACGCGGCTGGTCGAACGCCGGAGTTACTGCACCGACAAGTTGCTGGCTGGCTGGAAGTTGGGGAACGCTCGCGATGAACACTGCACGTGCAGTGTTGGCGGTGCCAACACTGCACCACGTTGAGTTGAGTGCCTCCGCAGCAGCTGGAAGCTGCGCTGCTTGGCTGTCACACGGATTTGTGTAGACCTGGGCCAGGCTGGGCCGCGGGGCATTCCTGTTTACATGAGGCCCTGAGGAAGTCGCCGGCGAAGGCCTTGATACCTGTTGCTTAACCGCGCTTTGCCAATGCGCACTGCCCACCATCACCGCAACATTATCGCCTGTTTGCTCACCGGTCTATGCCCTCATAACTCATCCGCCGCAGCGGCGGAGCCAGCAGCGCCCACGGGCGCCCATGCACACGACTCTGACAATTCGTCTCTTGACCAGAACCGTCTGAAACTCGATACGCGGAATCCAAAGCGCCATGTTTGTCGAGGCACCCCAAGAGTCCAATACCAGGCAGCGGCCAAACCTCACAACCATCCCCACAGCGAGAGGGGAGCGGTGTCTACCCTACCTGCGCACGCTCAGCACTTCTCTCCCGCCCAACTGCCTACAATACCCAGCACTAGCCTCTCTGCCCTCCCTACCGCCTCCAGAGCAATACATGGAGCTTTCAGGCTACAAGGTCCAGCAGCCCATTCTATCAGTCGACAGGCACCCACACGGTGTCCATAGAGCAACCCCCTTCCTACACCGGCGAGTCGACTGCTTCGTACGCGTCTGATGCTCTCGCCCGCTGCAGATCCAGGGGCCCCAACGGCCCCGCAGCTCTCCTCCACAGGAGGTCTGACGTCCGACGAGAGCTGACCACCGTCGCCGTTGCCTCCTGCTGCGCAGCCGACCCTGGCATCGTGCGGAACTGCCGCTCCGATGAAGGGCGGTAGCCGCTGCGGTACGCCGCTGCGAACGCGGCGGCACCGCTGTGGGTACCGGTCGCGCCGCCGCCGCCGTTCGCTGCCCCTAGTGCATCTAGTCTGTCTCCTACTGAAAATCCTGGGGGCAGAGAGCTCGTGCCTGGCAAGTGCTGGAACTGTAGGTGAGCTGGCACCGCTAGTGCCCCTGCTGCTGGCCCGCCGCCTCCGCCCGCCTGGTCGTAGTACCCGTACGCGTCATTTGGTGTCCACGAGTCGTCGTCTTTATTGTGTGCATAAGCGTCCCGTGGGCCGCCCCATCAGCCCTGCTTCGCCTTGCCCTTGCCGACCTTCCGCTTGCCGCCCACGGTAGCCGGGGCGTCCGGCTCAGCACGATGACCCGAGCTGCAAAAGAAGGCAACGAAAGTAGCGTTAGGTTGAGGCACACAGATCGCCTGCTGCGGCTGAAGTTGAGCGCAGGCCGCCCCGCTCTCCTGACCCATCTTCTAATGCTACTAACCCTCATGCGCCCCACCCCTTCACCCGCCCTGCACACTCACCGGCAGCAGCACGATAGCAGCAGCGAGAACAGCAGCACCACCGGCGCGCCGATGATGCAGTACACGATGGCCTGCAGAGCCACGGGGTCGTCGCCGTACTTCTTCAGCTGAGGCACCGCCGACAGCGTCTGCGCCAGCCAGGGGCGGATCTCGCCATCCACGTGGCCCACGAAGGCGCCCACGTGCTCCGTCACGTTCACCTTGGGCAGCTGCGCTGACACCTGGGCGTGCACCTCCGTGATCTTGGCCTGTGACAGCGTTGGGGCGGCCGTTGCGGTACTGTGTAACAAACAACGGTTCGGTTCGAGTCGAGAACTACTATTCCGCACACCCGGTACCTCCCAAAACCACCGTGGTGCATGCCTGGCTGCGCGGCGCGCCTGCCGGCTCACCCGCGGTGGTCCAGGCCCCGCCTCATGCCAAGCATCCCACCCACCTTGAGGCCGGGCAGCTTGTCATTGGCGTAGTTGATGGCGACGTCGCGGTGCTTGGCGGCCTCGTCCACCAGGATGTCGTAGATGGCCAGAGCGTGGCCGCGGAGGCCGCCGGCCTGCGGTATGCGAGGCTCCGAGTCAACCAGCAGATCCGGGAAGATCCGGGGATGCTACATGGTGCGTGGGTGCCAGCAGTTGGCGTGATGCGTGTACATAGGGCAATTGCTGTCTGCAAGTACGACACAGGCTCCTACCCTAACCAAGTGCAACAAGTCTACGCCTTGTGGCAATACCTTGGCAGTTGCGTTGGCCAGCTCCGCGACGCGCGCCTCCAGCGTCTGGCGCTCCACCACCGCAGCCTCAGCCTTCGCCGCCTGCTCCGCCAGCTTGGTGCGCAGCACGTTGGCCTCGCCGTTAGCCGCAGCAGCTGCCTGCACCTGCGCCGCCAGCTTGGCATCCAGCTCAGCAACCTTGGCCTTTGCATCCGCGGCGTCCTTCTGCAGCTGCGCGATGGTGACCTGCGCGTCCGCGGCCTGCTTCTGGGCGGTGGCCGCGGCCGTGGCCTGGGCCTCAGCGGTGGTGGCACGAGTGGTGGCGGCGGTGAGCTGCTGGGTCAGCTCTGCGACCTTTGCGGTGAGCTCGTTGACCTTTGCAGTGGCATCTGCAGCGCCGGCAGCAGCGGTCGCCCTGGCGTTCGCGTCCGTGAGCTGCTGCGTGAGCTGCGCGGTCTTGTCCTGTGTAAGGGAGGCGGAGGCGGGGTGAGAGAGTGTGGCCACAGGGACACCGTGTTCGACGCAAGCGGTCTAGAGCTCTTGCCCTTGCCCTCTGGCGCTCCTGCATTCGATGTTGCTTTGAAGCAGACAATGCCTTTCCGACCGCCAGAATTAGACCTTCAGCCCGCCCAGGCCCGTTGCAACGCGACCACATGTGCTGTGTCCCAGTGCCACCACACCAGACTCTTTCAATCACCTGCTCAGTTTTCAGGGCGGCATTTGCCTTGTCGAGCTCGCTCTGCAGATAGTGCTTCCACCTGCAACAGTCGAACCGCGTTCGGCTTGATGATCGGGCAGGCCTGTGCAAGACCCACAAACTGCGGTTAAGACACGCCTAGCATTCAGCTTACCCCTTTAGCTTTTCAAGCTCCTTGTTGACATCGTAAGCCTCTCCAGCCTCTTGCGCGACCAGGCTCCTCAGGCTCGCACAAGCAAGAAGCGCCACAAGCAGGTACGCTGCAGACCTCATGGTCCCACTGCTCAGATCCAGACTTAAAGGCCTTGCCTGGCCACGATTTGCAAAGCCGAGCTAAAACCTTCCAGAGCGCTCTCTTGGAGCTCCGGTTTTTGGTGTTGTCGCCAATCTGTTGTAGAATGGTTTAGATAACGGGTAGAAGGTGTCTGACTTCTTCCACTAGTCCCAACTGGAATGGGGTCGGCGGCATGACATGAAGTTCTGAATCTGAGTAGCACTAGCAGTTGACCACCATCGATTTATCTCGTTCTACCTTTGCGCAGGAATTTGTAAGAATGCTACAAACCAAGTCTTGGGCAGCACAAGGTGCCGGTGTCGGAAGGGCTTTTTCTGCAAGGTTGGGCTGCCCCACGCTCGGGAGAACTAGCCCCTTGCTGTCGACGACGAAGGCTTCCACTACGTATACAAGTTCTGGTACCTATGGGCTTGCGAGCTCAAGCTCGGGATTCGCGCGCGTGGGCCAACTTCCGCGGTGGGCGTGCCGGGCGACAGTGGACCCGATTCCCGCGGGTGAGTGGGGCCGCGTTGACTTGTGCTAGCGCGGCATGCAGCAGAAGCTAGCTTTGTATGCGTGGTTTATGGTTGCATAGTGCACCGCATGCAAGAGGTCCAGGCCAGGGCCTGGCTGGCCGCACGGTCAAGGCTGATACCGCCACCGAACGGTCCTCCTGCATGGCAGCGTAACTGTGCGTGCGAGCAGCCTCAGTGAAGCAGCGTTTGGGTCGCGTAGGGCTACAGATTGAGGTGAAGGAGGAGGATGGCACCAAGGAGGTGGACTATGACGAGGAGAAGAAGGTGGTGCGCATCCCGCTGTCCGCGATGGGAGACGGCGCGCGGCGCTCCAAACTGGTGCTCTTCACCTGCAACAAATGCGGTGCGTGAGCGCGATGTTTCAAGCGAGAAGTGCAGGGCCGCATGTTTCATTCGTGTTTGGTAATCACGGTGCATGGAAGCTGATAATCACGCCAGGGGATAGGACAGCACTGCGGCTGATGGCGACGTGGCGCGGGTAAAGATCATAGATCGGCGTGCTGCACGTTACCCATCCATCGCCCATGCAGGCGGCCGCTCAGCGCGGCTGGTCAACCCGGTGGCGTGGGAGAAGGGCGTGGTGTTCGGGCAGTGCAGCAAGTGCAGCGTGTGGCACGTGCTCCAAGCCAACAACAAGAAAATATACGAGGAGGTGCGTTGCTGAATTGTGCGATGTGTGCGGGGCTGCCGGGCACTGGGGATTCATGAGCTGGTGCTGTAACGTGCGTGTGTGGGGCGTCATGGGGGGTGGGGGTTGCAGACACCAAAGAGCGTGGCTGTACTTCAGCGTGCGCCGTGCGGGCTTGGCAGCGAGCAACACTGCCGGGCTCAGCGCCCCAGCAACATGTCACCTGCACACATACAAGAACACACACGCACGGCACTCATCTTACACACGGCACACACATCCTACACACACGGCACGCATCTTCCACCGGCACACACTGATGTCTGCTGAACCTATGCGCTGTAGGTGCGCTATAATGAGGACCCGGAGTATGCGGACAAGGACGGGCTTGACGCTGCCAAGGCAGAGGAGCTGCTCAAGCAGGCGGTGGCGGCGGAGGCGGCGGAGCCGAACAAGCAGTAATGCTTCCAGACATTTGTACACTAGTAGCTAGGTAGCCACGGCCATGCCGTAGCTAAGTTGGTTCAGGAGTGCGGGAGCTCGTGCACCATGCACGCGTGAGCTGCACCGGATGGAGACTGAGCAGGCGGTAAAGCATCTGGTGGGCTTCTGCCGGTTGAAGCACTATGAGCATGGCAGGGGAACGGCGTTAAGAGACGTTGCCACTGCTGTTTTGTAGAGCTAGGGAGGAAGATGCAGAGACCTCGTATGCAATGCAGTGTGGTTGAGGGCGATAAACATGTCTGCGTGGAAAGCCCAGCGAAGGTCCGAAGGCACAAGGGTATGATGCAGGTCTGAGGAGGGGCAAGAATGTGTCCACACGTGGAACTTCGCACGCGCAGAGCTAGCAGCTCCCGCTCAAGATTTATGACGTACAAGGACGCTAAATTCTGGCTCCGGTCGCATTTTGCGAGGGTGGCTGCTACCACGTTTCGCAAAGCATGCTTTCATGGACATGGAGCACAGCGGTCTGCCCGAGGACTTGGCCTAGGAGGTGGAGCGGCTGGTGGCCCGAGCGGTAGACCGGAAACTGACTTTGGACTCCACTGAGCAGCACCTGACGGTTATCCCAACAACACTGCTCTATGGCCACCCACGGCTGGGGGGTTGGAGCGCTACAGTGCCCTCCACGGGTGCGACATGCCCCCACGGTATTAGGGCCATCCGTGGCTCTCGCCAACGCCGCGTCCCCACACGCCGAAGCAATGTGTTGAGGTTGCGCCTTGGACAAACGACCACTCAGGACGGTGTATAGGGGCTCGCGCTGAGACAGGGTTAACCCATCTCGCTCCCTACGTCAACAGACCTAGGCCGGACGGCTGGGGAGGACAGGCTCAACCTGTCCCCCAGACTCCACCACCTGCATACGGTACGGAACACACGCACCCCATCACCCGCCATCGCTAATCCAGCCACTGCCATCAATCCTGCCGCTCCGCTTGGGCGGCCTGCTCAACGCCTCAACGCAGTTGGCCATGGCGTGCCGTCCTCCACGCACGCGGTGATGAGGCGGGTGTTTGCCGCAGCGTTCAGGTCGCGGTTCATGTTTCACAGGGGACAACAGGGACACGGGTGCTAATTATGGCCGTGTCATCCTCAAACCCCTGCCCCCGCCCAAACGTGCCCCTGCCCCTGCCCCTGCCCCTGCCCCTGCCCCTGCCCCTGCCCCTGCCCCTACCCCTGCCCCTGCCCCTGCCCCTGCCCCTGCCCCTGCCCCTGCCCCTGCCCCTGCCCCTGCCCCTGCCCCTGCCCCTGCCCCTGCCCCTGCCCCTGCCCCTGCCCCTGCCCCTGCCCCTGCCCCTGCCCCTGCCCTTGCCCCTGCCCCTGCCCCTGCCCCTGCCCCTGCCCCTGCCCCTGCCCCTGCCCCTGCCCCTGCCCCTGCCCCTGCCCCTGCCCCTGCCCCTGCCCCTGCCCCTGCCCCTGCCCCTGCCCCTGCCCCTGCCCCTGCCCCTGCCCCTGCCCCTGCCCCTGCCCCTGCCCCTGCCCCTGCCCCTGCCCAAACCTGCACCTGCCCCCGCTCAAACCTGCACCTGCCCCCGCCAAACCTGCACCTTCGCCCCCCGCCGCCCCTGCCCAGCCCCATCAAACCCTTGACCTCCTCGCCCGGCTCCATGTCTCCCTTCGTGGCGCGCCGCCGCCGGCACCACCACCTGCTGCCGGGCTGCCCTAGCCCCTTAGCAATACTTTATCCCCCCGCCCACCACCACCCCGTGAGTACCTGCTGACAACCCTGACACCCCACCTTGTCGCCTGCCTGTGCTTGCCGCCTACCCGCCCCACGCTTGCCCCCGTCTGCCCGTCCCTGCATCTGGGTGCCCCCTATGCGTGCGGGGCATCCAGGCTTTCCCGTCCCTGCATCTGGGTGCCCCCTATGCGTGCGGGGCATCCAGGCTTTCCAGGCTCTTTCCCATCTGATTCTAAACAACCAGGTATGCACATGGCCAAGTACAAGCACTGGATGGGGCTCAGCTTTGAGTGCCGCGCACCCTGCATGCACCCACCCCACGCGCAGTGTATCATTCCGTATGAGGCTCACAGAGGCTTGATGAGATTCCGCATGTGTTGCTGGCCTCTATCTGCAAATAGGAACCAGCATTTGCCGAGAAGTGAGAGGCGCTGTTACTGCTGCAATCATGGCGTTGAGGATGAACGGCACGTACTCCTTGAGTGTGAGGCTTACGCTGACATAAGAGAAAGGTACGGACTTCCAATATGCAACAGATCATGAATGCTTCTGATCAAAACATGCTAGCATGCTGTCTTAGTGATATCTGGGCTAGACGTAACAAGCTTCTGAGGTTGAGAGATTCTGCCTTGCGTGTGCATGAAGCTCACAACAATGCTAACAGGAGAGACGAGGAGCCCTTGCGGCTCGGTTAGTCTCGTTACAGGTTCAGGAATGCACACTTCCAACCCTGTAACACATCATCACATCATCCAGGCTGGCAGTGCTTGTGGGGAGCCGCACGCGGCCCGCACACCGCCCGGCCCCCCATCCTCTTTCCCCTAACCGCCCCCCCCCCCCATGCCATCCGCCCCTTGCCCTTAACCCTTGCCTTGCGCCCACTCTGCCTCTTTCACCGCCTTGTGTGTAGTCTTGTCTTTGTTATTCCTTCTTTATCCTATTGCCGACGCGCCTCGGCCCTTTCACAGTGCCCTGCCCTTCCAATTTTTGCCTTTCCCCTTTACCACATGTCGCGCTCCTGGCCCGACGCTCCCTGCCTGGCGTCGGGGCTGCTTTCCTGGTCGCCAGGTAAGTCGTGGGTTTTGTTTGTCGTCTCCGCGTGGCTGTCCTGTGTTTATGCGTTCCACCGCGCCTGGGCGGCGACCGGCGCCGCTCGCACTGCTGCTCCACGACGCCTCGGCCCCCATGGCCCCATCCCATAAGTATTATCACTTGCAACTAACGCCTCTACCTCACTACCTGTGCTCCGCTCGTTTCAGCTTGGTTTGGTTTAGTTTGGGCTGGAATTTCCCCTGCCCCCCTGAGTTGCGGCGCTCGGGTTCAGCCCCAAAACCCCTTGTCTGTGTCTTTGACCAGCCGCCCTACGCACACTGCCCACACAGCTCGAGTAAGGGCCTTGCAGGTCGTCAAACGCCTGTCTGCCTGTGCATTACAGTGCACCAATACCGCGCTTCGCTTCAGTAGCGCACGGCTACAATATCAGTACCCATGCCGCGCCTACGTGTTCTGAGCTCTGTGCCAAGGTTCCACGGAAGTCCCCGCCGCCCAGGCGCCGCACCGCGCCCGCACGGAGCGGCCACCATCCAGCGACGGGACTGCCTTCGCCCAACGCATGCAACTACACCACGTGCCAATTGTTCCCGACTACTGCATGCACACACAGACCTACAATGCATCCACCAGCGCGAACAATGCATGCGGACCTCACTCAAAACGGGCAGGTCACACGCAACGTATTCATGCACACCATTGCCCCTCAGCCACGGTTTATTGCCGCGCTTACGTCAAGTGGTCGTAGGTCATACGCAATCTCACAGACAAGGTAGCGCTTTGCAGGGGCGCTCTTTTTATTGACCGACCAAAACGTGTCCGAGATACGCACCGTTCTTGCAGGGGTCAGCGCGGAAGAGTGCCTACCTGCACCGTGTCGGGTGAGGACATAGTAAAAGATGACCGGTCAAGGCCCACACCAACACACGACCCCATCACACCGCTTTGCGAGCAGACACCAGGCATGGCATCACAGGCGCTGCACAGCAATCCTTGTGCAGATCACCATTAGCCCCGAGCATTTACTTCACCAAAACGCATGATGGTCGTTAACGCTTGCCGTGATCTGTCCACCAACAAGCACGCACGTCCGGCAAGTGTGCAACGCATACATGCCGAAGAAACACGCGCCCAGACTCCAGCTGGGCTTCAGCCTGTGTTCAACTAAACAGGGGCACCGACCATCGTATCGTGACATCTCTAGTGCGCCTGATGACGCCTGCACGCACCCTTACGCAGGGGCCTAAGGCAGGCGTACGTAAGCACTACGGCCATTGATGCAGGCGTGATGGCCCGCAACTTTAACTCCTAATCAATAGCATACGGCTTGCGGCCGCCCAAAGAGCCATCCGCAGCTCACTTCGTTCTTCGGCGTCGCACGCTGTTGAGGCCCAGAGGCGGCGGCGCTCTCATTACGCCAAGCGTGATACCAGCATATCATTGACGCTCACACAGCATCTTACACCTCCGGATAAATGGGTGACGCAGGCAAAGCCTTAACCCCCTCGCTGTCCAGCACCCTGCGCTCACACCTTGCATGTACACCTTCGTGGCCACCCAGCGCCCTTGCTGACGAATACAATCTCCCAAGCCAAGAAAGTACAACACCCTTTTCCATTTCAGTTCCGGGTTCGTCCTTCCAGAGCCCTTCGCTCCGAGTGTCACGCCACGGCCATGACATTGCCGCGCTATACAAGCTCAGCGCGCTGGATGCTGGCAGTCCCATACGAGCTCACAGCCCTTCCCCGTTCTAATTCATGCTGGAGGCTACACTGGACGCGTCATCCTCCTGCTCAGCGGCGGCCTTGCCGCCTTTGCCGCTGCCCTTCCCTGGCCCGTCCATGGAGGCACGGACGCCGTCTACGGACTTGCGCCCGCTGCCCTTGCCCCGGCCGTCGATGGACCGGCGGGACCTGTCGACGCCCTCCTCACCCTCCTCGCCGTCGCGGCGCTTGCTGGCCATGGCCGACGCCACGAGGCCCTCCACATCCATCTCGGGTGGCAACTGACTGAGCAGCTCTGCCACCTGCCGCGCCTCGATGGCGGTGCGGCGGATGAATGGCCGGAACATGGTAGCCAGGAACAGAATCGCCAGGCAGATGGATAGCACGAACAGAATGATGTGAGCCATGCGGACCTGGCCGAACCTCTGGTTGGCGGCAGCTGCGGCGGCAGTAAAATAGGATTTGGGGTCGCTTAGCGAATATGTGTGTGAGCACACGGCCTCCTGCTCAGCCCAGAAGCTACCGGGAACACGTGAGCACCCGATGTCCTACTCAGCCTACAAGCTGCCGGGGACTCAACCTACCTGTGTAAATGCCGTTGGCGTCCCAAACGCCCATTATCAGCTGGTGGTAGGCCACGCGCCACACGAAGTCGAAGCGGGTGCTGTTGAAGTTAAGGTCGGCGTCGGCATCGTTGCCCAGCAGCAGTGCCTCCTCGATCAGGCGGCGCACCATGGGGTCCAGCGCGTTCATTGACACCTCGTGGTACATGTGGCCCTCGGGAAAGCACCAGCGGCCGGGGTAGTCCTTCACGTAGCACTGGTCTTTGGAGCGGAAGAACATCTGCGCCGGCGCGGCGCCGCTGAACAAGGTGCCCGCGGTGTGCGAGAAGGCCATCTCTGCATAGGCCAAGTTGGGATGAGGGTTACACGAGGCGCCACACAAACACAACAGCCAGACCGATAAGAGCATTGGCAACTGATGCAAGCAAGGACATTGCCAAAGTGCACGGGGCGTGCCCTGGGCGGCAACCGAAACTCACCAGGCAGGTTGTCGCTACCGTACAGCAGGGCGTCGTAAAACATCTCTAGGTCCGCCTGGCGCACCAACAACTCGTGCTGTGCTTTGGCGCGTAGCTCGGGCGTGAGCTGGCTGATCACCTCCTGGGCCGTGAACACTACGCGGTTGATCTTGGCCTTCACGCGGTTGGCCACATCCAGGTTCACCAGCGGCTCAGAGACCTTCTTCAGCGTCAGGTACGAGTACGTGTAGATGGAGATCACAACAGCACCCCAGATGAGGAACGGCACGGTGAGCGTCATGGTGTCGCGGTTGTCCTTGATCAGCTTGCGCTTGCCAGTGTCCACGTTGCCCAGATGGCCGCTGCCCAGCCAGTTGGACGGTGATAGTGCGCGCACCAGGCGGCGCCACATGGGCTGCGGCGTGTCCGCCGCCTCGCCCATGTCAACCACCACGGCCTTAGTCTTGACGCCAGGAAGGATGACAGGCTACGGCAGGCAGGAAGCGCGACCCAAGGCACAAGGGCAAGTTAGAGCAAAATCGAACCTTTTCAGGATGTAAGTCTTGCAACCATTTGATGGCAGACATGGCTGAGCCCAGTGCGGTGCCTACCTTGTCATCGCCCTTGCCGTCGTCAGTCTTGCCATCCTTGGTGGAGGCTGCACCCGGTACGGCTGCCGTGTCCTTGTTGCGCTCCTTGTTGGCATTTGCATCGTCGCCCGCATCACTGTCACTGTCGTTGTCGTCCTCGCCATCCACTTGCACGTGCTTGCTTGCCAGTGCGCGCAGGAAGCCGGTGGGGATGACCAGGAACACTGAGTAAAGGCTGTAGCGCTGGCGCGCCACCTGCTTGAGCAGCACCCACATGTACAGAGCCGCGATACCGCACACAACGGCGCCTTCAGCAATCAGCAGGCCAATGCCCAGCATGTTGACGCGGCCGACGCTGTCCCAGGTGCGCAACACCATGCCGTTCAGACTGTAGCGGTAGCCGGCGGTGACGGAAGCGGGGCCGTTGTTGATCACGTACTGCCAGTCGCGGTTGAGTGTGAAGTTCTTGCCGGTAGCGTTGGCGATGCGGATGTGATTGGACACCAGCTCACGGCCGCTGGCAATGAGCGCGTTGCCCATCAGCCACAGACTGTTGAGGTCAGACTGCAGGGCGGAGGGACAGGGCCGGCACAAGGTAAATGACTGCTAATGCAACGGAAGGACAAACAGTTGACTGACCGCGATTGACAGCTGGCCACCGTCACTTACCACGTGATACGGGTTGCGGGTATCGATGTACAGGGTCTCGTTGAGCGTGCGGCCCTCCCAGATGGCACCAAGCTCGTAGATGTCGCCCAGATGCCGCAGCTTGCCGAAGCCCAGGTACAGGCCCTGCACAAGAAGAAGTCAGTCAATGCCGCGGATGCAGTGGTGCGCATAGGGCCAAGTCACAACGCCCCAGGCACAAGGTAGTGCAATTCACGTAACCCGCTCAGCGTGTGCCGCATCGCACCTGGTGGTTGAACTCCATCATGTCGATTGCGGAAGTGGTGTCCTTAAGGATCACTGGCAGGTCGTCCCACGTGTACCACTCGGGGTTGGTGTTGTTGTTGTAGACGTTCTGCATGGCGCGCGACAGGATGGCCACGTCCAAGCCGTACGTTGAAGTGTCCTGGGTTGAGTCCACCTCCGTCACATACTTCTTCTGGTTCTCCAGGAAGATGAGGAACAGCGCAAAGCAAATCGTGTGCACCAGCAGCAGTAGTGCGATCACGATGTACGTGTGCCGGTTGTAGCGCGTAAGGTCGGCCTTGGCCTTGGCCGACGAAAGCAACTTCATCAGCTTCTTGAAGCGCCGACCGCGCTTGAAGTCAGTCTGGTAGCCGCCAGCTTCACTGCCCGAGACGACGGACGCGCCATCCACCTGGCTGCCCGATACGCCTGATGCCTGGTCGTCGTCCACCGCAGCGCCCCAGTTGTTGCCGCCGCCGCCCCAGGCCCCCAGCCCGTCCTGGCCCTCGGCGGCCTTGTCGTCCTCCGCCTTCTCATCGCCGCTGCCACTGCCGCTGTCGGACAGCGAGCCGTCCTCGGACTTGCGGCCCCCAGCGTCACTCATGCGCGGGGCCGTGCCACCGTCACCGCCCAGCTTGTCCGCTGTTGGCGAGTGCGGCAGGGTAGCCTCCTTGCGCCCGTTGCCCTTGACGCTCTTCTCATCGCCGTCTGGGTCTGCGTCGCCGCCGCCAATGCCCGCCCACTTCACGCCGCCCTTGGCGTTCACGGACGTCGTGACCAGCGCGCGGCGGCCGCTCCGGTTGTTCTTGGGGTCCGCAACTGGCGGCGCAGCAGCGGGCGCCTCCTGGCCGCGCGTCTGCGCGCGCTCCACGTTGCCGTGCAGAGTGCGCAGGAACACATCCGTGTTGCCGGTCCAGTAGTTGGCGAAGTTGAACTTGACGTTGACGCGCTTGTTCTCCTGCGCCACGGCCGTCATGCGGATGGTCAGCGGCTGGCCGTCCTCGTGGAAGGCGGTGATGTTGCGCGTTGGGCCAATCTTGCGGCCGGTGGTGCCGGTCTTCATGGCGCCCTTGACCTTGTGGTCCGACAGCAGCCACTCCGAGTGCACGTTGTGCGGCATGTCCAAGAACTGCGAGGCCTTGCGCTTCATGAGCACCTGGTTAGCCACGCCGAAGAGCAGGCCTGTGGAGCGAAGTACGACGATGCGGAAGGCCAAGTACAGGCTCAGGGGAAAGGGTACTCGTAGCATAACAGGCCAAAGGTACGACCTTGCAAGCTCAAGCAACCAAGACGGTGATATCAAATTAGGAGGCGCAGCCCAAGGCAAGGAGCATGTTCGGGCCAACGCGAAACCACCTTCCCAAACTGATGAGCCCACCTGTGGGGTGCAGCACGCAGCAGTTGGGTTTGACGACGACGTTGTTGTGGTCCACCAGCATCACGCCTGTGACCATGTCCGCCTTGAACAGCGTGACCGACACCACCGGGAGCTCGCCCTCATTTGCGGGTGGCTTGATCTCCATGCCCATCAGCGCAGGGCGGGTGTTCTTTGCCAAGATGGCCTGCGCCACCGCACTTGCGGTCGCAAGCGCCGCCTCGTCGACGGGCGGGTGCACGCCCACACGCCACGAGTAGCCGGGCTTCTCCGTTTGCTGCGGCGAAAAGGCAGCAGCGCGTCCAATGTAAGCGGCAGTGGTATTGAAACTGAGCTGAACGGACAGCAACAAGAGGCGCACGGTGACCCAACAAAGCGCTGTGCTCACCAGCGCCACCATCTTCTTGATGATCTCCGGCAGCTCGCCACGCAGCGGTGAAAGCGCGTCGATGTACTCCGCAACGCTGTGCCCGACCATGGAGGCTGGCTTGATCCCGAAGACGCCCATGGGCGTGTCCGACACGCTTTGGATCTGCGCGACAAGCAAGAGCAATGCAGTTAGCAATTAAGAGTATTCACAGCCTTGGCTTCATCACAAAGACGTGTACGTCAGCCCGAGGGTAGCACCCAGCCAGTTCTCGCCCAGCGCTCACCATGCCCGCTTCATCAATGACCATGGATAGGCGGCGCTCATCCAAGCCGCGTTCCCAGGATGAGAACTCGATGTTGACGACGTGCGTGATGATATCGTTCTCCTCACGCAGCGACAAATGCGGCTTCACGGGGTGCGGCTGCTTCTTGCTGTCCAGCATAACCACCGTCGCGGCGTTACGGCAAGACTGCAGCGGCACCTTGGCCGGTGGCTCCTTCATGTACTTGTAGTGCAGCATGGAGTAGGGGTGGCTCATCAGCTGGCTGATGTCCATCTTCACAGCCTGCAGACGAAACGGCAAAGATCGTCATGTCAACTCGCCAGTACGAACAGGATGGGGTACAAGCATCGCACGCTACACGCCCAGAACAGAGACCCCAATGCATCCGCAGCGCACCTGCTTGGGCGTGTAGCCCAGCGCCGAGGCCAGGTCGGTGTTCATGTACATAATGCGGCCCTTGTGGTCGGTCACCATCATGTTGTTCTGGTCATTGCGCACGCGCTTGACGTGCACCACGAAGATGCGCTGGCTGTCGGTGCCGCCAAGCGTCATCTGCGGCCAATTGACAAGCGGCTGAAGAGGTGAGCATGTACGGCAAAACGCGCTACAAGGCGACTTGGCCATGCGGTGGATGACGCAACCCCAGCTGTAGCCCGCCACCCTTCGTCCAGCGCACCTTGAGCCTGCACGGAACCGGCTCCGTGTACTTGTGCAGCAGGTGGACCTGCTCGCTGGTGACGCGGCCCTCCTGGAACTCGGCCTCGGTGGAGGCGTTGGCCAGGTCCAGCAGCTTGATGAGCACGTCCTGCTCCGTGGCGATGGTGTTGAAGGGGCGCCCCACCAGCTCCTGGGGGCCGCGGCCGAACCAGTCGCTGAAGCGCTGGTCCACGCACAGGATCGTGCCCTGGGTCATAATCCAGGCGCGCACAGTGTTGGGGTCGTCCTCCGCCGGCTTCAGCACGCCCATGAACAGACTGCGGGCGGCGAAGCAGTTGGTGCAAATGGCGAGGTATGGCGGGTCAGTGTATGACGAGGTATGGTCGCAGGGAAATTGCAGGTACAGCAGGTAGACCAAGCACAACAAGACGCCCTGGCCTTCCTTCCACGGCCTACCTGTCTGCGCCGGTGCCGGACACCTTGGTGACGGCGATCTTCAAAGGGAACACGTAGCGGTCCTTATGGATGGCCACCACCTCGCGCACGGAGTCCAGGATCTTGGCCTTGCCCGTAGTGATGTAGTTGCGCAGGTAGCCGTTGTGGCGCTGGCTGAAGGGCTGCGGCATCAGGATGGAAATGTTCTTGCCCTCCAGCTCACCCTTACGGTAGCCAAACAACTTCATCAGAGGCTTGTTGGCCATCTGGATGATGCCCACGGCGTTGATCACCGCCACGGCGTTGTTCTTCTCGTCCACCTGGGCCAGCATTGACGACGGGTCGCCATCGCCAACTGCATCGCTGAGCATGGCGTCGTTGGCGGCATTCTCCTGCTGCTCCTCCACCTTGTCCGCTTCACTGTAGTACTTGGCTGCAGTCCAGGGGTCGTTCTTGACCTCCTCCAGGAACCGGCCGTAGCTACGCAGCAGCTTGACGCTGCTCGGGTACCTGAAAAACCACAAGCAAATGAGGCAGTCAGAACAAGGTAAAGCAGGTGTAGCAGGGCAAACCCCGCGCTGCTTATAGTTTCAGCCAGCGAGTGCAGGAGCAGCCGCAAGGCACACACCTGTCCAGCACCATCTTATAGGTGCGGTCGGCCTTGGTCTTGTTGACCTCGATAGAGCGGAAAGCGCGCGCCAGAGCGCTGAACGACACGTCGTGGTGCAGCAGCTGCTTCCAGAAGTGCCGGGTAGCGTACAGCGATCCCTTGTGTGCGCGCAGCAGCAGGCGGTAGTTGCGCTGGAACTCCACATAGGACACCAGGTCCACTGCGCTCTCACCGCTGCTCTGGCTCTGGGCCTTCTGCTTGTGCTCCTGCTCACGCACAAAGATGGCGAAGCGGTCGCTCATGGAAGGCTCCAGCTTCTTGGCCTGCTGAAGCTGTGTCACGCCCGACTGGTAGTTGTTCTGGACCTCGATCAGGAAATTGGAGTAGGTGATGGTAAGGAACACGTCGTCGTGGAAGTGCGCCATGCCGACCTGCATGGTGTATTTGCGGGAGGACGCCAGATTAGGAGGAGCGTACGCATAACTGCAGTACACATAGCAAGTCACGTTGCCCTTTCATTTGTGGCACCCGATCAGGGCCTAATTTAATCACGCACGCTGAAGTGCAGTGCACTGCTGTCGCACCTTGAGCACGGTCTCCGCCAGTTTGACGGCGTCCGGGTCCAGCACGTCGTCCTCAGTCCACTTGCGGCACACGCGAGACACAATCTCCACCTCCATCGGGTCGGGGAAGCGGTAGATGTCCTTGAGCCGGGACTTGTTGGGGTCGATGTGGCTGCAGTGCAGGAGCAGGACCATGAAAGTTGGCGGTTGGAGGCATGGCGGCAGTAGGCTGAGTAGGCCACGATTGCGATTGCATAACTTCAAGTGCACCCGCGCTCACCTGAACGCCTTGATTGCATTCTTAACTCGCCAGCGAAGGCGGATGAAGGACGCAAGGAAGCCAACGAGCATGCACGGGAGCAGGCCAGCAACCATGATGGTTGTGACTTTTGACCTGGGGCGTCACGGCGCAGTGGTCAAGTTAGCCCACAACCACATACAATCGGTGTTTGATAGCACATTCAGTTTCAGATGAAACACCCCCGTGATTCCTGTGCCTGAGGACCGCTGCCCGCAAGCGCACCTGAAATCCGAGTACTTGCGATCAGGGCTGAAGGTGAGAACCACGAGGAGGATGCCCGCCCAGCTGACCATGCCGTACAGGCCCGCCCTCGTATGGTTGATCCACTCAATGAAGTGGGGCTCCTGTTGTGTTGAAAGCAAGACGGTGGCAGCACTAGTCAGCGCATATGTGCGCCGCTTAGGTCATGCGCCGCCGGTCTCAGCCCAGCCCTAGCCCTTAGTTGCGCGCTTACTTACCCAGCGCACGTACGACCAGAAAAGGAAGACCGAGGTGCCCATAAGGATGACTGATTGAACCTTTGTCAGGCCCGAGATGACGGACACGGTGATGGTCATGATGGTTTTCACCAACAGACCGCGCACCTCAACCCGCGCGTGCGGTGAGGCCAGCCAGCGGCGGCTGACTGGGTTCATCTCGAAGTCCGCAACAGTCATTGCAAACGCGATGAAGCAGAAAACGAGCGAGCAGCAAAGCGCTACCGCCATGTGCGCCAGGTGTGGCATCACCAGACAGCCTACGACATTTTGAAGGCACGAGCCGTTTAGTAGCAGCAGTGTGCACCGTGTGTTCGTGCAAAACCTGGGACTGCCCTGCGCTCGACCGGAGCAGCGAGCTCCGGTGTCATGGTTCCCCGCCATTCGTCATTGTGGCAGAGCATGTCTACCGCACCGCAGCACCGAAGGCTGAAGGAAGCGATTCCCGCCCATGTTGTCCCCCACGCCCGGCTGTCTGCCGCCAACCCAACAACCCCACGCATGCACCCACCGACGTCAGGAAACGCTCTCAGGTGGAACTTGATGGCAGGGTCGGGGTCAAACCACCGGCAGCTCAGCGCCACCATGAAGATGGCCAATGAACCGATGTAGAAGACCACGAAGAACGTGGCGACCACGATACGCAGCATCTTGATGGGCCTGCAACCAGCGCCGTGTCGGTCAACACCGCCGCTTGACAATCGAGTCCCGCTCCTGGTGCACACCCAAGGTAACGCATCACCGCGCACTCACCAGACATAAGGGAAGCGATCATTCTTGAAGCACCAGCCGACCCATATGCACAGCATGATGCTGATCGCCAGCGCTGCCGCAAGCACGTACAGTATCGCCACGAAGAAGTTGTAACCCTGTGCAGCAACATACAAGATTTAGCACATGTGGGAGGTTGCCCAAAACCGTTACGTCATGCATTTCATCCCCATCACCAATGCCGTAACCCGCAGCCAGAAAGCACTGCAACCCTGCATGCCGACTCGCCTTGGCGATGATGGGGTTACTGAAGTGCACCCATTTAATGGCCTTCCAGTACCACGCGTTAGTGTCAATGGCCCATCCTGAAGAGAGAATACAGCATGTGTATCAGTATCACCCAGAGAAAAAGGCTTCCTCACCACCCAGAGAACAGCGCATTGGGGTGCCTACGCGGGGCGCAACACGAACCCGTGCTCCTCTATACCGCAAGCCTCACCGCCCCATGTGATTTGCGTCCCCCGCGGAAGGGACGGCACTCTGCACACCCGCATGATGCGAACTCACCATACGTAGGGTTGACTGGAGGAGGGAGCCAGGAGAACGAGTTCACATGCGATGCGCGCAAGTTCATAACGATTAGTGAGGCGCACAGCATCGCGTACCCACATCCAAAACACACTTACCAATCAGGATGAAACACTGTAAGAAATCAAGAATCAGCTTGGCAAAGGCGAAGCGCTTGGACGTGTCGAGCTTCTCTTTTGCGAGCGTGTAGAGCACCCCAAATACCGCCGCCTGCACTGTTTGGTTCTGTTCCAATAGGTCGTTGGCTCCGACATCGCCTCCGCCACCCGCACCCGCCCTGCGTATGCGGACCCGAAATGAGCAGGCTCAATGCGCGCAGCGGCCTCGACCCGGAGCAGTGCTTTCCAACGATTCACGGAAGGCCCCCGTTCTCTATGGAGCCGGTTGGCGAAAACAACGTGGCCCCGCGAAGGGCCCTCCTTTCGGTGCTAGCTCCAATGCTCAGGACAGTTCCGGGCCGCGCTTACATGCTCCGCGCATCGCTGGCGACCGAGTTGGCTCCAGAGCCAACACTAGAGAAACTGCTGCTACGGCTGAGATGGTCGCTCATCCTGCTGTGGCGCCAAGCTCAGGGGCACAAGAATGCGGCCCGCCTGGGCCTTCAGGCGTGGCCGCCCAGGGCCCAAGCGACTACACTAAATAACACAGCCACACTGCCAGCAGCCTCTAAGTCTCAGGCGGTTAAGGCGTCAAGTTGCGTTGCGTCTGAATCGGATGTCTCGTTGTTTTGTAGTCTCGGAAGATACACAATCCATTTCGTCTTGCTATTGTGTCAGTGGGAATGCCGCAAGTATGCGCAACGGAGTGGAGGAGCGAGTCAAAGACGTCCATCCGAATGGGACACACCGTGCCGGGTTCTTACAGCAGAGAACCAGCAGCAGACACCCGACATAGAGGCTACCATTACCTATCAATAGCAGGACATTGGCAGTACAGACAAACCCGGCCGGTGTCAAACGTTTGTTCGGGCGCTCACGGCCTCGGCGTCTACGTGCAGTTGTTTTAATAGACAACAACGTGCGTACTACTATAGACTCTTGGGGAGCCCGTAAACACTCCAAGAGGCGGTCGGCTCAGTCAGACAATGGACGGCAGACGCTTTTGTCTCCGAAACGACTAAACAGGACGGTGACCTGATATTGATAGAGTTCTTGGGCATGCGCAAGTGTCCTGCGCTTTGCTGAAGGCGTTACAATCGAGTCCCCAAAAAGGGTGGACATGCGGGCGGCGCACATGTAAGGCTTGCGCGGAGGCCGAGGCAGTGGCGACAAGCCCGTTCCGGCAACCACATTCTGCATCATCACTTTCTCTTCTAGTTTATCGTCGTTCGGATTTCCACAGGAGCAGCGGTTTGGTTTGTCAGAGGCCGATGCTGTTGCCAACACGCCTGGATCCTGCGTGGATACTAGAAACATACCAGCTGTCGCTTAAACAACAGCTGGGCCGCAGCACAACATCGTGCCAAGTGTCAGGACGTGCAACCAACTCGTTCGCTCTGTCTGCACAAGACTGCCAGCGCATGCGCCTAGCTCTACCCCCCACAATCCCCGGCTGCCCTAAGTACTTCCTAAACCACCTTAACCAGGCCAAAGCGGCGTGTTCCTTGCTAGGACGAACACCGGACTTTTTCCTCACAATCACCAGCAATGAGTTCCAGTGGCTGGAAATTCAGGACGCATCAGCGCGTGTACGCGCACTTATGGCCTTGCCTGAGAACCACGAGCTCCGCAACGCATTCACCCGTGCACCATGTGAAGTTGGTCGGCTGTTCTGCCACGTCAGCTCGCGGGGCGGCGGGCCGGGCTCGGCGGTGGTCACGTTGCTGCCGGTCACCATCGGCAAGGGCAGGTGTGTATTGACAGTTGTCAAATGACACGCGTCGTGTCATGCGTCGAGTGAAGGGCTAGGTTTTGCGGGCTCCTTACGCCCCAGGCTTGTGCTCCAGGGCTGTAGACGTGGGCGAGGGTGCGTTCATCAGTTCCTGAGGTTGCATTGGTCCCTTCCAGCATGCTAGATTGCATCGTCGGCCTACGTGGATATTGCGCCGTCTCCATTCGCGTCCCACTCCATGACAAATCGTGTCCCCAGGGAGGCGCCAACATGACGGCACCCAAAACCCTCTGATAGATAGTACTTTAAGGACCACCACGCCGTCCCTAACTGATGTGTACAGGACATCAGGGGGGTTTCACCGCGTGCCAAACCCGCACGCCAAGGAGGCCCCAAACAAAATGCAGAGCGGGATACAAACTCTGCCACTTATTTACATGTTATGTGCAATCTATTCGAGCAATAGCGCTTGACGGCAGGCTAAAACGTGCTCGTCTCAAGTCACGAAATTGACCGACCAACATCCTGCATAGGCGTTGTTTTGGGGCGTGATCAATTGCCGTCAACACAGATATCTGCATAGGTGTAATCAGGCTACTATCTGGCCTGATATGGCGTGTCCTGGCGAACGCGACATGCAGATGTTTGAGGTCGGCCCCGGCTCGATTCAGTGCCCCGGGGCTACCCTAATGACCTTATATGTTGTAGTAGATGCTATAGGAATGGTACTGGGCTGGGGACACGACCGGCCCGTAGTTGGACGTTGCCGACCGACCTCGCAGCGCCACCTTGCCGGTGCCTGAGGCGCATGCTGCCTATTAATTGCTATTCATAATTCTGGGTCCCTTTTATGGGGCCACGCGGCCACACACCGGTGCTCGCGCAAACCCGATACTCAACTCGGCGACGCGGCGTTCTTAAGTGGGGGGCCGAATTCTGTGCGCTGTATTTACACAACTGGGTCCCTCGCGGCTGCCCGGACAGCAAATGGCCGCGGCTCCGACACAAACGCCACGGAGCGCACTCCCGTATGCGGCCCCAGCTATGTCGCGAGCACGCGCGACGCTCCTCACAACAAAGCTGGGTCCCTCACGCCTGGGGCCCCGGCCCCCCCCCACCCTCGGAGGATCGCCCGCGCGGCTAAGTCCGGTTTCTATTATTATTCTTCTTATGATATAGGAATAATAATAATAATAATAGGAATAATAATAATAATAATGGTACTCCCTGCGTGACAGGGCGTGTTCTGAGGAGGTAGAGGCGTGAGGGCATGAGAGACCACCACATTAGTGGTCTCCGCCACTGGGCCCCTGTCCCCCAAGGAGAGTGGGGAGGCTGGCAGCGCGCCTAGGCGCGCTGGGCCTGGTCCCATTCTCACAACGGGGCGTACTGTGCTAAGGTGGGCGTCCTGGCCATGGGTGACTGCAGAGTTCCCGGCGGAGAGCTGTAATGGCGGTAGTCGTGTGAACAGCGTGCTGGACAAGCTTTTGGCAGGTGCGGTGCGCAGATTGTGTTGAGCATCCGAGCGTTTTAAGCAGGGCATGGAGGTGGGTGGTAACGGTGCCGGTATGCCCGAGGCTGATGATTGTGTCCTGGTTGTGTATCACGTCCCATCCGGCGGTGCGGAGTGCGGTGGCAAGGTCGTCATGTTGTTGCAGTTTTTCTGCCCTTTTGTCCAGGTGATTGAGGTCAGAGCAGTAGCCCACTTCTATTACGTAGACTTTATGCGCGCTTTTCTGGAGTCGCGTGCGAGGCATATTAGTAGGCTGCCCAGATCGGGTCATGCGTAAGGAGGGGACGACCAGCAGGTCCGGGCGAAATCGTAGTCGCACGCTCTCTGGCGTGCCTGGCAGCACCCATGCGGGTATGCGTGTTCCCCCACTGTAAGCGGGGGCGTCCTTTCCTGCATCCATGTACATAACGCATCCGCCATTCTGCCCTTGACTTACTGCCTTCGCGATCCGTTGAACGGCGCGGTTGTGCCTCGCGATGTACGCGGCTTTCATACGCCGGTGCGTGCAGCCGCCCAGGGTGTGCGTGCCACCGTCGACGCATCGGCACAGCGGGCATTCGCCCCCCGCGCAGCCGGGTATGGGGTGTTTTACACGGGCGGCGCGCTTGGCGTTCCAGGAGAGCCCCCATCGGTATTTGAAGGCACAGCGTGCTTCTTCGAACGGGAAGCCATCGAACAGGTTTAGTCCATATCTCGCGTCAATGTGCTGCCTGGTAGCGTCCCACAGTTCTGCGTATAAGCCTGTTTTTGTGTATCCATTTTCTTCAGGTCGCGATTGAGGTCGTTGGCGTATCGTAACCGTTCCTCTACGTTGCCATTGTGCTCCACAGTTTCTCTCTTAGCAATCCAGCCCTCTAGTGTCTCGAACGGGTGCGAGTACAAGGTCTCCACCGCGTCCGGCGGGGTTTCTCTAGTCGCCACTGCCTGTGCCGCCTCATCGGCTTTCTGATTTCCTACGCACGTATCTGCTTGGTGTGAACGGACGTGATAGAAGTATGTCTTCAGACCTGCCAACCCACGTTGGGCCAGTATGTCAGTGATGGCCCCGAACATTTCGCGGTGTTTGCTGACGTGTAGCGACTCGGGCTCCAGAATGGCACGGCGAAGGATAAGCAGGCTGACAAGGCTGTCGGTGTAAATCCGCAGGTGGGGCAAGTCAAGGTTGAGGCTAAGTGCCATGCGTATAGCCGACGACTCGCATCTGAGAATAGTGCTAAGGGGAGTGTCAAAAGCGATATCTTCGTCTATATGCGTCGTGCGGTTTTCAGTTTCGTCCCAGATCGCTGCTCCCAGGCCTGTGTAGTCGCTCGAGTGTGGGACCTTGCTCCCGTCGGTGAAGACGGCGGAGCCACACGTGTGTGCGAGAGGAATGGTTATGGGGTAGAGGGCTGCGAGCTCCGTGGGGGTTGGGGGTGTGGGGGCGGCCGGGGGGGGCTGTGGTAGGGGTGTCGGGGTGGTGTGGGTGCGGAGGCGACGCTCCAGCTTCCGAGGGGTTTTGGGCCACGGTTAAGGTGCGTCTGGGTTCGGCAAGGGCTTGCGGGCGGCAGGCTGTGGAGTGTGTCCAAGGGCGCCAGACAGCGCCGCCGCTAGTCCATTCCCCAGGGCCGTGTTGAGAATTAACCGGCCGGGCTCGTTTGCCACACACAGGAGGTGGAGTCCGCGCCGGTGGGCGGGGAGCTCTTGCGGCTGACCTAGGCCGGAGGCCATGGCGGCCCACGTGTGTGCCGGTCGGATATGTCCCAGGGCGTGGACCAGTGGGTGCCGGAGCCAGGCCGTGTAACCACTGGTTTCGCCATACGGCACGACCACGACTGACAAATGTGGCGCTTGCGCTGCCGCTGCCTCAGCGCTGGCGACCGCCCAGGCCATTGCCAGGTTGGTTTGTTCGGGCTGTGGTGGTGGGTGGAGGAATGACACATCGTGTAGGAGTCGGCTGTAGCAGTCGAGGGCGGCCCCGAACACTGCGTCCTCGGGGTGTGCCGTGTAGTAGGCCGGTATGTTGCCGGTAGCGTTGAGGGGGGAGGCAAATGCTTCTGTTGTGAACTTAAGATGGGAGGTAAGGGTGGACATTAGGTCTGGACAGAGGGTGACCTCGTGCGCTGGGTTGGTAGAGCTCTCTTTGTGGCGTTTACTGGGGCGATATCGTGTGAGCAGGGAGGCTACGGCGGCGGCGAAAGCTTTCGGGGGTTGGGTGGGGTTGAGCGCCTTATAGCGGGCGTGGAGGAGGGCGAGGCGAGTAGCCGAGATGGATCCAACGCATCGGCCGTCGGGTCCGTATACTCTGGCGGTAGGGTCAGGGTCGGTCGCCGTGCCGGCGGCTAGACCGGGTGTTCGTGTACCCAACTGGATACAATACTGACCTGTCGGATGAATGTCTGTGTCTGGGTTGCAGGAGTTGGTGTCAATGGTGCAGTACCGGAGAGTGGCACGTTTTCGTGCCGCCATGCTGGGTGCTGGGTCCCGCCACCGGCCCTGGCGCTGCTTGCTGGTGAGGTGGGTATCAAGCGCAGGGGGTGGGGTGGGGTCGGGGGGTGCTTCAGCTTGGGCAAGGGTGTACCGTGCCAGGGCGGCCGCCCAGCCGGGGTTCTGTGAGAGGGAGGAGAGCGGGTCTTCCGTGTCGGCCCAGTGCACCTGGGCCATAAACCGGCGGATGCCCTGTCCCCATAGCATACATGAGGGTTTTGTGGCGTTGATGGCGTCGTAGTTCTGTATCTTATAGGCGCTGAGTATACCGTTCGTGGTGAGGGTTGGTTGCCAGCGAACTTTGTAGCGGCAGCGGTCAGCCCAGGGGGGTTCTTCTGGCGGCGGGTCCAGTTTCCGTTTTCTCTTGGGTGGTGGGGCATTGGTTTTATGTGTCATGGGCCCGCTGACAACCGCGGCAATGATGTCATCGCGGTTGGCCAGGTGGGCTGTGATGTGTTGTGCCGCTAGCTTCCCAGCGTCGGACTGGGGCAGTGCGCCATTTAATGCTATGTCTCTGGCTTTGCGCCATGCAGGTCTGGCGCTTGGCTGCGCGGTCGCGCGGTTCCCTTGGGCATGCGCAAGTGTCCTGCGCTTTGCTGAAGGCGTTACAATCGAGTCCCCAAAAAGGGTGGACATGCGGGCGGCGCACATGTAAGGCTTGCGCGGAGGCCGAGGCAGTGGCGACAAGCCCGTTCCGGCAACCACATTCTGCATCATCACTTTCTCTTCTAGTTTATCGTCGTTCGGATTTCCACAGGAGCAGCGGTTTGGTTTGTCAGAGGCCGATGCTGTTGCCAACACTGCGGGACTGTGGGCAGATTCAGCCGCTTCAAGGGGGGCCTGGACAAGTCTCGGACATAGACTCAGCAGTTCAGTGGGGCTCCCCTGACGTCCCTCATGGCCGTTGTAGTGGGCCTCTTTCCAGTAGATTTAGTGGCGCCCTCTTGCGCGCTCTCCGCTGGTTTGTGGGGTCGCTTAAACAGCACTAAGTACGGTATAGTTGGACGCAAAGCGGGGCGGTGCAAAGCAGAGGTCAGCTTCGGCGACCTGGCCGGGAACCAGCTTTCTCGAGGGGTGACACGCGCCAACACGCAAGTTGCCTTTGGGCGCGCCTAACTTGTTGTCACGATAAATGGTTGAGGTTGACTGCTAGCAAGCGTCGCAGAGGAAATTCGCGTCTAAAGGGAAAGGCCACTAGATGGCCATTGCAGGGTCGCAACGCCAACTCAGCGACGAACATGCGGCACGTGCTGATGGCTATGCTACTTGGTGGAGCGCGGCCTGCGGTCCTGCGCCTTGGTGGCGGCGATGGTGGCGGCGGCGGCGCTGGCCCTGGCGGCTGTGGCGGCGGCGCTGGCCCTGGCGGCTGCGGCGGCGGCGCAGGACCTGGCGGCGGCGGCAGTGGCCCTGGGCCCAGCAGTGGCGGCGTACATGTGCGTAGCAGAGGGGGCAGGCAAGGCCACGTGGAGGAGGAGAGCGCGGCGCCGCTCAGGAAGCGGCGCCGGCGCGCAGGTTGGGACCTGCCGGTGTCTGGCTTGCGGTCTTTGCTGGCGAGCCTAGCGTTGCTGTTCGGCTTGTTGCCTGCTGTGCTTGTGCTTGACAGCGGGACGCGGCTGGACACATGGCGGGCGGGGCCTGTACGAACCGACCCCGGCTATAGATGAGGCAATATTGAAACCTTCGGCTTCCGATGCTCCGACAGGAAAGTTGTGGGCGCAGCAGGGGAGGGAGGGGGGTGTAGATACCAGCCCAAACTAAATCGAACCAATGCAAAAGAGCGAGGAGGAGAGCGTGGCCTATGCTTTGACAACGGAGTGGAAATCGTAGGAAACAAAGTCCCGGACCCCATACCCTGAGATCCCCGGGACCGTCCTCGAGGGGACGGCCGCCCCCCGCACGTAGAAATAACAAAACCTTGCTGTTTAGGGGTTTGAACCCCCTCAATGTAATACTAAAGTGGTGACAATCAAATCCTCTGGACGAGCGCCTATACGATGTGACAGTTTGGGAGAAAGGTGACGGGAACAGGTAGTGATGACATGGATACCGCTGACTGCGACGATTGTACAAGTAACGGATGTAGCCAGATTGCATTGGTTACAAGAGGGACTTGCTGACGCGAGTCACGAGCGACATCTGCTCTGGACCTCAGGGACGGTAGCCAGGAACGGTCCGGGGGAACTTCGGATGAAAGCGAGGGGGGAGCGGAGCAGGTCGATAAATGATGCAGACGTGACGTGGCGTGGGCGCAGCCCACTTCTCCCTTGAGAGGGAAAACCACTTTCTTGGCCGCCATTTCCCCGCCAGGCCACCACTGTCACGCAAGAATGCGTTGGGATGGCGTCTGGTACCAGTTGACATTGCCACCGCACCTACTCCCTGCGGCTCTGCCTCGCGAGTGTGGCGTTGCGGTGTGTCTGTGTGGTGCTATCGCCTGGCCGGGCGCCCGGAGCGTGAGGAATGCGCGTCAGCAAACTTGCAGCCAGCCAGCAACTTGTCGATACAGTAACTCCGGCGTTCGAGCAGCCGCGCACTCCTGCCCTGCCGTTGCAAATCGTTTGTCATCTGCTGGGTTTTGGGAATCAGCTGCACCCTACGGGACTTCACCAACCTGCCTTAACACTGTCCCATCGCACACCTACTCCCTCATCGGTCCACCCCATTGCCACAGCCGCACACACGGGCATTGGCCCCCGCCCAACTGCATAGCACTCGGCAGTTCCCAACTTCCCTCCAGTGCCGTTATGAATGGCAACACAACAAGAAGGGACAGTCGTTGTGGTGCCTTACAGCTTATCCACGCCAGCGGACTGTCACTGTCCAGCCGACCGGGCTTCCCGGATGTATCGTACCTGCACCGGCATTACGTGTGCAGTAACCCTGCGTGGCAATCCTCCAAATCCTCTACCGGCCGCCAGCGAGATAGGATGCCAACTGCACACCACCACCAAGTCTTCAGGCGCAACCAAGCCAATCCGTACCAGGAGAGGTACCTCCCCTGATTCGTACGGCCAGTCAAACCATGTTTGTCAGGCCCATCCAGCACGGCGTTGTCAAGTCTGGCGCTACCCCATGCAGTCTGCGTGCCCATGAAGTAGATTAGGACAAAGCAAGGGCTCTGGCCGCACAGGCCTCGCGTCCTCCAGGAGCGTGCTGTGACCGAAACACAGACACAATCGAACAAATGCACCCCATCAATAGCAACTTGCTGTAACTGGCCCCGCAAAAAGCTGCGAGCTTGCTGTGCTGCTGCGCCATGTGTACCTGTAGACTGCAAGGCTTCACATGCGATCAAAATCGGCCCGAACCTGGGCACCCGACAACAGAACAAACACAGAACGGAACAGTTTACGGTCTCCGCCAAAGGTTACGTTACTCTTAATGAAATCAAGCGCAGCGCCTTTTCGAAAACATGACACACACCAAAGTTACGGGACGGTGTGACCGGCACCATGCTGGCGCTCCTGGTGATACCAAACAACTGTGTGCGACTATGGGCTCTGAGTTAATGTGCAACAGCAACGACGTTGCTGCCGGCCGAAGCCGCTGCCGGCTGAGCCGCCAAAGAAGACTCGCCGCTAGCATCAGATCCTCCTCCTCCTCCGTCTCCACCTGCCACCGCCCCGCCCCGCCTCGTCTCGGCACCCAGCGTGCCGACCGTGATGCCCGCACCGGCGCAGCCGGCATTCGAGGACGCCGCCAACGCCAACGGCACCGCTGCGTGGGCGGCGCAGCCGGCAGCGGCGGCCACGATGGCAGTCGTGCTGTTGATGCTCCGGTCACTGCCGCCGCCACCCCCGCCCGGCGGCGTGGCGGCGGTGGAGTTGGAATCCGAGGCGCGCACGCTGCCGCCAGGACTGAAACCAGCCATGAGTCCCGCCGAGATGCCACTGCTAGTCCGGCCGCCGCCAACGCCGCCGCTGTGGGACTTGGTGCTGACGCTGGCTGGCGCGTAGACGCCGCCGCTGCCGCCGCCACCGGGGCCGACTGGCTGCCCGGCGGCCGCCTGCGCCCCCTGCGCCACCGGGCTTGACTGCGTGTCGCCGGCGGCGGCTGCGCCGCCGCCGCCGGTCGTGCGGCGGCCGCCAGTATGGCTACCGGCACCACCGCGGCGCATCATACGGAAGCTGCACGTCAGCGACGCTGCGGACGGCAGATTGCGGCGCGAGCCACCGCCGGCGCCACTGCCGGAGCGCATGATGCCGCCGGACGGTGTGCCGGCCGTCGGCGGCGATGACAGCACCGTACTCTGTTCCGTCTCCGCCTGGTCCGTGAAACGGTCCGTGTCAGTGAAGCGGTCGCTCTCGTCGTCGATGAACGCACCGCTGCCACCGCCGCGGCGGCCGCCACCGGCCCCGCTGCCGCCGGCGGCGGTGCGCGGCGCCGTTAGGGCTGTGAGCAGGCCCGGCGGCAGCGCCGACTGCAGCGGGGGCGGCGGCAGTGGGCCGCCGCTGCCGCCAATGCTAGCGCTGCCACCGTGCTCGGAGCGGGCGCTGACGCCGGCTCCAAAGGCCAGCTCCAGGGGGGGTCGGGCCAGTGCGTACTCATCGCCGGAGAAGTCTCGACTGCTGAGCGCAAGCGACAGAGTGAAGCTGAGACGGCTGTCGCCTGCGAGCAATGAAGAGAAGGTTTTATATACAGAGTATGACAAGCATGCATTGCGTAGGGATGCAGCGACGGTGTGAGGGCCCCAGCGCCATCCCTGCGCGGGCTATGCGGGCGGATGTTTGAGGCTCCTTCGTCACGCCCCCTGGTGCGACGGTACACCAATCACGCGCGTGCTTGCTCGCACATTCCTCACATGCACGGTGTCGACCCTTTCCATGCCTTGTTGAAATGTACCGGATGCAGCGTGCGCCCAATGAGTATGTGTGGGTGGAGTGCGACAAGTGCAGGCGGTCCGCGCCAAGCATGTGCGGCACACAGCCCCGGACGCACCTGTGAAGTCGCCCACACTGCTGCTGCGCCCCAGGCCCAGCCCGAAGCCGAACCCGAAGCCGCTGCTGGGCGACTCGTAGGGCTGCGACTGCCCCAGCAGCTGGCAACGCAGGCTCCGAAGCTCCGCCAGGACGGACTGCATCCGAAGAACGGGACGTCGCGCGTGCATGAGGTGTTAGCAACGTTGGGGCAGGGAGAGCGCGACAAAGCAGAGGCACACCAGTCAGGCAGAAAAGGCATGGCTGGTTGGGCCTGGAGCCTGCGCGTTGCAAGTGCAGCCCAGTACTACACAGCCGTGCGACCTGCCCCCCGGTCTGGGGTCTCACCCGCATGGCGGGTCGTTGCATGGGCGCGGTGCTCCAGCAACGGCGGGCCAGGGCGATGTAGGCGAGCGGCAGCTCGGGGCTGAAGGGCAGCTGCTCGTCCAGCGACCCCATCTCCTTGGCGCGAACCACCTGGTCGCCAAGGGCCAAGGGAGTGTTGCATGATTGGTCATGGTTGCAGTGGCGGGTCGGGTTGGAGAAATTCACGTTCGGCAGTTCTTCTACAGGCAGCCGGGCAGGTGACAGGTTATGAGAGGCGGTGGGCGATGTTGTCCGGGGGCATGGTTAGTTTGCATCGTCAGACGCTCGTGGTTGGCAAACTTCATTGCAGGCGAATAGCACAGGCAGCCGGGCTGATAAGAGGTTGTGGGTGACCGTGGGCGGGTGTCGTGTGGCTAAGTAGAAGGTTTACGTGGGTGGTCGGTGGTGTGGATGCCTGGCCGCGATGGCAGTCACTCGCTCACCTCCTGTGTGGTCAGGTGGTCGAAGGGCACCTGCCCTGTCACCAGGTGCCACATCAGCAGTCCCACGGAGTAGACTGCGAGCAGGCGAGCGCAGGCGAGCGCGCGGGCGACAGTGGCAGGTAAAGAGTGAAGTGGGCTGAGCAAGCAACGTGGAGGCAAGGCGACGAAGTGGCCGTGCCCCGTGAGGCATCAGTTGAGTTGCAATTCACAACTCCAAGTAGCCACAAGCTGCACCGCACAGAACCCCCCTTACTCCCCCGCGCCAGGCCCCCGCCACCCACCATCGCAGGACGGCGAGACGCCGTACATGCTGGACGCGGCGCCGCTGGCGTCGTGCCCCATCAGCAGCGCCGCCGCCAGCCGGAAGCGCCGGTTGCCGCCCATGTTGCTGTTCAGCCCCGCGCCGTACGTGTAGCTGCCATCGCCCGGCCCCGGGCCCGACAGGAAGCCGCTGAACTGCACGTTACCGCCCTTGTCGCGCTCCCGGCCGCGGTGCCCGCTGCCGCCCATGCGGTGGCTACGCATCGTGCCCATGCTGCGGTCCAGAGGGCCCAGCAAGTCCAGGCCGGTGGCGCCGGCGCCGGCGCCGGCCGCGCCGGCGATGCCGCTGCCGCTGCGCCGCGGCATGAACGGCAGGATGGGCCAGCCCAGCGCGCCCGTGTTGAGCAGCTCGGGCGCGCACCACAGCAGGTGGTCCCGCGGCAGGCCCACCGGCCGCGCGCGGCCCCACGTCAGCATCTGCAGCACCGCCGGCCCCAGCGCCGGCAGCGTCAGCATCGCGACCAGGCGCCGCGGCTTGGCGGGCCGTTGGCGGCCGGTGCCAGTGTCGGCCGCTGTCACAGCGCCGGCCGCGACGGCGGCGGCGGCACCTGCGCTGCCAAGGGTGTCGTCGCCTTCTGTGGGCGTCTCGTGCGGCGTGGTCACGGTGGTACGGCCAAGGCCGGTGGTGCCGTGGGATTGCGGCAGCGACAGCGCTTGTGACGGCCCTGACGTCCCGGGCTGCGAGATGGTGTCGGGGCCCGAGTGCGGTAGGCCCGACGACGCGTGCGGCGAGGAGCCAAGCGGCGTGGATGCGGACTGCGCTATGGAAGGCAGGCCGGACTGCTGCGTATCCCGTGGCGACGGCGCCACCGACGGCTGCGGCGGCGGCCGCGCCAGCGACGCCGTCGTTACTGACGACGCGCTCTGGCCCGGCGGCGGCTGCGGCACGATGGGCCGCAGCTGCAGTGACTGTGTGGAGGACTTGTCGTCAGCATCCGCATCCATATCTAACTCGCCGCGGCCAGTGGAACCCCCGGCCTCTGCCTTGCGCTCGCCCCCAACGCTGGCGATGCCCCGCTCAGCAGCGGAGCCACCACCGCCGCCGCCGCCGGCGTCAGGTGACGCGACCGCGGAGCGGCGGCGACAGGCGCCGCTGGCTCGGCCTGCGCCAACACTGCCAGACGGCGGCGTGGGCGACGCCTGTCCCTGCTTCGCCCCAGGGGCCTCGGAGGAGCTCAGCACGCCTGTGCCGGTTTGCGTGCGCGCCGACGACGCCGACGCCGCGGCTGCCGCTGCCGAGTCGAGCATGATGGACGGCAGCGCCGCCGTCACCATGACCGTCTCACTAGCGCTTGCGTTGGACTTGACGGCCGCCGAGCCCAGCAGCAGCGTCGTCAGCGCCGACCCCGTGCCGCTGGGGCCGCTCGCTGACATGGCCGTCCGTCCGCTCCCGCCCATGCTACCACCCATGCCGCTGCCGCCTGCGGCGGCGCTGGAGCCTACAGCCCCGTCGGCGGCGCCAGCGCCGTCCGCAGCGGCGCCGCCGCGGTGGTTGGCCCTCGGGACGCCGCCCAGCGCCGCCACCACCTGCGCTAGCGTCTGGCGGGACTTGGGGTCCGTGGAACCGGAATCTAGAAACGCCGCCATCGCGGGATCCGCCAGTGACTCCATCATGGCCGGCCGGTGCAGACTGGCCGCCGGCTTTGCGGCGCCGTTGCTGCCCACGGAGCCGCGGCCGCCGCTGCTGGCGGGGCCGCTGCCCTGTGCCACCTGCGTTAATTGCAGTGTCGGCGAAAGGGGACCGCCGGCACCAGCAGGAATTGCAGCAGCAGCGCTCAAGGCCGGCTTGCTGGCGGTGGCGTGGGCCGTGGGCGTGGCCACGCTTTCAGCGGTGCTGGCCTGGCGTGGGATCGCACCGGCGCCGCTGTCGTCGGCGGCAACAGCACCCGCCAGCGCTTCTGCCGACCCCGGAGGTCGGGCTTGTGCTGGGTCCGTTGTCGCAGCGCCAGACACCGCTGCTGCCATCCCAACCACTGCTTGCGCTGGTGCCGGCCCTGCCCCGGCCGCTTCACCTCCACGCTGCTGCAGCTGCTTCGTGTCCGCGCCCGCCCGCTGCACCACCGCATGCCCCGCCGCAGCATCCTGCGGCTGCTCCTGCGCCTGCCCTTCCGGTGTGGACGCCAATTGCGGCTGCGCTGGCGCCTGCTCGCGGCCGTGGCGGTTGCCGCGGCCGCGTGAGCGCTGGGGGCGCTTCAGCAGCGCCTGGATGTCGGGCGGCGGCGGCGTCACCTGCAGCTGCACCGTCTTGGGGCTGACGGCGCCGTGCGTCAGGCCGCGGCGGTGCAGGGCCCCCAGCACCTCGGCCAGGCAAATTAGCACGTCCATAGCCTCCGTCACAGGCAGCAGCGGCTGCAGCGGCGGAGGCGGAGGCAGCGGCAGCGCGGCACGACCATACGGCCGCGCGCCCGATCCGCCGGCGGCAGCGCCGCCGCCACCTGTGGCAGTGCCGCTGCCGGTGTCGGCCGCGGGCGCAAGCAGCCGACGGGAGACGGCTGGCGGGAGCACGGCGCGACCGGATGGCGCCAGCGGCCCAGCCGCCACGCCCGCTGGCACTGGCCTCGCCGGCCCTGCGGGCCCCAGTGCGCGCACACCTGCTGCGGCATTTTTTGCTCCCGAGCCCGCTGGCCCAACCGCTACAGGCCCGGAACCATCCGAGTCATGACCGAGGCCTTGCCCGCCGGAAAAGCAGCCGAAGCAGCCGAATGCCGCCGCACCGCTCTGCTGGGAGCCCTGCCCCGGTCCCGGAGGACACACGCCAGGGCCCCGGCCCGGCGTTAAACCGCCAGACCCTGCCGACGTGGAAGCGCCCACCCCCCGCGTAATGCCGTGGCCCGCAGCCTCGCTTTGCGGCTGAGTGCCCTCGGCCACTGGCTGAGGTCGCGTGTCGGCAGCGCCGCTGGCGGCGCTCGGCACAGCGCCGGCTGCCAGGCCTAGGTCCGGAACACTGGCAGCGCTGTCGCTGCTGCCTAGCAGTCCGGCGCCGGCGCGTTGTGCCGCCACGGCGGCGCCGGCGGCGGCCTCCGGCGCAATGCACGCGATGCCGCCAGCAACGGTGGGCAGGCGCGACGCGGTGGGCGCTCCAGACCCGTCCTTCAGGCTGCTGCCGTCGCCGCCACCGACTGACCGCGGCTGCGGCGCTGCTTTCCCAACGGACTGCGGCGGCGACTCCGCCCGAGCCGCGTGGGAGGCGGTGGAGGACAGGCCGCGCTGGGCAAGCAGCGCTGGGGGAGGAGGTGGCGGCCCTGTCAGCCCGACTGCCGGTTCCAGTCCGTGCAGGGCCATGGCAGCTGTGGCCTTGGGTGGAAGCGGTAGCGGCAGCGGCAGCCGGGGCGGGCACAGCAGCCGGGTGACGCTGCGAGGTGGGCAGGGGCGTCGGCGGTGGAGGCCTCGCAGCGGCAGGCGCGTGCGCTTGTGCATGGGTTGCGGTGCCGGAGGCGTGGGATGCGGCTGCGGTCGCCGCCCTGCTGGAACCAGCTGCAGCTGCAGAAGTCGTTTGGGGCGGCTGCACATGCTGTTGCTGCTGCTGCTGCTGCTGCCGCGGCTGTGGCCCCTGCGCCTGAACCTGAATGTGCGCTTGCCCCTGCGCCGCCCCCTGCCCCTGCCCGTGCGATGGCGCCTGCGCCAAGGCCTGTCCCGCCGCCGCCGGAGCCTCCTCCTCCACGCGACATGCAGGCCAGCGCTCCTGCAGCCACTGCGACAGCGGCACCAGGCCCGGCACGCGCGGCGTGGCCACATGCACCTCAGCCAGGATGCGCTGGGTCACGTGGTCGTCGCCGGGGCTGGTGATGTGCGCGCGGCACGTGACTTTTGCGCAGGCCAGCACTGGCAGAACCTGTGGGATGTAGAGAAGGGCAGGTAAGCGGCGCAAAAAATACAAGAAATTGCCGTTGCGGCTGTGCAGGAAAAAGCGTGGTATTGTCGCGGGTGAGTACTGGGTGGGTACCGGTAAATTTGATTCGTGGCCCCGTGGCACGACAGGCCCTTCGGTTCCGTTTTCCACCATCGCCGCCACAGCGCAGAGGCCCAGGTGCCGCACGACCCCCCACAGCCCGCACACCGACCCACCTGCGGGCTGGGCTCCGCAATCAGCTGCACCAGCGCCGTCTCCACCTCCGTCGCAATTGCGATCATGTCGGGCTGCGTGACCATGTTTGCCTGCACCGGCGGCGGCGCGTCCAGCGCCGCTGCGACGGTCGGGTGTGGCGAGTTGGGTCCGGGCAGCGGCGCTATGGGGTTGGGCCGCTTTACGAAGGTGAGGACGTGCAGGTGTACCGGGATGCTACACCAGGTGGCGACGTAGGTGCGCGAGCTGGGGTTGCCGTTGCAGGTGGCGACGGGGTGGGGCTCCTGCGCGCGGGGAAATGAAACGCCGGTGGAAATGAAACGCCAGTGTTGAGGAACAAAGCGCGGCGCAGCCAGCCCGGTGACGGCATGACGACGCTAGGGGTGCGAGAGGTCATATCGTTGAGATTCGTACAGCAAACCAAGCCAAGCGCCGAGCCTTGAGTTAGAACTTACCTGCAGTTCAACCTCAATGGGATTATATCGCAGGCTGCCCGTGGAAGCGTGCGCAGCATTCGCAGCGTTTGCAAAGTTTGCAGCTGTTGCACCAATAGCTGCGCCCACGTCGCGTGCTCCGCTGCGAGCTGCTTGCGCAGGTCCATGGGCTTGGGACGCCCTCGACGGCCCGGCAGCACTTCCGGCATCCGTGCCAAGAACACGGCCGAACCAGCGTCTCAACCATCCGCCGCCCTCCTCGCCATGCATGCCTCCGCGTGAGAGACTGCGAAGCCTTTTCCGCTGGCGCCTTCCTCACCTAGTGGATTCCTGCACCGACCGCATTTCTATCCGTTGAAAGGTCTTCATTATGGGTGCGTGCACTACACTTGAAATGATGAAACTCGCCGCGAGCCATATTTTACATGAAGTTTGCTGTGGGCAGATATTTTAGGCTGTGTGCAGTGTATACAGAAAGACCTTTGCATGTCTTGTTTATACTGATATGAGCATGAAATGGAGCAACAACAAAGGCCCCCCGTCTCGGTCAGCCTCAAGTCTCCTGTTTGCCACTATAGGGCAGAAAGGTGCGTTCACTGGGCTCAATGTATACTACCAGCCTCAGCAGCATGGTCCTACGCCGCACGTCCTTGCACGCTCGTGCAGTGAGGGTTTAAGAGGTTTTCGCCGAACACGGCATGGGAACATGTACAAAACCCGCCACCCATCGACCACACCTGCCTACGCACTGGCTGTGCGGCCTGCCGATAAGTCCAACACCGACATGTCAAACCACCGTCCATCCACATGCTCAGGCCTGTAAAACCGAGGCGGCCTCGGCTAGCTCCTCTCAGAGTCTCTCGAAGTTCAAACACAAGTAGCACGTATTCACGAGTAGCGATGACGAGAAGCGCGCCTCTGGGAGCCTCTGGGGGCCGTCCGAGCAGCTTCGCCAGCAGCGGCGGGGGCCTCAACTGCAACTGCCGTTGCCGCCGCTGCCACTGGGCGCCGGTGCTGGGCGCCGGTGCATGGCGCTGCTTGCAAGGTCCACCCCCGAAGTAAGCGAGTCGATGGCAGGCTGGTCCGTCCTTGGGGGGCTAAGGATGCACCACAATGCAACGCATACCAAGTCAGGAACACGCGGTAAGGTGCTTGTGCAACACATGTGAGGGGTCACCAGCACCGCGCACACTGTGAGTCACGTACCACGCACGTGTTGTGTAGGCGTTTGTGCGTGGCTGGATGCAGGAGAGGAGGCGGAGGCAACCCCAGTTGACATGCCGTCCAGTCCAGGGGAGGGTCCATCCAGTCTGGAGTCTGTCGACAAAGCGGCGGATAGCCCCCGTACACCCCGCTGCCTGCCCCCAAGTGGTCACAAACGCATAGGACGAAGGCGGCCCTGTCGCTGAATGGTGGCCGTTACGTGCGGGTGGGGCGCGGTGCCTGGACGAGAGGGGGGGGGGTCCCGAGGGCCCCGCTACCTCTTGAGACCAAGAGAAGATGAAAAGGCCGCCGGGTGCAGGGGTGCCTGGCCGGGTGCCTGTAGAGTGGTGAAAGCGGGGGCGGTGGTGCGGAAGATTGCGGACGAGCGGGTGAACCGCACGCCCAGCAACACGTAATCCTTCGCATGTACGCATGCATTCCTCTCCTGCGCACAGTTTGGGTGAGGGTTCTCTGGGGTAAAAGTAGTAATGGGTTCCGCGCATCCCCGCGCATCCGCGGTCCATGACCAGGGGAAGGGGAACCCCCGCCCATGACGGCCCTGTCTGATGCGGGGCCGGGCGCCTGCTCAGTCTTTTCCCAGTCCGCCAGCCACAGCCGGATGAGTGCCAATGTAAGTGATAGAGCTAGAAACATGAAGCCAGTCCTGTTGTATGTACTGGGGTTTCATTCTCGTCACGCTCACGCCCTAAACGCTCTCACCCTCGTCCCTCGCACACAGCCCTCTATGGCGCTGGTGGCTGGCCGATGGATGTGCGATGGGACAGTGTTAAGGCAGCTTGGTGAATTCCCGTGGGGTGCAGCTGATTCCCAGACCCCAGCAGATGGCAAACAAATTGCAACGGCAGTGCATGAGCGCCCTGCTGGTCGAACACCGGAGTTACAGTACCGACAAGTTGCTGGCTGGCTGGAAGTTTGCTGACGCGCATTCCTCACGCTCCGGGCGCCCGGCCAGGCGATAGCAGCAGACACACGCACCGCAACGCCACACTCGCAAAGCAGAGTCGCAGCGCACCTGCAGGAAGGTGGCTGACCAATGGAGGCATACGAATGCGGATGTTACAGAGGGGACAGTCCCAGCACCCGAAGACGCCGAGCCATCACATGCTATCAGGGCCCAACTTGACTCCACCAACCCCGACTTTGCTGCAAACCCTCCCGCGGGCAAAGTCCGTGTGACTCCGCGCACAGTGAGTCCTAGCCAAGCCTCAACCCGCCAGAGCCCCACCGCTGTGCCTCAACGCCACAAGCCTAGGCACAGGAGGCACGTCTAGGCCGCAAGACACACGCAGAGCGCACGCACTAACCAAGGTGCAAGCGTCCAGGGACTAGAACGGTCGCCCACACGTGCATCCTGCCCACACGCAAAGCCACCAACCACGCACAACCTCTCACGGCGAGGGAGGCGGGGAATCAGCGTCATACGGCAAGCGCAAAACCATGCCGTCACCAACAGCCCGAGATAGCAGCGAGACACACCACATCCCACACAGGTGGCGCAAGCCCCGCAGGCGGGCGCACTAACCACAACCCCTCACGAGAGAAGGCACTTAGAGCCTCCTCCGGCAGGAAACCCATAGCCATCCCCATACATTCCCGCAGCGACAGTGCAACAGTGCAGTCCCAAAACCAGTGACGCCGGTCCCCATCCTGCATGTCAATCCCACACGCCCAACACGAGTCAACAGCAACGCCTCGCGCCCGCTCGTTAGCATGTCGTGGAAACGCCCAGCAAGCGTTGGCCGCCACACGCCACAGTGCTTCCTTACGATGATTCTCCCATTTCAGCGACTACAAGCGGGCCAAGGTGCACACAAAGGCCCCCGCCGCCAGGGCAGCCCCCACCCCCGACACACCCGCATCGCACACATATTGCAAATGCTTAGCCTTCAGGGCGGCTAACTGTGGAGCCATTGGCAGCACGGTCCCCGCCTTCACCGTGCAGGCAGTGAGCATGATGGGCGGCCCCCCGCACTGCAGCCATCCAAGCCCCCGCACCACCTGTTGCACCGACTCCGCCGTAGCACTCATGACGTCGGCCACCGGGAGCGGCAGCGCGGCGGCAGGCCCCCGAGCCAGCTGGGCCGCACGCGCGGCGGCAGCCCAGCCAGCGGGAAGAAGGGCCACCGCCGCCGCAAACCGGGCGGCCGCCGCTTGAGGCGACGCCGGCCCCGGCAGGGGCGACGGCAGGCGCGCCCGCGTGCTCCAGTGCAGCACCCGCCGCCACACAGCAGTCACATACATTTCCACACACGCTTCACCAAACCGGGAGCCCTCCGCCCAAGGGCGTGTCAAGGCCTGCCGCAGGTCGTTCAGGCCGTCATGCGCTGCAACCAGCTGGCCCACACACGCCAGTCCCGGCAGAGCGAACAAATCCGCGAAAGCCACGTCCCACGTGCGGCCGTCCTCACACAGCGCCGGGTTAGCCCACAACGGCACATGACTCACCCACGCGCCCGGCTCGGGCGGCGCCACAAGAGTCACCGCGGGCAGGTCAGTCATGGCTTTCAGCAGGCGCGCAAACGGCTTGCCCGCCGGGGCGAGCGGCTTATTTAGCACACGGTCCGCGGCCCCCCGCACCAACAAACGCAGGGGCGTTGCCGCCGGGTGCACCTGGCGCAGCCATGCCGCCGCGACCCGGGTCCACGGGGGCACGTACGGCAGCAGACCACACACACCCAACACACACCGTACCGCGAGACCGGCTTGCCGCGCTTTCACATGCGGCACCAGTGGTAACCAGAGGCATATGGAGGCCAATTACTAGCCAACTACCCAGAGGTGAACACGTTGATTTCAGTTTCTATTGCCCGGCTCGCGTTTTCGCCCCGTGCTGGCGGCAATAGCCTGAGAGTTGAGACAGTGCAGGGAGGTCCGGCCCATCCCTGGTCCGGCTAACCGGGGACATCCGAGGCTCGTGTGTGAGTCGCGTCATCGCCGCGTTCGCACACGAAGCATCAATGTGTTTGGTCCTCGCCTAGTACAGGAGATATTCGGAACGGTGTAAGAGGGATGGCGCTGAACTGGCGCGTCACGGATCTAGGCCGGACAATCGACAGGGCCAAGGAGCAAGGATGGATACAACTTACGGTAAGCGGCGGTCGCCCAGGGGTACTTGACGATGTACCGGACATTTGCTTCCCCTCTTGCACCACCTTCACCCGAAGCTCCCCCATCAAGGAGTCAATTGAACTGCTATCCGCACCACAGCGCAAGAGAAAATGTGCGTGCGGCATGAAGCCCCGCCATCCCCGGTGTACCGTACCGTATCCGAAACCTACCGTAGTCTACAACTTCTCTTCGTGTCGCGCACATTCGCGTTCGCATTTCGACAGCACTCCGCTAGTCTGCGGTACCACAGCTACCTTGTTAGATACTGCCTCCCGCCCGCTCCCAGCAATCCCACCGCACCCACATCCAACGCGGCCTCAAACACCACCCAGCAGTCAGGCCCACCGCAGTCCGCAGTCTGTGTGGCGCATGCGCCTGCACGGGGCGCGCCGCTGCATCCGCCTGACGCCCCCCGTGTGCACGCACTGCCGCCACAGCAAGTAACATAGGATGGCGGAGGAGGAGGAGGGGGACAGTGTGGGTTAACGTTTCTTCATCCTGTTGGTGTTGCCCTTCATAGCCGCCGATATCTTGGCCTTGGTGGCGGCGGTGGGCGGCCCGCTGTCGTCCGCCGGCACGTCCGCATAAAACCGCGGATTGTTCTTGTTGGCGCGGCCCTTCCAGCTGGCGTCCTGAAGCCACGCCTTCACCGCCTTCGCGTTTAGGGCAGCCAGCTGGTGGCTGTAAGTGCGCAGAGACATGTTTGTAAAGTACAGCGTGACAGCCCCTGACCTGCGAAGACTGGCCCGCGCGCATGCATGCGCGGTTGCGTTAACTGTGTGGTCCCCATCAGTCCATGTCCATAGTCCATGTCATCTTTCCTCACTGGTGCCGTGCACTCCTTAAACCTGACAGGGCGCTGTTGTTACCACCCGCTACCAGCGCGGCCGCCAGCCCTGACAAACACATGGGGCGGATCTGCCAATGCGCCATCCATTTCACGCTCCGTCCTGCTTGCCGTCCTGCATGCACACGCGTTTCGTGCCACCACTCTTCACCAGCCCCCGGCCCGCCTCCCCACCATCCAAGTAATCAGTGCACTCCCTGTCACGTGATCGCACAGTCGCCCTTGCGTTCGCCTATCTGTCCAAGTGCCAATGCCACCTGGGCATAACGAACCGACCTAAGTTCAGACATGGAAACAAGCAACCGTTCACGCCGCCTGAGCTTGCTCCGTGCTAGAAGAAAGATAATACACATGGCTTAGTGAGCCAGTAAAACATTGCATACACGCACAAAGCTCCCCTGAACACTAGAGCCCGTATGGAAGCCGCCAGATGTGGGTACACCCCCGTGACTGTGTCAACCTGCTAAGTCGCCGCTCCGCCCGCCGGACTGCACGGCGTGGCCTCTGACAGCTCCGTATCCTGCGAGCCGATTGACGTCCGCTAGACCATTGATGCAACTAACTTCGCGGCAGTCTACCGCGTAATGCTACAGATACCAATACACCCCGCTTGCACGACAAAGTGTGAAGTTCGAGGTTGCACCAGAGAGGTGGCTGTCCCCCGTGGGGCAAGTGGGCTGAAGCACGTCAAGTGTCAAGAGGCTGAAGGCTCGCCAGGATACATTCATCTCCCTTGAGGTGCAACCAAACCAAAGTGCAGCCATAGACAAACGGAAACACCGAACCGCATGTACAACTTCGGGGTATGCCGTACTTCACTTGCGCTGTGCTCAATATGCCAGGTTGACAGCTGCCATGTATGGCATGTAAGATTCTGATGCGACTAACCCTGAGCATGCAACGGTCGCCGTTGTGCCATCTGCACAGCGCCTTGTGGGCCGCCGGCCGGCCCAACCACAGCATGCCTGTTCGGAGCACTCTCCGGCCTCACGCCTCATCTTCGGCAGCACTGCCAGCGAGCACCCGGCCGTCATGCAGCCGCACCCAAGGACACACGCGCCGTGGCGCAGCGCTTACTCGTCGCCGCTCTCGCCCGACTCGGCTGGCTCCGGCTTGATGCCCAGGTGCGCGTAGCACTCGGGCTTCAGCACGCCTGTGTCATTAAGTTGTCAGGTACTCATCAGATGCTGTGCGCAAGACATGCGGCCCCGTCTAGTGAGATCTGTGTCATCGCCAGGGATACTGGCGGCAGTAATGCAAGCCAACGACAATGCAGGCTGCGTGCGCGTGCGGGTGTGCGTGCCACTGCTATGTTACGCGTAGGGTTCGCTTGCAGGTTTACACCAGCATGCTCCGCCCGCCACTCACCGATGTAGGGGATGCTGCGGTACTCCTCGTCGAAGTCCAGTCCGTAGCCCACCACGAACTCGTTGGGGCACTGCGTGCGCAAGGCAAAGCACGTAGCAGGTTTAGCACATATACCGACCTCCGCGGCCCACACGGCCGCCACTAGCCCGCTTTGCGTGCCCCTGTAATTTAGCACTTGGTATCTGCTGCCACAACGTGCCCCTCCCGAACTAATCCTCGTCACGCGTATACGTGCACACGCAACTCGTCTTGATGCCGTTCCCGCCAAGCCCCCGTCACGCCGCCGTGCTTGTCCCGCGTCTCTTCACATACCCCACCCAAGTCTGCTCCTGTCCAATCAACCACTCACCGTGAAGCCCACGTACTCAGGCTTGTACGACAGCGCCCGCCGCTCGTGCTTATCCAGCAGCGTGGCGGTGCGCACGGACGCCACGTCGCACTCCTCCTCCAGGTAGCGGATGACGGTGGTGATTGTCAGCGCTGTATCTACGATATCCTCGACCTCCGGGTGGCGGCGGGATGCCGGGGTGTGGGAAGGAAGACAGTCAGCAGGTTGCGAAGTACGGTAGCAGTGAAGCGGGATAGCTCAACACCATTTCCAGTGGGACACTCCGTCGACGAATAAGGACTGGCCGCGCGGTTGAGGATGGGGCACCGGCGTGGGGTCAAGTTGAATGGGTCGGGCATCCTACCGTAAACCCCCGACACCGCAGCGCCCTGAAAGCATGCAATTAATGCTGTCGATTGGCAAGGCAGGTCCTCTCGAGCGCTGTACCCAGTTAGCGATTGCGCCCCGCTGCCGCTGGTCTCACCAGCAACACGTGCCGCCCCGCCACCTTCTCCTTCTTCAGGTCCGTTTTGAGCTGCAACACAGCACGAGCGCAGACGCTAGTTAGTCACAACCACGTTGGAGCAGTGCGTGTGCGTGTGCATATGTTTCAGCGCGGTCCGTTCGTGACACCACGCGGTGCCCTCCCGCCACACAAGGCACGCACAGACACGCAAACGCATGCATCATATTTTTACCTCCACACCCTTCACACAGAGCCCGCCTAGTTCACCCAGCGCAACACACCTTGACGTCGCCCGTCGACTCTGTCCCCGAACCGTAGCTTGATGCGCGGATGAAGTCCATCGTCAGGCCACGAGGGCATGGCTCGATGGCACGCACGAGGTCCGAGTAGAACATGAACGAGCCTTTCAACACCTGGTGGGGGAATTCCGGCGGACCGCGGGGAAGGCGTTCGTTCATTGGTGTCGGTACGTGCTCTGTGCAATACCCATATGCAGCACGCCGCCCACCAAGCCGCGAACTGCGTCGAGCGTGTTGCGGCAGAATCCTCCATCCTTTTAAGACCTTCGATTGTACCAACGCGCGCCCACGGGCGGTACGCGCCGCCGGTACCGCAGGTGGCTTGGCCCAACGCTCGGCATGCATTTGGGCTGTTCTGACGCAGCTTGTCCCCGCTGTCAGCGTGGTCTATTGCAAAATAACACGTCGCCGTGCGATGTATTTGGCGCCTGAGGCGCTCTCCAAACGCCACGTTGTGCCCAACAAGCCCAAAACGTTTGAACGTTTTTGGGCACTCACCCCCAACACCAGCGGGGCCTTGCCCTCGTAGTCAGTAGCAATTTGCCTGCAGTAGCGCATATGTAACGGCGTGCGAGCGCGTGAGCTGGCAGGCAATATATACCTTCCATGCCGAGCCGACTTCACGCCGCTTTGCTGTTTCTTGGCGCTCACTCCCTTCCCATACCTCATTTACCCAGAAGAGACACTTGGTGCGCATTGCTTACCTGCCAAGCTCAGCTATGCGGCTTGAAAGGTCGCTCGCCGTCCACAAAACGCACTTCATATCATCGTGATAGGAGCGAGCTGCAGTGGCCTCCGCAGTGCCCTTCTTGGGAGCCACGGATACCGATGTGCTCGGCGCCGCAGCGACAGAGACCATGTTAGTCGAGCTAATTGTGTTGGCGACGGGTCGCAAGCTAGCTAGTCTAGTTCGAGTATGTGAGACGCAGCGACCTTGCAGCATTTGCAGGTGGAAAGAAAAGACAAACTGTCAAAATGTCGGCGCCAAATTAGACGGATGGTCATGTGGCCGAGACAATCACCAGCCCGCACCGCCATGACAAGAATAAAGCCAGAGGACCAGGAGAACAAGAAAGGTGGCTCTCCCTCTCGAGGAAAAACTGCGCCCACGCCACTGTCTGAGGTCGAAGGTTTCGATACTACCGGTGCCAATGATCAGACGTCAACACTACCTGCCCCGGTCACCTTTCTCCCATGCCCAGGGTCGGTTGCTACAGGCCCGCCATATGTCCAGGCGTGTCCAGGCGTGTCCAGGCGTGTCCAGGCGTCAAGCACGAGCACAGCAGGCAACACACCAAACGGCAGTAAATCTAGATTGCCTAACCGATGCTATGCTCGCCATAAACCAAAACCTTGCCGGTGCATGTCTAGGTTGGTCTAGGCAGCCCTTGATGGTGCACGCCTAATCTGTTTCAGCAACATATCGCACTCTTCCGTGGGCCAGGATGTCGCTTGCTGGCCATGTCAAATGCACCCCGCCCGGTGACATGGTCTCCGCTTCAAGTAATTGTGGTGTTGAGAAACACCGAATTGTTGGTGGAAAAACCTCCGGAGACACACAGCACGCTTAAGCGCGCTCGCCACGGATGCGGCGGGCCAGCTGGATGTCCTTGGGCATGATGGTCACACGCTTGGCGTGGATGGCGCACAGGTTGGTGTCCTCGAACAGGCCCACCAGGTAGGCCTCAGCGGCCTCCTGCAGCGCCAGAACGGCCTGGCTCTGGAAGCGCAGGTCGGTCTTGAAGTCCTGGGCGATCTCACGCACCAGACGCTGGAACGGCAGCTTGCGGATCAGCAGCTCAGTCGACTTCTGGTACTTGCGGATCTCACGCAGTGCCACGGTACCGGGGCGGTAGCGGTGAGGCTTCTTCACACCGCCCGTGGCGGGGGTCTTACGAGCAGCCTTGGTGGCCAGCTGCTTGCGGGGCGCCTTGCCACCGGTGGACTTGCGAGCGGTCTGCTTGGTGCGGGCCATTTTGTTGGAAGTTTGTAATTTGAAGACGAAAGTTTCTTTTGAGATTTATATGTGACTTTCCTTCTGGTTAAGAGGGCGCCGACTGGTCAAGGGCCAGGCTGAGGCGTTGACCGGCACTCGGTCGACTCAAGGTCTGGTCAACGCCTCACCTGGGTCCGTTGACTTGGATCCGGCCTTGCCCGAGCGCCCCCCCCCTCCCCCCCCCAGCTCCTCATAACCGCCCACGGCCTCAACAACAAATACTACGGTACTCACTTTTCACTTTCTTTGCTCCTTCCTCTAACAAACCAGCAAACATGTCCGGACGTGGCAAGGGCGGCAAGGGCCTGGGCAAGGGCGGCGCCAAGCGCCATCGCAAGGTGCTCCGCGACAACATCCAGGGCATCACGAAGCCCGCTATCCGCCGGCTGGCTCGTCGTGGCGGTGTGAAGCGTATCAGCGGCCTCATCTACGAGGAGACCCGCACAGTGCTCAAGACCTTCCTGGAGAACGTCATCCGCGACTCGGTCACCTACACCGAGCACGCTCGCCGCAAGACCGTGACCGCCATGGACGTGGTCTACGCGCTCAAGCGCCAGGGCCGCACCCTGTACGGCTTCGGTGGCTAAGCAGTTTTTATTCCTGTGCACGTTGGGCGCCGCGTCCTCCTTCGAAGCCCAAGGTTGTGCAACGTGTCCAGGATCCCCCACCCACCCCAAAAAAACTCGGTGTTTCTCACCTGCTGCACGGGCCCCAGTTTGCTATCAGACATTGTACTATTGCGGCATGGTCAGGTGCATCCACAGGAACCTGCTCCGGCCACACACCCCCACACGCAGGGGAGCCACCTCCCCTGCCCACACGGTGGGCGTCTATCCTAGCCTATTACAGGGGATGCAGATGGCATTTGCCGTATTACATGGCCTCTTAGCCACGCTTGCGTATTGGTGCAACAGCTCTGCAGAGCAGTTTCATCAAACCGCCGGGTACCCTGCCCATTTGTATCTCTTTTTACGTAGTCACAGCCCTCATGACTGTGTAGATACAAATCGACGACAAATCCACCCTCAACTGTGCTTGTGCTGCGCCTTCAACTTCAAGGTCCGCACACGGCACATGACACAAACCCGCCTACACATCCGTAGTGTGCCCATTATTTCACGATGCCTATCACCCATGCCTCTGCGTCAGCAACAGGTCAATGCGCTATGTCGTGCAGCCTCCACCTCCCACCGGCGCGCTGCGGCTTGTGCCCCCCCCATGCCCCTCCACTTCAGCCAACCACCGTGGAGTGACCAGGCCTACACCACCAGGCCCCGAGTGGCGCAGCCTAGGACTTGGCGTGCTTGGTGAGCCACTCAAGCGTTACGTCTATGTTGTTCTGACGCTTGCAGCTGATGCTGTAGATGCACACCTCGCGATCCGTCAGAGCCTGCGTAGGCCAGTCAGGGCAGGACGTCACAGGCCGTACCCCGCCGGTACCCGGGCGAAAGCCCCAGCTCCGTAAAGGTTGCATGCTAATTCTTGTTCAGTGCGACTTCTCCGTTCTCCCTTGCCCCCTATCCCTGCCGGCCAGCCAGCTGCTCGCCATCCCTCCCTACCTTGAGGTTCAGTGCGTCAGTAAGCTGCTGCACGCCCAGGGCCCCCGGCAGGTCGTTCTTGTTGCCCAGCACCAGTAGCGGGATGCTCTGCAAGCAGACAAGCGGAGTGTGCGGTGCGGGATGACGTAAGCTCACCAGAGGCGTGCGTGACGAAATTGCTGACAACACGACGAGTGCGCTGACGCGAGGGGCACCTGCACCCTGCCTCCCTGCTGCTGACCCCAGCCGCGCACGGCTTTACCGTAACCTTTCCGGCTGGCGCCCACGCATTCCTCTGCAGGGCCCCCGCATTCCCGCTGGCGCCCACGCACGCCCCATCTATATTACTGTAGGACAGGCTCCATCCACTGCCACGCAACACCCACACGCTTCTGCTGGCACCCACGCCTGCATAACTGGCCCTATCCTCTGCGTAGCTTCCAATGTGTGCCCTGACCCCGCCGACTCCCACTCGGTTGTCGGCCTTGGGCCCTTATGTGCCGTACATGCCGTCGCCTGTGCAAACCCGTCCTCTCAGCTCTAGTCCCACCTTGAGGCTGGGCTTCTCAAGCAGCGAGTGCAGCTCCCGCTGGGCCATGGGCACGTTGTCGAGGTCCGCAGCGTCCACCACAAACACGATGGCCTGCGCGCACCATGCAAGAAGCCGTTCGGTCTTATGGGTGAAGGAAGGCGGGGTGTGTGGAGCCAGCCACAGCACTGGGTGTGCGTGTCCCTATCTCGCGCCCGAGGCGGGTCCGCCACATAATACCACAGCCGCCAATTCCTGTGCCCTGCTGTGTCTGTGTCATGCTGTGCTCTATGCCAACATCCAGTGCCTCGGCTCTTATGGACCGCGTTATGCACCCATCCTCATATGGATGCGAAATTACAAAGACAGTCCAACCTCATATGGTTGCTGCCTGTGGTCCTCCATCGCCCCCCGCCCACCTGCACACCGCGGCAGTACCGCTCCCACAGGTTCCGGAAGCGCTGCTGGCCTGCACAAAAGAAACGGCCACGGTGAGTACAGAAACTTGAAGCGGGAGAACCAGTGTGGCAGGGCTAAATGAGTGCTGCTGCTGCCGCCCACGCAGCCTTCCCAAGGCTGGGCCGCGACTCACCACCGAGGTCCCACATCTTGATTGTCACTCCTCCCTTGGTCATTTTCCGCACTGTTTGGGCGATTGAGCGTTGTTGGCGACGTGTCAGTAGCCTGGTTCCTGGCTGACAAGCCCCAGTGAGCTGACGCAGGATGCAAGACGCCGCACATGGGCGCCCCAGTGCCCCGCACATGCGCCTCTGTCTAACCCCTGCCCACTCCCTCTACATCGCCTTTCGCCGCATGAGGCAATGAGAGACTCACTGTTGAAGCCGACCTGTCATCGGAGGAAAACGGGTGCCCATCGTCAGCTAGTGCGTTGGTACGGGCCTCCAGCTATGACTGAGGCACAGCGCCACGAATGCTATCACACGCAGCGTGCTTCGCAGGACGCACGCCACACAGGCTGGCGCCCCTGATACCCGCCTGCCACCTACCCTGCCGTATGCTGCTGTGTCCTGCCCATTTCGCGCTTGAAGAAGAGCGACCGCAACCAATCCAACCATGATGCACGTGCCGAACCCTAAACCCTAGCGCCACAGCCCCTCCACCTGGACCGCCATCTCACCGTGGGAATTGTGTCCTCAGTGTATTGCCCAGTCGTGAGGACCTGCACCAGCGTGGACTTGCCGCCCTTGTTGAGCCCAACCTGTAGTACCGCCAGGACATAGGGTCGGAGAGGTGGCGTGTCAAGCGAAGCCCCGCCCATCAGCTCACTGCATCTTTTTCCCTGCCTGTACCCGTAGATGCTACACATTCATGGACACCATCACTGCAAACCGGTCGGCTAGCCCACCAGCGACAATTCCATTTCGCGCTTGAAGAAGAGCGACCGCAACCAATCCAACCATGATGTGAACCAGGCAAGGATGCCGCTAGTTGGTGGCATTGTTTGTATTTAGGGCTTGGCTTCCGACTTCCGTCACCGAGGCAGTTTCCCCTCCTCTGCTTCGTTCGTGTTTAATTGTGATTCTTTAAGTATGCTAAGCATAACGCAAAGTCATTGTTACTTGAAAGCAGCTCTTGTTCGGGCAGCCCTCATCATCCGGTCCTCTCGTCATCATGCCAGTATTCAGTCGCAGGAAAAGCTCCCGTTTCATCATCTTAGTGTACATACAAAGCAAGTAGCTGCGTGCAGTATCTCGATAACAACTGCAAGCTTGGGAGTTGTCTTGCGCGCGCATTGAAGATCTTTGTTACCGGCTGTGGTCGCTTCGCTAGACTTGAGCAAAAGACTCTTCCACGGGACAATGGCCCTTCAGGAGGCCACAGCACTGCTTGGGCGCTTCAAGGTTTGTGAGGCTGACAGCATGCACCGCGAGGGTACCAAGCCCGCGCTGAAGCTGAGGCTTGCGATGGCCGTGCCTATCAACAGGATGCTATTGGGAAGAAGGATCTAAGCACGGCGGACAGCCTGCTGGGCCAGCTGAAGGTCAGGGGGAGAAGAGGAAAGGAGAGGAAGGTCGGGTGCTGGGCGTGGTGTGCCGCTCAGAGCAGCCAAAGCAGTGCAACCGAGTCATTGTGTGCGTTGAAGTTTACTCCTGTCCTCGGTTGCACAGGTCAAGCTCATTCAACTCCCAGCCCTGCCGCCGACGTTTGAGAAGTCGGCAACAGCCCAGCAGGAACTGCTGCTGGGACGTGAGCATGGGGGCGGGGGAGGGGACAGCGCTGGTGCCTGACTGCCGGATGACCTGACATGATGTTGCTCACCGTAAGGGGGTTTACATGCACGGCTGGTGTCTCGCTCCATAGTTTCCATGCCAGCACGGTCAGGTTTGTAGGGCACGAGCGGCGCGGTAGGTAACGCGGCTTGACGCCGGTCCGCGCCACGCACGCGCAACTACACAGGCGAGGTGCTGGAGCAGGCTGTGCTGCTGAGCTGCAAGAAGCAGGATGAGGCGGCCATGGAGCGCAGCTTCACGCAGCTCCGAACCTACTACAACGACACGCGGTAGGGCGGAATGCGGGGTGCTGGAGATCAGGGGCGAAAGGTGCCGCTCGGAGCTCCATACCATGTTCCGTGTCACGCTGCCCCTGCTTTGTAACCTCACAGTCACACGATGCAAAGGGACTGCTTGTCTCACGCTTGTTTCTTCATCATGCGCTCTGCCCATAAACCCGCCCTTGCCTTTCAATGCCGCCTCTACTCTCCCCGCAGCACGCTGGTGCCGGCGTCCGCCAACGAGGTGGCGATGCAGGGCCTGAACCTGCTGCGCCTGCTGGTGCAGAACCGCATCGCTGAGTTTCACACCGAGCTCGAGCTCATCCCGCCCGTGGTGGGTGCAGCAGCATGGCAGCTGTTGTGTTTGGGGGGTGCAGGGTTGTAGCAAGACGCCGAAGGCGTGGCTAAGCGTTGCCGGCATGGAAGGGCGGATTTCGTTGGCAGGGCCTGGGTCTGCCCCTGTCTGCGCACCAAACCTACCACGTTTGGTCTCATGCTTGCGTCGCAGCGTGCAGCCTGGTCAGCCAGTGCTTCTCCATGCTTCACCAGCTTGCGCCCCTCGCCGCCCTATGCCCCGCTGCAGGCCCAGAAGGATCCCGCCATACAGCAGCCGGTGCAGCTGGAGCAGTGGCTGATGGAGGGCGCCTACAACAAGGTGGGCTGGGAGCCAGGGAAGCACGGCAACGCGCGTGTATAGCAGATGTTGCGCCTTCTGGTTTGATAGCTTGTGCAGGAGCTCTAAGCCATGGAAAACGCAACGTGCTGCTGTGTTGAGTTACGTGTCCGGTGCATTTGTCGTTGCTCACAAGTGAAACTGCACGGTATTTGTTCCTGGCTGTCAGGTGCTGGCCGCCGCCAAGAATTCCGCCAGCGAGGTGCACGGCATGCTGCTGGCGCAGCTGGCCACCACCGTGCGGTGAGAGCAGTTGCACAGCAGCGAAGGCAGGGAGGCTGCCAGAGCGCAAGGGCTGAGGGTTACTAGACATGGAAACATCCCAAGCAGGGCCGGAGGATGTTGGAATGGCACGTGCCGCGCGTGGGCGCCAGCGGTGTTTGGGATGAGTCAAGGCCTCTGCTGGATGGCGCCTGTACTCGTTGCGCGCTCATCGGCATGCTATGGGAGATGGTTTGGTTTGAGCATTTCTCAGGGAACTCGCTCAGGCCGGAGGTACCTTTCTACCATACTAACAACAGCACGCCCCGCCCCGGCTTGCCACCCCGTAGCGACGAGGCTGCCAGCTGCAGCGAGAAGGCCTATGAGCGGCTCAAGCTGGCGGACGCCCAGAAGCTGCTGCTGTTCGACAGCGAGGCCGCGGTCAAGGCCTACGCACAAGAGGTGAGCGTGGGTTGAGCTGGGGTCAGGCTGGGCTGGGCTGAAGGGCGTGGGATGAAGGGCAACGGGGATCCGGTATCGGGCCTTTCGACGCTGGTCGGATGGTGGTAGGTTGTTGCTGCAGCGGGCGGCGCGGGAATGTGCGCGAGCGCAGCCCTGCCGCGTGGTGCCTATGGGCAGGCCTCCGGCGCCTGCTGCAAAGATCCCTCTCACTCCCTTGTTCTCACGCTCTTATTCTCATGCCCCGGTGGTTGCCCCCGTGCCTGGTGCGCTGCAGCACAACTGGGCGGTCGTGGACGGGTACGTTGTGTTCAAGACGGAGGCCACCGAGGGGACCACGGCGTCCAAGGCCATTCCCTCGCTGGAGCTCATCAACAACGCGCTCGTGTACGCCAAGGAGCTCGAGCGGATAGTATAAGCCTGCGCGGGCATGGCGAGTGCAAGCAAAGCAGCGAAGAGAGGAGAGGAGGATTGGAGTCAGAAGGACCGGTGGGCCCAATAGGTGGCGTATCACGATGTTGTTTGCAACAGTTGTGATGAGGAGCATGGCCATGTAGGCAAGGGCAACATGTAACGAATAGCGCGGAGTAATGGGTTGTGGATGCCCGGTTGTTGGGTGGGGCTCGCGTTACGCACTGCGTGCACTTGCCTTTTTCTGCCTCTCCATTGGCCTCCAGTCAGTGAACAGCAGGCAGCTGGATTATGGAGCTATGCCGTCATGGGCGTCGAAGACTTGTTAACTCCATACAGGCTGAAGTACATGCTCAGCCGATACCCTTAACAGGGCTGGGGGCGGGGGGGGGGGGGGGTGTCACCCCACGGGGTCACCCCGAAGACCATGCAGGACATCACGATGCCATGCGAGTCGCGGTTGACTGACTTGACTCTAGCAGTGTTTATGGTTCATGTTTCTGTAGCATATGGGCATATAACACTTGAGGGTTGCACAAAGTGGGCACACCGCGAACAAAATGAAGTTTTCCCTACTTTTGCCGCTGTGCGCGGTCCTAGTGGCCGCGGCCTCCGCCTCTCCCCTAGTACTGGTTGACAGTGTGCAGCACGCTTACCTTCAAACGGGGCCAGCTGCGGCGGTCGCGAAATCGGAGGTGGCGTCGCTGTGCGCTGCGCTTACTGGACTGGTGCCGGGCTCGGTCATCACCGCTGACCAGTCTCAGCAGGTGCGCGTAGATACAGCCACAGGGGCGAACGGAAGTCACTAGTCGCTCAGAATCAATCGTCGATCCTCAGCCACGCGGACGCCCGAGCCTTTTACCAGCAGCAAAATAACTTGTCCCTCTAAACAATGTGCGAAAATTGTTGCCGTGCAGCTGGCTGGCATTGCCAAGCCTTCGGCGCTCAAGCACCCTCGCGCTTTTGCCGCGGTGAACGTGGCTGGCCTGTCACCTGGTGAGTGTTGTTACCTAGAAATTCAGGACGTAGCCTTGAATTGACTTGGGACTGATTGGTTCGCGTGCGTGGCGCAGATGTGCTTGGGGAGCTGCTCTCCAACCGGGCTCACCGGACTGTGGAGCTGACCGGCGATGGCTGCCCCGCCATGGCCATTGTGAACGGCCTGACCCGCATTTCGGCTGCAAACCCGTCCGTCAAGCTGTCGGTCGTCGACCATGATGGCGTGCAGGTGCGCTGGCTCAGGTCCAGTATTCTGCTGTGTGCTGCCCGCACCCGACCAGCATCTGAGCGGGTATTGCCTTTCTGAATCCACAGAACTGCAAGGAGGACTGTGTGGAGCAGAACCTGGTCGCTGCCTCTGCCGCCGCGGGCGTGGACCTCAGCGGCCTGGACATGTCGCAGTCGGAGGCGAAGCTGCTCGCTGTGGAGCTGGCCAGCGTGTTCGCGGGGCTGAAGGCGCAGATTGAGGCGGTGCAGAAGCGCGCGGAGTCCGGCGCTGCTCAGGCCGACGTGGAGCTGTATGAGGTGTCGATTATGGGCCTGAAGGCGCTGGCCGCCAAGGTGGGCGGTGAGTCGGAGGCTATGACCACGGCCACAAATGCCGTGCTGCGCCTGCTGAAGTGGGCCGTGGACAGCCTGGATGCCGCCTACGAGGGCGACGTCGTGATGCAGGTGCGTGCGGGTGTGCTGGGTGTGAGCAGAGAGTGACACGGCATGGGGCGCTAGCCGATGCCATGCCGGCGGGATGCAAGGGAGCGAAAAGGGTTGTCAGCACCAACACGGGTTGCTGGTGCCGCGGGGTGACAGACGCATGAAACGGTAAATGAGGCACCTAAGCTCCAAGGGAGTGCTGTTACGGGCCGTGATGAGCTGTTACTGAATGGAGACGAAGCAGCGGAGTCCTAAGCGGACAAGGACTCCCGTTGGTGAGCGCGCAAGGCTCCCCACGTACCGTACAGACCCATGCCTTCGTTTCACAACAGCTGTTTGTGGCCAATTCACTACTGCATCCTCAGATGCTGTTCATGTCCAAGGGCGCGGCCCGCACTGGGACCCTGAAGGAGCTGGTGAACTGGAAGGAGTCCACCCGCCGCCAGCTGCTGTCGGGTGAGACCGCCACGGGGAGAAGCACTGCCTGTAGGGGTTTGCAAGGATGCGGAAGCTAGTCCACACGGAGAGGATGCTCTCCTGCGTGTAGGGTGTGTCGAAAGCGGGGTGTACGGGACTGACACTTCATAACCACCAGTCCGGAAACCGTGTGGATGGCCACTGCCTAACCACGGCTGCTTTACATACTCCTCTCACCACCATCCTGCCCCTGTCGCCGCAGCCACCTTCCCCGGCCCCGACGAGGTGGCCCAGTCCAAGCAGTTCGCCGCCAAGGCGGCTGGCTACGGCGCCTTCATCCTGCTGCTGTACTTCCTGCTGGCGGGCGTGTGGTGCATGTGCAACATGCCCTTCAAGCAGGACACGCTGCTGTACGGCTCCACGAAAAAGGACTCGTAAACACTGGGACGGGCGAGCACCAGACAGGATGGAGCTCCTGTGCTAGGAAAGCCCTTGTGGTTTGGATCTGACTTGAGAGAATTTCGAGAGCGAGAGTGTGTAACGCGTGCGCTGGCGGGGGCGTAGGCATTTCAGCGGGTGGGTGGGTGGGTGCGTACGTGTGCTCCGTGTGCGTGCATTACTTTGGGCGGGGTGGGGGGCTTTTCAGCCGTAAGGGTTTGGGCTGGTCCTGACGAACGTGACATCAACTGATTGGGTCTGCACGGCGCCCGCGCCGTCTAGTGACTGCATACGGATACAGTGCTGTAAATGAAAGGGTTGTGTTGGTTTCATGTCTGCTTCCTCCGCATCCTGGGAACCAGGGGAACTTATAGCTCCTGCATCAACGCGTGGGGTCGCATTCCTCACACGTCCATGCTGAAGCCGACAGCCAGCATAAAATTACGACCTGCAGTAGCCAGTAGGTCCAGGTGCAGATGCCACAACGCACATACATTGCTAGCATGCTACTCCCACCAGTCCTCTCGAGATAACAAACTTGTTACCATGGCCAGCACAGCCCCTAACTCATGTGGACAGTCCATTTAGTACAACGGCCTCTTGCCGTCAGCTAGCGAGGGCTGTAACAGGCTCCTCAAGTCCTCATACTTGATGACATTCTGGCAGTACTCCCCACACGCACACGCACACAGGCACACAACCCATATTAAGCACATAGCTCCTTAGGCCTGTGCACATCTGGCGACGTCTCCATCCGTGCCTTTTACCGTGTCCGCGCCACTCCCTAGCTGACTTGCTTTTTAACGTTTGCATCGCTTGTCCACATGCCGACCCGCAGCTTCGAGTCTTCCTGCTGGAGTCTAGCACGCCATGTACACTGAACTAGCCATGCAACTGCCCCCCCCTGCCATGCTGTTTCGCCACAACCAAGGCGAATATGTATAAGAAATCACATGCGGCTGTGTTCGCATGAGGCTGTGGACGTGAGTCAATATGTACAGCGAGCGGCGCGTATTGCAGCACAGTGCAGCATCCCTTGCCACTGCTCACAACGGGGTCGCGCCGCCCGCCGGTGTCGGATGAATCCTGCCTACCAGTTTTCAACGGTGCCGGGCATGAGTAAGTGCTCATTGTCTCACTGCTTCAGTTTCCGCACACAAACGGCACCCCTCAAGGGTTTTCCTGCTACCAGTCCTGAGCTGTGCTCCCGGCTTAGCTGAGCGTCGCCGGCACCACCATTCGCCGGTCGATCAGTAGCGTCTCCTTCACCGCAAACACCTCCGTGCCGTCAAGCAGCCCCATCACAGAGGTGGGAGACACATCGCTGTACTCAAAGGCCAGCAGCTGCAGATAGGGCGCGAAGGCGTTGACGCGTGGCGCCAGCGACTGGCGGTTGAAATTGACATACGGCTGCGCGCTTGGCGCAGTGCTGCGGAAAATCTGCGTGCAGGCACAACACAATCACGACGTCAGCAACTGGTGATCAGCATTAGGCTAGCAAAACCAGGCTGAGGCACAATAATGCGATGGCAAACATCCCTGTCAAGTACGGTAGTCTCTCGGTTGCCCAGAGGGCCCATCCATCGCCCTGCCCAAATCACCGGTAGCCCGCCGCTGCGCCTACTCATCACCGCTATTGTATCACCACTCATGCCTGCAGCCCCACACCGCAGGCCGGCAACCAGCACGCGAACTCCCATTATCCTTAAGGCACTGTGTCTGTAACTCGGCGGCGCACCTGCTGATTGCCCAGGAACACGTTGGCCACTGCCGCGGGCGAGGAAGTGATGCTGGCGGAGCGCACCGAGAAGGTGCCGGCCCTGAAGGTGCCGTTCCAAAAGGCCCAGCAGCGCACGTGGTAGTTGCCGGAGCCGCTCACCAGCGTGGGCAACACGTCCTGCATTCGGTTGGGGTTGGGTTGAGATTGGGTTGGGACGGGTTGGGATGGGTTGGGATGGGCAATTTGGGTTGCGTCAGGTAAGGGAAAAGCAGTTTGGGGGGGGGGGCGAGCCGTGTGTACAAATTGAGCAGAGGTAGCTAGGTGGCCATGAATAAGCCGGTGAGCAGCGCTGCGCGCATGCAGGTGTCAGATGGGCGGTGGCGCCTATGCAGCAAGGTCACGCAGCTTGCCTTGATCCCTCCCGGCGCGCACCTGTGCGGTCGCCAGCGCCACGGCCGTGCAGTTGGGGTTGCTGCTCCAGAGTGTGCAGTTCTGGTTGCGCGAGCCCACGCGCGGCAGCGTGAACGAGGCCAGCGGCGGCACCAGGCGGGGTGAGGGAACCACACTGGCGTCGGCGGCGCCGCGGGAGCGCCACAGGTCACACCGCAACGAGCTCCGGATAATGCCTGCGCAGGACAAGCAGCGGCACGGCAAAATGCGGATTCAGTAGGGCGAGAGCATAGGGAATGCCACAAACTAGCACAACAGCCCACAGCAACGTCTGGCGATGCCTGGCAGCCAGGGGCTCACAAGGAACGAGCAGGGGTTGCGTGTGCGCACCTGTGCCGGCGGCGGGTGGCGCCCACATGACAGAGCTGGTCAGCATGCCCGCCAGGCCACCCCACTGGCCCGTGGGGCTGCCGCCGGGGCTGCACGGTGACCAGGTCACACCCAGCACGCCACGGCTGGTGTCGCCAACCGCGAAGCGCAGCTCCAGAGTGTACACGGAGCCAGTGCTCAGGCCTGCAGGATCACATGGTCGCGAGCATTAGCGGAAAAGGCAAGTACGGGTACTGTAAGTTGGAGGAGAGTTGGGCAATGGGCGCGCGAGGCGCTTTGGTTGGGGCGCGGAAAGAAGGCAACGGTGTAGCGCGCGAAGCGATGGATGGAGCGACTCACTGTTGAGCGCCGCGGTGAGTGACATGCAGCCGCTCTGGACCGTCTGCGGCTCCGGTGCCCGCACGGTGGAGCCTGAGCCGATGGGCTGCTGCTGCGACGCGTCTGCCACCAGCACGCCCTGTGAAGGAAATGCGACACGTCTCAGAAATGATGATGTAAGGTCATGCAGCTGCCACACACCTAGCGTTGCACGGCCGGAAAGAGGTGTGGGGAGCAATCAAAGCTTTGGGCTAGCATGCCAAATCAGTAATGGCATGCGGCACGCGGCAGGTTGGCCACCCATCAACCGGGTGACCTTCCTTCCCCCGCCCAATCCTACCTGCACAAACAGCAAACAGCTGCTGCAGGTGACTTGGAACTGCAGCTGGGCGCTGGAGGGTGGCGTGAACTGCGCCACCGCCACACCGTAAGCGGCCGCGCTGGCGAAGTCGGGCACCGCAAGGTTCGTAGGCGGGCTTGGGCCGGCTGCAGTCACGAGGGGATTACACACGCAGCCGTACACCACGACGAGGTCAGGGCATATGCTCCCGCACAGCAGCTACCGTACCGTTCTGTAATAGCGCGGCAACATCCATGTGTGGAAGCAATGCACGGGCGCCCATGCAGGCCCTCCAAGCACTCACCCAGGCTGGCCTGCGTGGCGGCCGTCGCGGCGGCGCCGAACGAGCCTGCGGCCCGGAACAGGTCGGCGCCGGCCATGATGCTGTTGCGCAGGGGCGCATACGGCGCGCCGCTGAACGGTGGCAGGCCGGTGGAGAAGGTGGTCAGGAAGGCGGGCGACAGTTGGGCGGTTGGCGAGGTACCGTCGTCACGTGTGGTGTAGTCCCACATGACCTGCCAGCCGGGTGCGACTGCGGCGCCGGGGAAGGTCACATTGGGCGCGAACCTGCACGGGTGGGACGAGCGGGGGGCAGGGGCGTGAGCGTGGGCCGTTGAAGAACCGTGGCGGCCTCAACTGGGTACGTGTATGATTGGCGTCCGTGTCATGCGCTGCGCCTACGCCGAGAGAGGAGGTGCGCACCCGGCACCCAGGCGTGTCGCATTGTACCGCAGCAGACACGCGGCGGCACACCTGGGGTGTACGGCAGGGCTGTACGACGGCACCACCAGCAGGTCGCTGGCGGGCGAGCCGTACACGCCGGGTGCCGCGGGCGTGGCCCAGCGCAGCTCCACCGGGTCAGACGGCGCGAGGACGAGCATCTCGAAGTCGTACAGGCCGGCGGTTGGGACCATGAGCGAAGCGGTTGCGCCAATGCTGGTCAGGTTGAGCAGCCGCTGCGAAGCAGCAGAGGCAGGGGCATGCGGTTCTGACGGAGGAGTGCTTGAGATACTGCTATGCGGGCCACCCCCAGGCCACAATGTAAGCTGATGTGCAGACCAGTCGGACGGTGTGCACAGGCGCCAAGCAAAGCCCAACCAGCACACACCTGGCCAACCATGATGCGGACGCTAGCAGGCGCCATGGCACCGCTCAGCTGCAGCCCCCACACGCCCGATGACGTGAAGCGCGCCAGGCCCGCCAGCCGCAGCAGCAGCACACCACTGGGGCCGCCGGCCGGCGCCGAGGCGTTGGCGGTGGCTGGCGTGTACTTGTAGCTCAGCAAACGCGTGACGGGCGTGTTGTTCACAGGCGCCTGTGAGCAGCAACACCCGCGGCGTCAGCACCAAAGGCGAGAGTCCGTCTGACGTTTGGGTGCCGAAGAGGCATGCCGCTCGATTAAGCAGTGTGCAGCCATGAAGTTATTGTTGGGTTGGGCACAGCAACGAGAGCAGAAAGAAAAGGGGGGTGCATCGCCTACCCGTACGCTGACGTCGAAGGGCGCCGGCGGCACGGCGATGCTGTCCAGGCTGATGGGCGTGTTGGCGGCCGTGGGAGCCGCTGCCATGTAGTACTGCTCCGCCAGCCCGGCGGACAGAAGCGAGGCGGCGGCGCCGTTGGCCGTGTAGAAGTCCGAGGAGGGCGTCAACACTGAGGCGTGGGTATGGGGTGTGGGGCAAGTGCGTGATGGAGGATGGGGCAGGTGACATGCGCGTGGGAGGATTTTTGGCGTAGAGCGGATCGCCCAGAGCTGGTGGCAAGAGGCAAGAGGCAAGAGGCAAGAGGCAAGAGGCAAGAGGCCAGGACCGGGGCTTGGCATGAGGGCAGGACGCTTTCGAACACGCTTCCAAACATAGCTGGCTGTTTCGGCAAGCCCCTAGGGACGCCACGCGACACGTTTGCGCCGCCGCTCGCATGACTCACGGTAGGAGCCGCCGCTCGCAGCGTATGCTGCCTCCACCGCCCGCTGCGCGTTCAGGCGCCGGCCGCCAATGACGGGCAGCCCGGGCAGCTTGTCAGCAGTCTCCAGTAGCAGCGACTTAACGCTCGAGGCCTGTGTGTGGCGCCCATCAGATGCCGATAAGATTTGCAAGTTTTCAAGGTAAAGCCGTAAGGTGTGAGCAGGAGGGTATCATGTGGCACATGCGTGCGTGCGGAGCCCGAGCTGCAGACATATGATCCAGGTATCCAGCTTCGCGGAGCACATTCTCCGCCTTTACGTCCACCCTCGTCCTTGCGCCTATCCAACCCAAACTCCTGGATTACTCACATAGAAATACATGCTCACACACACGCACGCATGCACGGACCTGATAGTAGTTGGGCGAGGCAACCAGAGGCCCCACGGCGCCCACCACGCTCGCCACCAACGCCGCCACACCCGCCACTAACGGTGTGGCCATGCTGCTGCCGGTCTTGTTGCCGTATGAGCCGAGGCTGATGGGGAAGGTGTTGTAGATGTCCTGCCCCGGCGCCGCCATGTCAACCACCGCCGTGCCGTAGTTCACTCCCACCTGAGTGCGAGCGCAGCGACAGAGGTGTATTTGCGTGGTCAGCGTCAGCTCGTCGAGCGAAGACCATTTTGCTCCCAGACCGACTCGAACCTTCAAAGCCGCTAAAGCTCTTCAAACCCTCAAGTACGTAGGAAAGGCAAGTAGGTGCGGGCACGCTGCTTACGGGCATGTTCCCAGCCATGCCCGTGATTGCGCGGTCCAGCGGGTTGGAGCCGGTGATGCACATGACGTTGGAGTTGGGCAGCGTGCAGGGCAGGTAGTTTGACTTGACGGAGGCCAGCCCGTTCAGATCCGTCAGCTCATTGCCTGCGTCGCAATGTCCGGCGAATCGGCAAGAGCCGTGTCACGTGTCGCTCGTAGTGCGCGCGCTCAGCCACCAAAACACGCTTATACCATCTCTGACCACCAGAGATGGTAGCACAGCTTTTCGAGTCCCCGGCAGGTTCTAAAGCACCCATCAACACATAGCACAGCAGCTCACCCGCCGCCGCCACCAGCAACACGCCCTTGCTCTCCAGCGGTGTCACGGCACTGCTGTACAGCGACTCCTGCGCCACCATCTCCGCCACCTCGTACGGCTGGGGCTGCAGGTTGGGGGTGTCGGGGCCAAAGCTGCACGACACGATGTGCGCGCCCATGCGCTGCGCATAGGCGTACGCCGCCACCACGTGTGAGGCGTACACGCGCCCGGAGGCGTCGAACACCTGCGGGTGTATCGAGGTTTACGGTGTTGTTTCTGTGTCCTAAGGGACATGAAATGTGCATAGATTGAAGATATGTGCATATGCGCGTGCATGGGTAGCAGGCTTGCGCATCAACGGAAGCAGTAGCGGCACCTCACACGGCGCGCGCAGTGGTCCTAATGGGTTCCACAGAGCAGAGCAGCAGAGTGATACGGGAGCCCACGAGCCCATGCCATGCCTCAAAGAACTCCACCACCCTACGTGATGCGGGCCATGCCGCCATGCCGCGTCGTGCCGCAGCTGCGCACCCACCTTGAGCACCATGACCTTAACGCGGGGCGCGGCGCCCGCCACCGCCGCCACACTGTTTCGCACCGCAGCCACAATGCCGGCCACGTGTGTGCCGTGCCCCGTGTCGGAGGACTCGGGCCGCACGTCGGCGTCCGGCTTGCACATGGGACGTAGCTGGCGTGCGGGATCGAAATGGGAGTGGGGGGGTTGCAAGGATGTTTGGAAAAGCGGTACACGAGTGGGGGGAGGATGGATTTGGGCGAGTGAGAGGGAGGCGAGGCATGCGCCAAGTGTATCTGCATGCGTGAAGTGTTGGAGGGCACGACGAGGCTGCGGGTTAGCGCCTAGGGAACAAACTGCCGCGCGCGGCATGGGTAGCCCGTGGCCGTGTCATGAGAGGTGTAGGGAGCAGTCCGTACCTGGGTTGCGTATGTGGCGCGGACCGTGGGCGAAGTCAGTGCCGCGGCCTGGACCTTCTTCTTGGCGGTGGCAGCCCTCTTTGGAGGAGGTGGGCGGCGAGACGGGGGTGGGGGCGAGGGCGGCGGGGGTGGAGGGGGCGAGGGAGAGGGCGGCGGCGGCGCTGCCCGTGCCCGCCAGTCGCCCTGGCACGCGTCGCCAGAGCCAGCAAAGTCGAACCCGTTGATGTCATCGATGAAGCCTGCATTGCGGGCAGCGCGGACGTCTGTTTCAACGACGGTTGACAGAGGCATATACGTTAAAGCATTCAGTGCATGCCACTTCCGAGGTTCAGAGTGAACAGAAGGTCACGCATGCATTTGCAGCGTAGGGCATGGCGCCAGTCGCTGCCAGGCCGGTGTCGGCAAGCACGCGCTGACGCCCGCATGCGCACAGGCACACGCACGCGCACCCACACCCGCGGCCACACAAATGCCGCACCGTTGCCGTCGTTGTCGATGCCGTCCCCTGGCACCTCGCCAGGGTTCACCCACAGGTTGGGCTTGAGGTCCGGGTGGTCGATGTCAAATCCCGTGTCCACCACAGCCACGATCACGTCGGGCGCACCTACACGTTATTGCGCATATAACTTTACATCTTATCACATGACAATCCTAAACTGGCATGGACGGCGCCTGCACTTGATGAGCCGTGCCTTACACTATCTGATCCATTTCGTCTTACTAGTACAGTACCCACCCTCGGTCAGTGACCAAGCATCCGCAACCTCGGCCTTCTTGAGGTACCACTGCACGTTGGGGTCGGTGCCCGCCGCCGAGCTGCTGCCGCTGCTGCTGCTGCCACCGCCGCCAAGCAGCCCTGTAAGGTCCTTGGCAGCGCCCGCCGCTGCCGCGCTGACCAGGGAGGCATGCTCCTGCGCGAGCCAACAGCACACGTCACGTGAACTTTGGAATGAAGCACGTTGGCAATCGGTCAGCGTTCGTGCGCTCCAGGACCAGCTCCAACTACGCAGCATGGATCAAAGCTAGCACAGCCACGTACACAGCGCCAAGCCGCCACATCAGGCGCACGCACCGCCAGGAGGTCGTTGCCGCCGGTGCCAGTGTTGCCGCCTGCCGCGGACGTCAGCGTCTGCCGCAGCGTGGACAGCAGTGACCCGGTGGAGCCGCTCAGGGCCGCGTTCAGCAGGGAGGCGCCGTCCAGGGCGGTGCCGTCGGCGCCAGGCACCAAGTCCGCAGCGGCCGCGATCTGCGACCGGCGGCAGATTGATTAACGTATTGGGGGGTTGTAGCGCAGGATGAAAACTTCGGTGCGAAACAGAGCTGTAGATATTGGGCAAGCTGCATGTCTCGCATTACGTCCCCATGCCACGAGGGAGAGCCATGTGTGTTTTACGGTACACGGGACCCGTGCGTGTACGCATCCGCTGCACCCAGGCCTCATAGACCCACCTGCGCTGCCAGGTCTTGCAGTGTCTGCTTGGCTGAGTCGGGCAGCAGCGAGCTTAGGGCGGTCAGAGACATGCTGCCATTGGCGTACTGCATCGGCGGAGCAGGCAGGCAAGGAGGACGCCGGGGCCGGCAAGGCGGGCAACGGGGAAAACAGGTTCACCGCGAGGTATGGAAGCTGCCAATTGTGGATGCAAACACAACACGACCAGCATACAAGCATGGGCAAGGCATCAAGTATCCGTGTCAGGCAGGTCAGGGAAAATGGGGCATCTCGCAGGCATCACCGCTTCGCATGCTGTACATTTTGCACACGCAGCTGCCTTACCGAAGCAAGAAGGCTGGCGGTGTTGCTCGCCGTGGCGGAGCCAGTGGCGGAGCTGATGCTGATGCCACCGAGTGACGTGGAGGCGGCGGCTGTGGCAGCGGCGCCCAGTTGTGACAGGCCGGCCCTCGCAGCTTCCGCCAGGTCGGGCTCGAAGCGCATGGGGAAGTCCGGGATGAGGAAGGTGAGTTGGTCTGTGGGCGTGGGATGAGCGCGAGAAACGTCAGGGCGATGAAGGGCGCACGGGTTCAAGAGAGCAGGCGGACCACTGTCAGGCTTGTGCGCGGCCCCTGTCGCCTCTATGCCAACCCGGGAGCCGCTGCTCACCCTTGTACTTGGCGAGGAGCGAGTCTCGCACCTCCCTTAGCACCGCGAGGTCGGTGAAATCCAAGAACTCGACCGCACTCTCCTGTCACGGGTAGTTTATGGTTACACACACACACATACACGCTCATGAACAGGTATCCGGTCTGACACAGTGAGTCGAAGTCATCACGCTCCCTCGTGTCCCGGCCAGTACGCATCGAGCACCCTCACCGACCGCAGGGTCTGGAGAGACCCAAGGCCAACACGCAACAGCTGCTCAACCCCCACTCCGCATCCTCCGCCCACCACAGCCAGTAGACCCTGAACCACCCCTACGCACCTGCAGTCGCGTTACATTGACGTAATCCCGTAGTAGCGGCGGAATGAGGTCCGACACCTTCTGTTCAATGTCCTCCATTCGCGCCAGCAGCCGCAGCGAGTACAGGCCTTCCTCCAGGGTCACCACGTTGGTGTCCGGCTTCTTGGGCGGGCAGCCCTGGATCACGCAGATCGGCACCGCGATGGCGGTCGCGATGATTCCCGCAAACAGGATGCAACAGCAGCAGCACATCAAGTTGGTGTACCGCTTCCGCTGCGGGGCACAGGAGAGGGCGGGTTGAGAGTGGTTACGTGCAGGGTGACAGGGCGAAACTCAGTGGCTGCCTCGGTGTCGGCGAAACACCACATGGTTGTTGTGTCTTGATAGAGTCCAAAGCCTCTGTGGAAGCCAGCCGCGCCACGCGGCAACGGCCCGCACTGCCAGGGGCCCCACGTTGCCCGGGCCTTGCCCCGGCATTCCCATGCTGCCTGCCCCCCGTGCCTGCCCCCGTGCCTGCCCCCGCCCCTACCCCGCTACACGACGCCAAGCAGACTTAGCCGTACCGTATACCGTACTCAGCCCTGCACCCCCTGTCACCTTCTTCTCCTTCATGACCGCTTTGGCGTCTGCGATCTCCTCCTCCCGCCTCGCTGCCTCCGGGTCAGCCCCCTTTGCAGCCTCAGCTTCCGCCGCCTTCCTGTACTGCTTCTTTGCCTTCTTGCCGGTGCTTAGCCCCGCCGCCTGTGCTGCAGCTGCCGCCACCTTTTCTGCCTTGACCGGGTCCGTAGGGGCAGCTGCCGCCGGCTTCCGTCCCCCTGCCGCGCCGTGCACTACCTGCGGCGCCGGCACAGACTTAATGGCAGCCTCAGGCGAAGACGGCGCGACAGCGGCCGCGGTGGCAGCCACTGCGCGCCCTGTGTCACTGAACGCCACGTTCTTGCTCGCGCCGGCCGCAGCGGCAGCAGCACCCATGGCCGTCGCGGCTGTAGCAGTCACTGCCACTGCCGCTGATGGTGCCGCCGCAGACGGTGAGGTGACCGCACTGAGGCGGCTGCTTCTCTGCTTGGTGGTTATGGTGGCGATGGTGGTGATGGAGCTGGTGGGCTCCAGGCTCGCGCCCGCCGGCGGCAGTCCCGCGCCGCCGCCGCCACCTTGCGACGGCCGTCTGTCGGGGCTGATGGGTCCGCCATCCCCGCCCGTAGCCATGCGACCGTACGCGTGTCCGCTGCCGCTGCTTCCGGACAGGTGCGAGCCCGCCGAGTCGTAACGGGAGAGCTGCTGGGAGGTGTCGGGCGAGTACGTGTCAGCCAAGGGAATGGAGCCCATGGGTGTCGCCAGCGGCGACGCTGCAGCCGTGGTGGCGGTGGCGGCGGCGGCCCCTAACCAGTGGCCTGACGGGCTCCTGCGGGGTGGTGGCGCCGCCAGGTATGGGCTGCCGGTGGCGGTGGCGGTGCTGTTGCTGCTGCCGACGGTGGACAGGGCGGGCGCGGTGATGGGGCTCAGCCCCGGCGGCGGCCCGGCAAGCTGGCTGCCTCCGTTAGACTGCCTTGGCGCCTGGCGTGGGGTGAAGGGGCTGCCGTTTGACCCAATCCCTGAGGCGCTGATGCGGCCGGCGGCGGGCTGCGGGACAGGGCTGTTCACCGGGGCACTGCTTTCATTGCCAAAGCCGGGAAGGGTGCGTAGGTCGATGGCTCGGCCCGACCCCTTGAAGAGAGGGTTCAGAATGCCCAGCGTCAGGCCGTCCGGTGTCCCTGGTGACGCCTCGTCGATGGTAGGAGAGCCTGCTCGCCGCCGCACGCTGGCCGCGTTGGAGAGAGGCGGCAGAGACGGGACGGCGGGTTCCATGTAAGACGCGAACCGACTCGGTGTCTCGTGCTGGTCGCCACCGCTGTCCTTAAACATGGGATTGTTTGACCTGGCTGCTTGGTCCATGTAATCCTGCTGTTCAGCGGGTCAGCTTCAAGCAAGGTGCGTCCGTCCACGGAATGTATGGCAGCTTCCCGTTCCGCGAGCGGCGCTAGCGACTATGAAGCACACCCCTCCACATGTTTAGGACATATTTTATGCTTGTAAAGTTCCGAGCAGCGAACCCGAAGCACGCGTAGAAAGCTACGGGGTGAACGAATGTGTAACGCGCCCTCAAGCGTGTAGAATACGTTCAATGTCTTAACTGTAGCTTATACGTTGTAGAAAGCTTAATATCCATCTTATGAGTTACAGGTCCGCAGAGCAACCCTGCCATGCCACGATGAAAGGTCATTCGTGCCGCTGGCTGCCGCGAATGACTCGGCCCAACTACTTGCATTATGTAAGGTGCAATTGCTGCCCAGGAAACTCTTAGAGATATAAATGACACTGCCCGGTCTGAGGACACTGCGGGGTGGTGCTGGCCAGACCCAGGGGCCACAGGCACGGGTGCTTGAAGCACATCATGCCGATGATCACACATAGGTGGCATTCAATGCATATGTGCATGTATACAGCACCGGAGGAAGACCAAGGGCACCTCGAACGACCTCGACAAGCAAACCTGAGCAACCCAGGCAAACCGTTTACTTTTCCGACCTCTCTAGGTCATTGTCTTCCGACTTCAATGTACTGAACAAGTAAAAACATGTATGGCAGGACTATGCCACGTTCGTGGGGAAATTGCACCGCCCGCCATTTGCCAATTGTTTCTTGTCAGAAAGACGCGGATTACAGGACACCGTGCACTAGTATGCATAAGGTGCCATATACGTTTCTAAACAACATAATCATTACTGCAAATACCATATTTGCGTACCCGCACGTTTCGCACCGCCTCCCCAACTTCTGCGTCTCTGCCAGACGCTCTAACTGGAGATTTAGCATATCGCACTGCATTTGATAAGTATCACTATGCTCCGATATCGCGCGAGCGGGCTGCGCCCGCTCGCGCCGTTCGGTAACACCGGGCGCGCTACTTTCTTCGCAGCTCTCGTGCTCATCGCGCGTGTGGCGCTGTCCCAAGGTAAGACATTGGAGTTGACACTCTGCCCTGTTACATGAAATCAGCTGAGTTCAGCAAAGGATGTGCCCTGAAGATGGCAACCCACACGCGTTCGCACGCGTACAATTTTATCACGTCGCCATAGAAGCTCTTTTCTTGGCGGCATACCAAACCAATTTCGTGAGTTGTAAAAGCGACCCAGTATGTGGAGCCCTTTCGACTGCCCCATTCATCTTTTCGCACGCCCCCCCCCCTCCGGCACTTTCGGCTCGCAGAGGAGCGCCCATGCCCCTTCAAGCATGTCAACCAGGCACAAAACATGTTTCCTTCGGGTCCCGGCGTGGCTGCTAACCTCCAGACGTGCAAGAGCTGCCGGCTTGACACAAACCGGTGCCGCTTGAATTGCCGTGGCGGATGCCTCCTGCCGGACGGTAGCGGCCGGGGCCCGGGCGTGGCGCTGTCGCTGCGTGAGTGCGACCCAGACACCCACCGCATCGGCGTCACAGATGACGGGCACATGGTGTGCCAGGATCTCACTGGTGAGCAGGGCAGCTGGCTGCTTCGCGGGGCAGTAAGGGCTGCTGTTGCAAGAACGTGAGTCACCGTTCTGGTATAACTCCGCTACCGCGCACATCGTTAAGTCGAATTTTCACACGTTATCCTCCAGGGGAGCCGCCAGCAGCACCAGAGCAGGCGAGTGGGCTCCCGAGCCCAAGCCCCAGCCCTAGCCCCAGCCCCAGCCCCCGGCCACGCCGGAGTCCCAGCCCGAGCCCCAGCCCCAGCCCCTCTGATGGGGACACCGTGAATGTCACGATCACAGGTAAGCGACGCCAGAAGGAACGCGCCCGGGGTTTGCCCCGTGGGGTTTGCCCCAAGGGTTGACCCCTGACTAGAACTGACGCTGATGCGTGCGCACTGCACAGGCATGGTCCAGTTGGTGCAGCACGCCTCACCCCCTCGTGTCCCCCGGTTGCCTGCCTTAAACACGCTGCGCGCGTCCACAAGCTCTCGCACATACAAGCACTCACGCACACGAGCGACAAAAGGCCATGCAGGCATCCGCCAACCCGCAACCCCTCCGCCTCCTCGGCACCAACACGATGCGCCGCAGGCACCATCTCCGTGCTGATGGGGCACCGCCACGGCGAGGGCGCAGCGCGGGAGGTCGGCAACTGGACGCTGCAGGAGGACGCGGGGGCGGCCATTCCTCTGACGCTGGACTTTGGCGAGGGCGAGAACACGCTGGTGTCGGGTGACAGCGTGGCGCTGCAGGTGGAGGTGCCGGCCAGCGCCGTGCCGCGTGAGTCACACGCCCAGACACGGCAGTCGGCGGTGCTATAGAGAGTGGGAGGGAGGTGGGGAGCGGGGGTTACCTGTAGTCCAGGCCGCTACCAACTGGTGGGGGGACACGGGGGCCGGGGCTGTGAGGGCATGGGCCAGCAGAGAGCCCTAGCTGTCTGGCGCAGGGCACCGTCTGTGTATGCGTGCGTGTGTGTGTATGTATGTGTGTGTGTCGATGTGATAGGGCAAGCAAGGAATATGGATATGGTAGGAGGGAGGCGGTCAAGTGGTGCAGGTGGGACACAGCAGCTGACTGGATGCCGCCGCCCACTGATTCCTGAACCGCAGCGGGCACTCGCCGCCTGCGCCGACTGAGTGAGCTGGCCCTGCCGCCCGGCGCCTCCCTGACCGTGGTGGGCACCCGTCAGACCGCCTCCGGCAGGGGCAAGGTGGGAACTGCGTGTGTGCGCACATGTGGTGCCTGTCGATGCGCGTCACCAGGTGCATGGTTTCGTGCTACTGGTACTGGGTTTGCGGTGCTAGTGGCCCTGGCAACACGGCTGAAAAGGAGGTGTTTACAATGCAAAAAGCTGCCGGCACAATTTGGCAGGTGTCGACTTTACACCAATGCGGGCACACACACACACACACACACACACACACACACACACACACACACGCACACACACGCACACACACGCACACACACACACACACATACATCGCATACACTGTCTTTGCGCAATGTTTTCCTTGTGCTCTTTAACACACGCACACACATACAGACACACACACACACACACACAAACACACACACGTAAGGTTGCACACACACGCACTTAAGCTGTTTAACCGCACACACAAACAGGACTTCATCGTGGGCCGCAAACCAGTCAACCTGACCACCGCCATCTTCAGCTTCAGCTTCTGTGGCTGGAAGCCGGCCGTCACCCCCGACGTGAGCCATGACTACCGTATTCCCGCAGCGAGTTCCACTGCAAGGCAGCCATGTAGTCCGAGCCTGGATTCCTTGGGGTCTTGGAATTCTCTTGCTCATGACCTGGCAAACCGGTAGCCCGTAGCCCTCCAACCCTGACGGAACCGGTGCCTCTGGAACCTACCTGACTGGACTCTCTCATCCTCCACCGCCCCCCACCACCTGTATACGCTGCCCCACCCATAGGTGGTCAAGGCACGCTTCTTTAACAAGTACGCGGCCGACCCGCTCCGGTCCGTAACTGTGGAGCGCACCTTCAACACCTGCACCTGGGGGCTGCTGCGCACGCCCGAGCCACTCAGCGTGGTGCTGCCTACAGAGGAAATCCCCTGCAGTGGTGCGTGAGGCTGCGTGGCTGCGTGGGCGCAGGATGCGGTGAAATGGCCGCGAGAGGAAGTGGCGTATCTCCCTCCCTGAGTCTGGGCCGGTTGCCGAGGGGCCCCAAGTCCGTGGTCTGCCCGGCCGGGATGTGTGGTAGGGTCCTGGCAGGGTCTCCGTGACTAAGCACGATACTTGCTTGGGCATGCATAGGCACGCGGCCGGACGACAACAAGCCAACGGTGCAAATCAAGTACGACCTGGGGCGACTGTGCGCCACCCCGGAGGTGGACACGCTCCGCTACTACGCCAAGCTCCTGGCCAACACCAAGGTGTGCGCGTGCAGTGCCGGATTTGCGTAATGGGCCCTGCCATCAACCCGGTACCCGGTGCCTGACGCGATGTCTGCTGCTGCCGTGCGACCCGTACGGCTGTGCAGTACAAGGACCGAGTGAACTGGAGCAGTCTGAAGCGCATCGTCATGATTCTGCCCAACATGCCGGCCTGCGGCTGGGCGGGTCTGGGCAACACCGGCTGCGCGCCCGGCACGCAGTGCAACAGCTGGCTGCAGGTGCGTGCTAGGTAATGCACCCGGGGCGGAGGGGGGGCGGTCGACGCATTTACATAAATAGACGTGAGAACTCAGACCCAGTATGCGGGGCACTTGAAGCTCAGTGCGCCGTGCGGTCGGTACTGAATTCCCATGGTTGGAGCTCTATCTCAGTTGCAGCGTGAGTGGAGCACGGTTTGGTGCTAGACGCCTGTGTGCACACCACCAACCGATCTGTTGACCTGTTGCGAATCGTGCGATGCTGCTGGCCGGCACCTGCACCTGCATCTGCACCTGCAGGTGCCCGACGACGTCGACATCCCCGTCATGTTCCAGGAGATGATGCACAATACAGGTGTGTGCGGAGGACACAAGCGCATGTGTGGAAATTTGGGGGGAGGAGGCGGCCCGGGGGTTTGTTCAGTCCAATTCCAACTAGACCGAGACCCCAAACTGGAAACCAGCCAGGGCTTGCGGCGCCAGGTGCCCTGTGCCGAGATCCCGGGAACCATGCGCCACACCAACTGAACCATGCGCCACGCCAAGACATACACACGCACACGCACACGCACACGCACACGCACACGCACGTACACATGCAGGCGCATGCGCGCACACACAAACTCTCTCTGTGTCTCTCTTTCAGGCCTGAACCGTATATCGCACCGTAATTTCAGTTGTGAGCAACCCTCTATCAACCACGCTGGTTCGTTGTCGCCCCAGGTCTGTACCACAGCGAGCGGCTGCTGGTTGACGGCTTCACCTCCGTGCCGTACGGCGAGGTGACCGACCCCATGGGTCAGGCGATCAACGACCCGGCCATTCCCAACGGCCTCATCTGCAGCAATGCCGCGCAGGTGCGTGTGTGTATCAGGATAGCACACGTAGTGGAAGATGAGGCGCGTGTGCTGAAAACACGCTGCGCCAAGGGCATGCATGCGCCGGCCTCGGCTCCTCCAGTCCTCCTGGCTTGATTACTCGCGCGCCTCGCCCACCCAAACCAACATCCCAAGCTACCGTACCACATTCAAATCCAGACCTCCCTCCGCGCCTTGTCCTCTTCCTCTTCTGGGTCTCAGTTTACCAGACCAGTATTTTCCTGCTCCTCCTCCGCCTCCTCCCATGGCCTCCTCCCGTGACCTCCGCCGCCGCATCCTCTTCCCCACGCAACCTTTAGGCCTGGAAGGCGGGCTGGGCCACTCCCATTGAGCGCAACATGACAGACATGATCCCGGGCCAGGCGGCCGAGTGGACGCTGCCCGCCCTTGGCGTCAGCGGCGGATTGGAGGCTATGCTGCGCATTCGGCTGTACGACGACGGCCGCGCTTTTGATGGAAACCCGCTACGACAGCGTGCCGTATACGTGTCGTATCGCGCCCGTACGCCGGCACCCGGGTATGACAGCGGCCTGCCGGCGCAGTACAACCAGCGCGGCTACCTGCACCAGGTGTGTGTGGTTAAAGAGCACAAGGAAAACATTGCGCAAAGTGTGTGTGTGTGTGTGTGTGTGCGTGTGTGTGTGTGCTCTGGGCCGCAGTTATGACAGTTGCAAGTTGTGGGCGGCGGCGCGAATTGGTCTCAAGCTCTCGCCCTCTCGCGTTTACCGCCTCTTTGTCAGCGAGCACAAGGGAAGGCCCCCCCCCCCCTGGATCGCTTCGCTCAGGGGGCTCAGCCCCAAAACACATACAGGATTGCCTCCGTGTGTGTTTGGCCCTACCCACTTCTGTTTTTCTGTACCCTATTGAGCTGGGCTTTGGGAAATCTATCTCCCTTGCAGTTCGATGGCGCGGCCGTGCCCCGCACCGACCCCTGGCTCACTCCCACGCGGCTGCTTGGGCTGCTAGACACGGCGCCCGACAACGCCATCCAGGGGCTGGAGGCCGGCCCTCTGCCGGTGCGGCGCACGTGGATCTACACCCCCCTGTCGTACGTCAACGCCACCGACCGCCCTGACCTGGTGGGTGGGAAAGAAGCACTCGTTACACGCCCCGCCGGTCGCGTAGCTGCATAACCGTGTGCCACCTGACGAAGGGCAGCGGGGGCAAGCTCGGTCAGTTACCCGGGACTGAAGGGCAATGCGCGGCTTGGCTGGCTGGCAGCTTACACTCTGATGGCATGAACCTGGGGCAGCACTGAGTCGGTGCTGCTGCTACTGCCGCTGCTGCTGCACCCACAGGCGCAGGCGGTGGGGCCGCTAGGCAGCCTGAACATCACCATCAAGGCCAAGGACACGACCAGCATGGCCGTGTCCGTGTGTAGGTGGGTGATATGCCGTAACGGGTAACTGGGGCGGTGACGTGTCCAGGGACTGTCAGGCACAGACCAGGTCAAAGCGGGGCATGGGCGGCGGTGAGACATGGTTCCTCAACCATGTGCCGGTTGTGGTGTATGTGCACGGGAACTGCGTTTTGCACAGTCAAAGGAAGTTGTACGCTGCGCGAACTTGATGTACGCTGCATGCACGTGCCTTGCAGGTTCGTGGACACTCGCGAGTCAGGCAGCCAGTGCGTCGATGGACAGGTGGGGAGCGGGTGCAGCGGGGGGTGGGCAGGTGGCGACCGTGACATGATCACGCGCGATGCGCAGAAGCTCGCAGAGCACGCAACATTGCAATAGCAGTCCGGCAAGCTGCATGTTTCCTTGCGCCGCGTGTTGGCTCACCACCACCATCACACATTCCAACCACAGGACAATGACTGCGACGGCCTAGCGGATGAAGATGACCCCGACTGTGCTGACGAGTGGGCAACAGGCGACTTCAGTGACAAACCGTCGCCCCCGCCCCAGCGCATTCGCTCACCACCTCCCTCCCCGCCCCCCGCCCCGCCCCCGCCCAAGAGCAAGCCGCCGCCGCCCACCGGGCGCAGCCGACCACCGCCCTCACCTCCGCCGCCCTCACCCTCGCCACCGTCGCCCTCTCCCCCGCGCCCGCCGCCGCCGAAGCGGAAATCACCGCCGCCCGCGCGGTCAGCGGCGCCGCCGCCACCTCCTAAGAAGCGGGGTTAGGCAGTGACAAGGTGGAGTGTTATAAATATCCAGCCTTTGAAGAGAACTGGCAATGCGGATGCAATTAGGATCGGGAGTCGCCGCAAACATGCATATGACGTACGTTTGCGTTGTTGACGTGTCCTGTCGTGAGTACATACGGACATAGCCTTGGATATGCCGCGATTGCGGTGTGATGGTATGGTACAACCTGTTTTGTGTGTGACGTGATGCGGGTGCCAACAGCAATGTGTGGCGGTGGAGGACAAGCTCCGCATACCTAGGGCACAGGGCACGACGTGGCACGCGAACAGAGGGCTCGAAAGAACCACCGCCGAGTGCGGGAGGACACCCACATCACCAATGGATTTATGCAGATCACGCAGGTGATTCCAGCGAAGGATTTTAGATGACGTGTATGGATGCCTTTCGAGCAGCGGTGCTGCTACACCAGGCAACGGACGGACGGAAAACGGGAGGCCATTTGGGCTCAGGTGTTCCGTCCCTAGCTAGAAAGGTTCGAGGAAAGGGGGTTGTCTGCAACAGTCGGCCATACTAGACCACTCATCTGCACTGCAAAGTGTATCTCCTGGCGTGTTTTGAGGTGTGGCGTGCGCCCCGCCCAGTGGCCGCCCCTGTCAGGGTCAGGGGTTCCGTCCCTAGTGAGGTTGGGCGGTACTCATGGCGCATGTAAAGTGTGCGAGGATTGTAGGGGACACGCCCGTGGCATGTCGGTGCGCTCGTACGGATACTGCGACCGCGGCGTGGGGCATCCCTGGAGGCCTTCCCAGCCTGACCTGGAAGCTGTCCAGCAGGAGGGGCGGGCCAGGGGGCCGGCCGGGTTGCCGTGGCGCTGGCGTGGGGTTTGCACGACATGGGCAGGAGGATGGATACAATGGCGTAACTCCCGTGTCCCATTGATGTGCGTTTCTCGTTATGAGACATGGTCTCTATCTTACTTGCGTATCAGCAACCAGTTGCGGGACCATAAAACTGCCCTTGTGTCGTGTGTTCACATCCTAGTCTCCACCTCCCGCAACAACGACGGATACAACATTTCTTAGCTGCACGACTATAACAATATGCACAGCGCGAGCTGCTCGCTTTGCTGTTCAGCCGTGATTGGTGGCGCCTTGGCCTTGTCGTGGTTGACCGGCGGCGAGCGCTCCTCTGCAACTGTCTCACATGAATAGATCATGCGCAAATCAGGGCCCGTCAGCGATTCAAGAGAGGCGGCATTGGTGCACCCAGGGCAACCGGCGGAGCTCACCCGAGCCTGCGACGCTGCAGCCCCGCAACGGCATGAGCAGGCCGCACTGGTGTTGCCTGAGGACCCCTGGGCGCTCGGCGAGCAGCCGCTCACGTCAACTGGACGCAGCGCTGCAGGCGCTACAGTGACGCCCCCGCATGCTGGTGGCGCGCCGAGGGCTGCGCATGCTGCTGCGAGTGATTTATGCAGCGGCGGCTGCGGCGGCGGTCATGATAGTTGTGACCGCGCGGGGACCACGCCAGGCCTGTCGCGCGCTGAAATTAAGGCGCTGCTGATGCGGGCGTTCCCGCCAGACTCCTGCAACCGCACAGCGGAGGAGGCCCACCGGCTGTACCGTGCAGTGGGCGCGCACCTGTACAGCGCCCCACAGCTGGCGCCGCTCGGCCCCATGGCAGCGCTGCTGCGGGCCACGGCGGCGGGGGTGCGTGAGGCGCTGCCGCACGCGGAGAGGGAACAAGCGCGGGATGCGCTCAGGGCACGGCTGCTGAGGGGCTGTGCACAGGGCGGCAGCGCGAAGGGCGTGTTCGTGCTGTCGTCCGTGCCGGGGGAGGGAGCAGCCATGGCAGGACCGGCAGCAGCGGCAGCAGCGACAGGAGGCCTGGCAAAGTCGGGGGTTGACAGCCCTGAGCCTGCCGAGTTGGTGGTCCGCATGGACTTGAGAGCTCTGCGGCAGGCGGCGTCTGCTGGCGCGGCGCCCCACACGGTGGCTGCTGCGCCCGCTTCGCCAGCGCCACCAGCCTCGCCAGCGCCGCCGGCCCTGGCACCACCACCAGCGCCGACACCGACGCCCCTGCCTGCGTCATTTCCTTCTCGCACGGAGATCAAAGCGCAGCTTAAGATGGCGTTCCCGCCCGACCCCAACCGGCCCGCCATTGACGAGGCACACCAGGTCTACTGCGCCGCCGGCAGGTACCTGGCTGTGGTCAGGTCGGAAGGGTTGTCGCTGCGTACGCTGGCGTCATCTTTGCGTCACTGGCTGCCGGTTGCGGAGCGCTCTCAGGCGCTGCAGGTGCTGAGGTCGCGGCTGCAGAGGCGCGGCGTGGCAGCAGGCAGCCCGAGGGGCGTGTTCGTGTTCGAGCAAGTGACGCCGGCGGCAGCCGTGCCCGGACCTACAGCATCAGCATCAACCGCAGCCGTCGCAGCAGCGATAGCTGGAGGAGAGGCAGCCGGGGGCTCGGAGCAGCTTGCGGCCAGCACAATGGTCGAGGAGTGGGTACGGCTGGATTTGCATGCGCTGTGGCGGGCTGCGGCCGCCGCCGCCGCGCCGCCGTCAGCCGAGCAATTGGAGGCAAATCGCGTGTTTGACCACGTTGATGCCGCTTTCCCGCTCGACTCCCAGGACGAGGACAGGTCAGCTTGTATGCTGGCCTACCGCAGCGCCGCCACCTGGCTGTATTGCGAGCACAGCGGCGATCCCGCGCGGGCGACGCCGCTGGCAGACCTCGAGAGGGCCGTGCGCCCCACGCTGCCACAGCCCTGGCGGCACCTGCCGGCTCTGCGGAAGCAGCTGCGATTGCCCGTGACCAGGGGCGTGTTTGTTGTTTCAAGCCTTGGTGTGGAGGGGCGTGGCGGCAGCACCACACAGCCTTGCCTGGTGCGTCTGGACTTGACAGCCCTGAGGCGGGCGGCGGACCTGGGGAGCGTGTGGGCCACAGCGCCGGCGCCTACCGCGAGTGCTGCGGCTCCGGTGGCGGCGCCTGCGGGTGCGGTGGCGGCGCCTGCGGCTGCGGTGGTAGCGCCTGCGGCTGTCGCGGCTGCGCTTGCAGCAGGTGTTGGTGCGGGAGCTGCGGCTGTGAAGCAGCTACCAGTGGCAGCTACCGGGGCGACGGCGGCGGCAGGGGCCCCCGCCATATGGCCGGCTTCTGCGACCGTCGAGGCCGCCGTCACGGAAGTCGATGCGCTGCTTGCTGCCGCCTTCCCACCCAGCCCCAACACGCCCGCCGCAGATAAGGCTCATGCGGCGTACCGCGCTGTTGGGGCATGGCTGGCGACCAACCCGCGGCCTGCCACAGGCCACATGGCGGCGCTGCTTCCAGAGGTGGCGGCGGCGGTGCGGCAGCGCCTGCCTTCTGCGCTTCGCCCCTTGGCGCTGCTTAAGCTGAGCTTGAAGCGCGGCGGTCCTGCGGCTGGCGGGGCTAAGGGCGTGTTCGTGGTGACGCCAATGCCGGCTGCGGCACCTGGCGCGGCCGGCGCGGGGAAGCAGCTGGATCTCGTGCGGCTGGATGTGGCAGCGCTGAGGCGGGCTGCGGGGATGGAGGCGGCCTGCTCAACAGATGTGGTGACTCGGACTGCCGCTTCCGGTGCCAGTGCTGCCGCTGGTGTCACAGCTGCTGGCGGCGCTGTGGCCACCAAGCAGGCGGCGCAGGCTGCGACGGAGCCTGCCACCTCTGAACCGAGGCGCTCGCATAGCCCGGGGCAGGACCAGGGGCAGGGACAGGAACGTGTGAAGCGGGGGCTGTCAGCAGCAGCCACGCGCTCCGTCGGATCCGGCGATTCCGGCAGTCCCACAGCCGCTGCTCCCTCGGTTGCGCCCAATGCTACAGCATCCACGCCGGCATCCACTTCCGCATCCGTGCCGGTGCGCACAGCCCCTGCTGAGGAACCTGAGGACCTTGAGACGCTGCTCGCGGCTGCCTTCCCAGCCGACCCCGCCCACGAGGCCATTGACGAGGCGCACGCGGCGTACCGGGCGGTCGGCTCCTACCTGGCCGGCGTCCCGCACACGGCACAGCACGGCCCGCTGGCGGCGCTCCTGTGGGACGTGGCCGCCGCGCTGCGCCCTCAGCTGCCGCCGGCGCTGCGGACGCTTACGACGCTGAAGGCGCGGCTGATGCAGGGCGGGCGGGCGCCAGGTGGCGCTCGCGGCGTGTTCATCATGGGCCAGATCGTGATGGGAGGCGGCGGGCAGCAGGCGGGCGGCCCGGAACACTTGGATGTCGTGCGGCTGAGCGTGGCGTCGCTGCGGCGAGCGGCGGCACCAGCAACAAAATTGGCGGCAGCGGGTGCTGATGCAGCGGCGGCGGAGCCTGGTGGCGGTGGTGCTGCTGGGGCACCCGCGCCGAAGGCAGGCGAGCAGCAGGCGCAGGAGCAGCAGCCGGCAGCCGTGACGGCTGCGCCAGTTGACGCCGTGGCGACTGTATCCACTGACGCGCCCTCGGCCGCTGCAGCCTCGGGGTCGGTGTCAAAGACGGCATCCCCCGGCGCCGCCTCCACGGACCTTGACGCGCTGCTTGCTGCCGCCTTCCCACTCAGTCCCAACACGCCCGCCACAGATGAGGCTCATGCGGCGTACCGCGCTGTTGGGGCATGGCTGGCGACCAACCCGCGGCCTGCCACAGGCCACATGGCGGCGCTGCTTCCGGAGGTGGCGGCGGCGGTGCGGCAGCGCCTGCCTCCTGCACTTCGCCCCACGGCGCTGCTTAAGCTGAGCTTGAAGCGCGGCGGTCCGTCGGCTGGTGGGGCCAAGGGCGTGTTTTCGGTGACTGCGGCTCCTGGCGCAGGCGCTACAAAGAAGCAGCGGCTGGACCTTGTGCGCCTGGACGTGGCCGCGTTGAGGCGGGCGGCGGCGGCGGCGGCGGCGAAGGAGGCGGCGGGCGCTAGCAATGGTGCTGACGGTGGCGTCCGCCAGGCTGGCAGCGTTCAAGGCACAGAGAAGCCGCCGGGGGCTGCAACGGCACCGGCTGGAAGCTCCGGTGCGAGCGGCTCTGTCAGGTCCGCGCCCGCGGCCGTGGCGGTGGCGGCAGAAGGGCAGCCGCAGGGCCAGCAGGCGGAGCACCCGCAGCAGCAAGCCGTGTTGCCGGCCATGCCAACTCAAGCCGCCTCCACCACGGCCACCGCCGGGCCCATGCCTTCGTCGTCTGCAGCTGTGAAGGCGGCTGCGGTCAGGAACCTTGACGCGCTGCTTGATGCCGCCTTCCCACCCAGTCCCAACACGCCCGCCACAGATGAGGCTCATGCGGCGTACCGCGCTGTTGGGGCATGGCTGGCGACCAACCCGCGGCCTGCCACAGGCCACTTGGCGGCGCTGCTTCCAGAGGTGGCGGCGGCGGTGCGGCAGCGCCTGCCTCCCGCGCTTCGCCCCACGGCGCTGCTTAAGCTGAGCTTGAAGCGCGGCGGTCCTTCGGCTGGTGGGGCTAAGGGCGTGTTCGTGGTGACGCCAAGGCCGACTGCGGCACCTGGCGCGGCCGGTGCGGGGAAGCAGCTCGATCTCGTGCGGCTGGATGTGGCAGCGCTGAGGCGGGCTGCGGGGATGGCGGCCGCACCGGCGGCAGCAGTGCCGGCAGCCGCAGCCGGACCCACGGCTAGTGGCTTGCAGTGGCAAGGGCAGCAAGTTCCGGGGACTGGAGCGGGCAGGACTGCAGCCGCCACCACCACAGTTGCTGCCGCAGGCCGGGCCGCCGCAGCCACGTCAAGTCTGCCAGCGGCGCCACGGGGCATATCCGCAGAGGCGGCGGCGGCAACCGACCTTGACTTGCTGCTCGCCACCGTCTTTCCGGCCTCGAAAAAGCGGTCCGTAAACGTGGCGCATGGCATTTACCGGGCCCTCGCGCCCTGGCTGGCGACGAATCCACGGCCGCAGCATGGTCTTATGGCAGCGATGATGCCAGACGCTGTGGCAACATTGCAAAGGGTGCTGCCGCGCCCTCATCGTCCATTGCCGCTTGCGCGCTTCCTGCGCCAGCTGGACATGTCAAACGGCGTGTTTGTTGCCGAGCCTGCAACGGGGCCCCTGCGGCTCGGAAGCACGAGTATCCAGCACTATGTTGTGCGACTTGATGTGGGGAGGCTGCGGGAGCTGGCGTCGGCAGCCGAGGCGGGTGGGGGCGCGGCGCAGCCTGCATCCACCGCCGCCAGTACCGCCTTGCCACTCGGCCCGAAGGCGAAGACACTGGCTGCTGACAGCACGCCATCCGCGCCCGCGCAAGCTGCACCCGAGGCGTCGGCGCCCTCCCCTGCGCCCACGCCGGCGCCCGCATCCACCGGCCTCACGGCTGTGGCTGCCTCGGACATCGCGGCCCTCCTGGCCGCCGCCTTTCCCATCAGCAGCCACGGCCAGACCGCGGGATCGGCACCTTCCGGAGCCCCTGGGCAGCGGGACGAGGCACATGCCGCCTTTCGCACCGTCGGCGGTTGGCTAGCCACTAGCCCGCAGCCCGAGCTGGGGCAAATGGCGGCGCAGCTGCCTGACCTGCTGGCTGCGCTGCGGCCGGCACTGCCCAGATGGCTGCGCATGCCAGTGCCGCTGAAGCTGCGGTTGGCGCGCAATGACGCGCTCGGCGGCGGGCGCGGCGTATTCGTGGTGAGCGCACTGAAGCGCACGCGGAGCGGCAGGGCTGCGGGCGCCGGCAGCGGTGTTGGAGGTGAGGCTGCGGGCGCGGGTGGTGGCGCCGGCGGCGGCATGGTGGACGCAGTGAGGCTGGACTTGGAGATGCTGCGAAGGGTCGCGGCGGCGACAGCAGCTGCGGAGGCGGAGACAGCGGCGCAGGTTGCCGGGCAGGGGGCCGTGGCGGATGCAGCGCCGGCGGCACCTGACGTGCAAGCAGACGATGCTACAGCCTCGCCGGCAGTGCAGCCGCCTTGCAAGTCAGCCGCCTCTGTCGACGCCACCGCCGCAGCGAGAGCCGACGCCGCTGCGGATGCTGCAGCTGCTGTCGCGGCGGCGGTGGAGGATGCTGGAGTGGCCACAGCTGCGCGCGGGAGCCAGAGCTGCGCGAGCGGCTGCAACCTCGGCAACCTTGGCAGCTCGGGTGCAGTTCCCGGTGACACCGAACAGCAGCAGAAGCGGCAGCAGCAGGCGCTACTGCGCAAGGACCTGTCCGAGCTGGTGGATGCCGCTTTCAAGGATCCCGCCGTGATGTGGTGCCCCTGGGAGTGGGAGGAGGTTGGGCAGACGGACGGCCAGCCGCCGCTTGTTATCTTGCCGGCCTACGGCGCCCAGGATGACATGTGCAAGGCCGCCGCACGGCGCCTGGCGGCGCGCCTCGCGGACGGCGCGCTGCCGCAGGCGCCGCTGCGCCGGCTGATGGAGGACCTGCAGCGCTGCGAGCGGGACCTTATGCGCGGCGTCAAGGTGGCCAGCTTGCGAGCTGCGCTGCTGGGCATGACTGGCTGCATCTTCACGCCTGTGACGCTGCCGCCGTCGAGCGACGGTTGGGCGGGTGGCGGCGGCGGTGATGCTGGCGGCAAGGGCTGGGTCAGCGAGGGCGTGCGGCTGCATGTGCGGCGTCTGGCTATGCGGGTGTTAGAGCGTATGGCCTGGCCTGAAGCCTCTGAAGAGCACCTACACGATATCACGATGACCGCATTCGAGGAGTCCATGGCGCCAGTGCCCGGTGGGAGCAGCAGCCCTCAACACACGCAAGTCGCGCAATGCATCGGCCGCATCCTTGCCAGCCGCTGGGCGGACCGCCACCAGCCGCTCGCGCTGCGCGAGGCGCTTGCGGTGCTTGAGCAGGCCAGCAAGGCTGCGGGCGTGGCGCTGCCGGCGTGCCTGAGCCCTGGCAGCCCGGCTAAAGAGCAGCTGTACCGGCTGCGTCTCATGCTGCGCTCCCTCAAGGAGTCTGCGTTGCGCCTGCGCGACCAGGACACCGTATTGCTGCACACCAACTTGTTGCTGCATGCCACTGATTCGAGGACTGCGGAGCAGCGCCGGCGTGCCTGGGATGAGGCGGCGGCGCTGCTGACGGCTGATGACGTGGCAGGCGCAAGGGCCGCCACAGGCAGCGCCACAGGAGTCTCACCGTCCTTGGCGGCAACGTCAGGCACCAGCAAGCCCGGCAGCAAGGCCGGGCCATTGGCAAGCGACGCCGCCTGGCTGGCTGCAATGGAAGTGGCGGAGGCGGAGCTTATCAGGGCCCGTGTGGTGGAGGCTGCCCACGCACTATACGCCGGCAGCTCTGAGGCTGACTGCATCAGGCGCACGGCGGTGCGCCTGCTGCTGCGCGGCCGGCCCTTGGCAGAGCCACGACTGCGGCTGGACGTGTTGACAGAGCTGGTGCGCCGAGCGCTGCGTGGCAGTGTGCCCGGGCTGCCGACACCTCCGGCCGCCGAAGGAGCGGCGGCGGCGCTTGAACTAGCGGAGCGCGTCGACAGCGGTGTCCTGCGGCGGGCGCTGAACCGGAGCGAGTTCAGCATTCGACCTGTCGGCGGCGACGCGTTGAAGCTCGAGGCGGATGCCGGGCAGAAGGTGAATCGCGCTGGCGGCACGGGCGTCGCCGGCGGCAGTGGGGCGGCGGGTGTAGCAGCCTCAGATTTTGGCGCGCCACTGCCGTCGCGCTTGCTTGTGGTGCTGCACCGGCGGCGGCTGCGCTTGCGGATGCGAATCAGGCAGCTGGTGGAGGCCGGCGGCATGCTGGAGCTTGAGTCGTTGCTGCGGGCGGAAGCGGAAGCGGAAGGCGCGGGCGAAGTGGCAGGCACCGTATGGGAACTGCTGGAGACCATGCCCGAGGAGGAGATGCAGCTGGCGCCGGCAGCTGCGGCTGCGGGCGCACCTTTGGGAGATGCGGCGGCAACGGCGGCGGCAGCGAATGGCTGTATGGGTGTAGCGGCGGCGCAGCAGGCGTTGGTACACCCGGTTGGTGCGGATGGCGTTGGTGGGGAGCCCACTGCTGTGGCGGAGCCTGCGTCCGTGTCGGCGTCCGACGGCCCTAGGGCTGCGCCACAACCGCAGCTTGCAGCCACCGGCGACAGTGCAGTTCCCACCGCTCGGCCACTGCTGCCAGCGTTGCCAGCTGTTGCAGCCAAGGCCACTACAGCTGTGGCGGATGCGGCTACGTGTGCCTGGGAGACTCTTGCCAGACACGCCTTCGGTGACTTGCCTCTGCTGACAGAGGGCGCAAGCCTGCCCGAGGCTTTCCACGTGGCTGCGACGATTGCGGGAGCCCAGCCGCCGGGGGCGTGGCAGGAGGTGTGCACGCGGCCAGGCGCCGGCCGAGCAGGCAGCTACGACACCGGCAACAGCGGCAGCGGTGCGGTGCGGCGCGCGCCGTTGGCCGCGCTACTGCCGGCACTGCGCGAGGCTGTGGGGGTTACTCGGCAGTCGGAGGAGGCGGAAGTCGCGGAGCAGCTGCGGGGCGTTGCGGCGGAGCGCGGCGGCGGCTACGATGGCGTATTTGAGCTGCAGCCGGCAGCAGCGCCGGGCGGCGGCGCGGGCGCAGGTGCGGGCGCCGTGGAGCCGGGGGCGCCGGGCGGGGAGGCTTCGCCAGGGCAGGAGCGGCAGGAGCGTCAGGAACAGCTGTGGGTCACCCTGCGCGCGGCCCGCCTGGCGGCAGCGGCGCTGGCGCGACTGGAGGCCGCGCGGCGCGCGTGCGAGGTGCAGCGGCTGCAGGCCCTGCCAGCGGCGGCCTACGTGGACCCTCGGGATGGGGACGTGCCCGAGTCAAATCCCGCTGCTCGGCTCTGCTACTTCGCCGCTAACTTCCTCCTGGACTATGACAGCCCGGACTATGGCCGCGGGGCCTGCCTGCTGCCGGAGCTGCTGCGAGTCATCAAGTACGCGAGCAGCGAGTCTGGGCTGCAGGTGGCACCAGCCGGGCTGAACGCCAAGACGCTGAAGTCGCTGCTGCTACAGCCCGGGAGCGGCTGTAGCAGCGAGGCCGCTGAAGGCAGCAGCGGCAACAGTGGGAGTGGCAGCGGTACCGATGGTGCAGGGCCAGGCATCTTTGAGCTGGTCTCGGTGCCGCGTCCTGCCGCCGCGGCTGGCGCCGGTGGCGGCGGCAGTCGGTTAGAGCTGCACCTGGTGCGGTTGAACCTGCGCGCGCTTGGGGAGGCGGCAGAGGCTGCTGCCGATGCGGTGGCTGCATCGTGCACGGCGGATGTTGTCACGCGCCTGGAAGACAACGGAATGCAGGAGGCATGGATTCGTGACCTTCGGCCTATATTCTTGGGACCGCACGACAGCAGCAGCAGCAGTACTCACCAGCTGCTGCAGCTGCAGTTTGCGGCGACGCTCGCCGCCGCCAGCGAAGCTGTTGCCCAGATCTTTCCCTTGTGGCCGTCCATGTCACCCCGTGTGCCATTTGGCACCGCTCTGCGGCTGGTGCGGCGTAGGCTGCTGAGCAGCCCCGACACACAGCAGAGCGAGTGTTGTGCTGAGCTGCAGCGGCTGGTGGATGCGGGTGCGAGTGTGGGTGCGGATGGGAGTGAGTTGCAGCGTGTGCTGACGGCGCCGGTGGCCCTGGCTGGAGGCTCAGGGGAGGTGCAGCTTTTCCGGCTGCGCCAGGCGCGCTCCAACGCCATCACCAATGCCAGTGCCAGTGCCAATGCCAGTGCCAGCACCAGTGCCAGCACCAGCGCCAGCGCCAGCGCCAGCACCGGTGTGGGTGCAAGAGTGGGCCGTCCTGGCGTTGCGGGTGCAGGTGCAGGCGCAGGGGGCGCGGCCAAGGGCCAGGAGCAGGAGGAGGATGGCTTGCTGTTGGTGCTGGACCGCGGCGCACTGGTGCAGCTGGCGGCTGCGGCGATGCGGGCCGAGGTACTGGCTGCCGCGGCCACACTTGGCGTGAGCGAGGCTGCGGGAGTGGGCAGGGCCACGGACCAGGCGCAGTTGCGACCAGCTACACCGGGGGGTGCAGAGGGCAGCGCGGACGACGAGGCTGGCGCCGGAGCAGCTCAGGCCGCGGCTGCGGACACCACATCGCAGGCATTGCCCGCAGCAGAGCAACAGGGCCGGACCCGAGCTGCCAGCTCCGCCATTGCCGTTGCGGCTGAGGGGAGCGAGATGCCGCTGGGACCTGCACATGCGCACCGCGTCAGCCGGCAGCCCTGCCAAGTCGCCTCGCCTTTGCCCATCCCCGTGCCTATCCCCGAGCCCACTCCGGAGCCCGCCTCAGTGGCAGCTTTGGAGGCCGCAGCGCCACCCGGTGTACCTGCGCCTCCGGCTGCGCCAGCGGCGTCTGCCGCTGGCGCAAGTGTTCCCCTCGCTGTCAGCGCGTCAGCAGCCACAGCCTCCGCCTCAGGCGGTGCGTTCGCGCTGTCAACAGCGCCCCAACGCCAGGACGCGGCAACGGCTACGGATGAGGAGTTGGCCGCTGGCAACGCCTGCAGCGCGAGCAGCGAGATGGTGCTGTCGGCGCCGCTGCCGGCGGCGGCCGTGTGCGTCATCACGGACCTGCACGGCCCCGACATGCACCGCATGCTGCGGCACTGCGCCGCCAGCCGCCACGTGGGTCTGGCTGTCCTGGCCAGCGGCGGCTGCTGCCGTAGCGGCGGCGGCAGTAGCAGCGGCAATAGCAGCGCAGCAGGAGACAGTAGCGCTGGCGACAGCGGGCTCCTCCGCGCCGTCGCGTTGTACGCACCGGCTGCTGCAGGTGTGGCTGCGTCAGTCCCGGCAGAGGCCACGGTGTATGTTGTGGATATCTGCGCCTGTGCAACACGCCAAGGGGCCAGTGCCGCGAGCGGGGCGACACCTACAACAGCAGCAGGGCAACGTGCTGCGGCGGTGGGCTCTCTGCTGGGCAGCCTGCGGGGGCTGCTGGAGGACCCGGCGGTGGCCAAGGTGGTGCACGGCTGCGAGCAGGTGCGGGCACTGGAGGTCGCAGCCGCAGGTGTGCCGGCCAAGAGCGGCAGCGGCATGCGGCTTAGCGTGGAGGGGCTGCGTGACACGCGGCCTGTGCTGGAGGCTGTGGCTCGCATGTGTGGCACCTGGGCGGTGCCGCACGGCCCGGGCCTTTTAGTGACTGCGGGCTCCAAGGACGCCGCGGAGCCGGTGTCGCGGCTGCGAGGCGTCCTGGGCGGTGCCGGCCTGTGGCGGGACCGGCCCGAGCTGTGGGTTGCGCTGGATACACAGGCAGCGTGGGATTGGCAGAGTCCTGAGCAGGATGAGGCCGCTGCTGCTGCGCCCGGGCCGGCGGCAATGGCAGTGGATGTGGCTGCGGCCGCTGCTGCGGCGCGGCACCTACCTGAAGCATGGGAGGCGCTGGTGGCCGAGGCGTTCCCCTGGGCTGCACTGCACGCACCGATCTGCGAGATGCAAAAGCATAGATGGGTTTGATAAATGGTGTGAAGGAAGCGTGGGGATCGCATGCAGACATGTTGTGTCGTCTGGAATCTAGCCACGTGACATTGAAAGGTCTTTGTGGTGAATTGTGTGACATAGGCTGACGGGTTCTGGCGGGTCCATGTGATCGGAAGGAGGGGCGGTCTTAGCCACTCACAGTACCGAGAGACATGAACACGCAGGTGTGGGGAAGCGGAGCTGGCCAATGCCCCAAGTTGGGAAAGTAGCTAGGCACAGGCCCTGGGAGTCCTCTGATGTGAAGGCGCTGTACTGCTGTATGGGTTTGGAGTCAACGGGGATAAGCAGAGTACTGAGCTGGATTGCAGCATACGGTAACAAGGCGCCCGAATGGCTGTATACCAGGCAGGAGTAACGGTGCCAGGCAGCAGCTGGGTTGGGGCTTTATGACGAGAGTGGACATGACGGCCATGGCAGCAACGGTAGTTTGCTTTGGCTTGGGTTAAAGAGGCAGCGGTATCTGTGAGTGCGGGTGAGTGTGATGTACCAACTACCAAGCCAGCAAGAGTGCCGCAAGCAGCACATGCGTCAATTGCCCAGGCATACTTCCGCACTACCATATGTGAGCGAGGGGAAGTGGCCCAGGTCCTTAGCACGTTGCGAGCGGCAAGACGACCCGCTGCAGCCTCGCGCGTACTTTTAGACCCCACTGTTCTCCACTCTCCGTCTGTGCTTGCCCGTGACACCGCTCCCTCACGGGCACCCCCCCCCCTCCCGGCTCTTTAATAGGCTCCGAGGGCGTTGAGGTCCCCCCGGATCGCCCACTGCCACGCCGTGTCAACCACGTACTTGCACAATTTGACCTCGCTACTCTCCACACTCCATCTATGCTTGCCCGTCACACCACTCCCTCGCTGGCACGCCCCTCTCTCCCGGCTCCTAATATTCCAGTAGCATCCGAGGGCGTTGAGAGGCCTCGCCCCCCCGTATCGCCCACTGCCACGCCGTGTCAACCAAGTGATGGTGGTGTTGAGAAACACCGAGTTTGTTGATGAATGCAAGTCGATAGTACGAGTCGCTTAGGCGGTCTCCTCGCCCTTGCCGCCCTTGGTCTTCTTGGGCAGCAGCACGGCGTGGATGTTGGGCAGCACACCGCCCGAGGCGATCGTCACCTCGCCCAGCAGCTTGCCCAGCTCCTCATCGTTGCGGATGGCCAGCTGGATGTGCCGGGGCACGATGCGGTTCTTCTTGTTGTCGCGGGCGGCGTTGCCGGCCAGCTCCAGCACCTCAGCGGTAAGGTACTCCAGCACAGCGGCCAGGTACACGGGCGCGCCGGCACCAATGCGCTCGGCGTACTTGCCCTTCTTCAGGTAGCGCGCAATGCGGCCAACAGGGAACTGCAGGCCGGCCTTGGCGCTGCGGCTCACGGCCTTCTTTCCCGCGGTCTTGCCCTTGCCGCGACCAGCCATTGTACCGAGTTTGGGGTTCTTGAAGAACGAGGTTATGAGGTCGGAGTGTGAGTATAGTGAGCGTTGTGAATATAATGAGCGTCCCCTGTGTTTATATGCAGCAGGCCCGAAAACGCAGCACCTCGCCCTGGCCAGCCGGTCAACGCAGTCAACGCTCCCCGGCGGTTGGGTCAAACAACCGCTCTCCTCGCCCTGGCCACCCCGCGACCAGCCGAGCTCCCTCATAAGCTGCCTGTTCTCGCATTTATTTCCTCAACCCCGATACTCTGTTACATTTCTGCTTTCAGAGCTCCCAAATCTAAACACAATGGCCCCCAAGAAGGACGAGAAATCCGCGACTCAGGAGGCCGGCGCCGAGGCCCCTGCCAAGGCCGAGGCCAAGCCTAAGGCCGAGAAGGCCGCCAAGAAGGCCAAGAAGGAGCCCTCCAAGAAGGCTGCCAAGGAGCCCAAGGGCGACGGCGAGAAGAAGGATAAGAAGAAGAAGAAGAGCGCCGTGGAGACCTACAAACTGTACATCTACAAGGTGCTCAAGCAGGTGCACCCTGACACCGGCATCAGCAGCAAGGCCATGTCTATCATGAACAGCTTCATCAACGACATCTTTGAGAAGGTTGCCACCGAGGCATCCAAGCTGAGCCGCTACAACAAGAAGCCTACCGTGACCTCCCGCGAGATCCAGACCGCCGTGCGCCTGGTGCTGCCCGGCGAGCTGGCCAAGCACGCGGTGTCGGAGGGCACCAAGGCCGTGACCAAGTTCACCTCGGGCTAAGCGCCCTCTGGATGGACGCCTGTGCTAAGTCTCGATTCAAAACTCGGTGTTTCTCAACACCACCACACTGCCAAACGCACTTGGCCTGGGATGGGAAGTGGCAGGGAGTGCGAGATGGGGCAGGGGTAGGGACATGCGGGGCCTTATGTTCACCTGCGATGCGCAATGGCAGGGACAGGTACCACAGTGTCAAGAGGCAGGCGGGCCGCGGGGGAGCTAGGAGTCCTTGGTATACTGGCGATGGTGATGGTACCATGGCCCAACCAACATGGACATGATTGACTGCACGCTGCTGCCACAAACCAATTATACGGTACACAAGAACGCACGCACTCTTCAACTCCTTTAGGTGGGACAGGCAACAAGCAGCGGCACGGACTTGGGGCGTTGTTGCGTCTGGGAGCGTGTGCCCACGCGCACACGCTCACTTGGGAGTTGGGACGGGGTGGGAGACGATATGCCTGAAGGGACGGGCTAATGCTACAGCGTTAGCAGTTTGCTGGGCACGAACCGAGGCCAGCCCCGGAGGCCCCTGCACACGGGCGGCCAACAGGAAGATGGGCCGTGGCTGACAGGCCAGGCCACTGAGCTCAGGAGCTGTGTGTGCAGTCAAGCCAGTGGTGTCTGATGCACCGACACCGTAAGCTATGCTTGAGTGCTCCTGGCCACGGGGTTACGGTGTTTGAGGGCAGTGGGACTCTGGCTCAGGCGGCACATGCACAGTGACAAGATGTGTGTTCCCCTCGCATGGGAAAACTGGGCTACGCCCACGCCACGTCTCTAGTCCTGTATAGTCTGAGGCCGCAAGCGTCTACCATCATCTCCCGGACATACGGTGGCCGGGGTCGGTTTGTACAGGCACGGCCCGCCATGCGTCCAGCCACGTCCCGCTGCCAAGCACAAGCACAGCCAGTAATCAACCAAACAGCAGGAAATCCTCTATCCACAACGCTCCTCACTGCTTCGGCCTACCACATACTGCACAGTGCTATGCTCGCCAGCAAAGACCCTAACCAGACACCGGCCGGCCTCAACCTGCGCGCCGGCGATGCTTCTAGGGCGCCGCCGCGCTGTCCTCCACGTGGCCTTGCTCGCCCCCTCCGCTACGCGCCTGCACGCCGCAACAGCTGGGCCCAGGGTCGCTGCCGCCAGGCCCTGTGCCGCTGCTGCTGCTGGTGCCAGGCCCTCCCCCACCACATCGCCGCTATCACCGCGGCGCAGGGCCGCAGGCCGCGCTCTACCAAGCAGCATCTCCATCAGCGCGTACCGCATGTTCGTCGAAGAGTTGGCGTCGCCCTGTCTTTGGCTCAGGCAGAACATGCACAGTGAAAAGGTCTCAGGAGCTGGCTGGCTTGCAGGGCACCGAGAGGGGACGGGGGAACTTGGGGTTCAGGACGGGAGAACTGGGAGGTAGTGGGGACACTGTGCACCTGGTGCACATGCGAAGGAGCACAAGCCCGAGGTTTGAGGGTGGTGTTGGGAAACACCGAGTTTGTTTGGAGGGCCTGGCACGCCGCACAGGCCCCGCTTCCCCCAGAAAAGGGAGGACGGGGTGAATGCGATGTGCGCACGGATGTAGGAGCCGCTTAGCCACCGAAGCCGTACAGGGTGCGGCCCTGGCGCTTGAGCGCATAGACCACGTCCATGGCGGTCACGGTCTTGCGGCGAGCGTGCTCGGTGTAGGTGACCGAGTCGCGGATGACGTTCTCCAGGAAGGTCTTGAGCACTGTGCGGGTCTCCTCGTAGATAAGGCCGCTGATACGCTTCACACCGCCACGGCGAGCCAGACGGCGGATAGCGGGCTTGGTAATGCCCTGGATGTTGTCGCGAAGCACCTTGCGATGGCGCTTGGCGCCGCCCTTGCCCAGGCCCTTGCCGCCCTTGCCACGTCCGGACATGTTTGCTGGTTTGTTGGAATTAGAAAGAAGATGAGTGGGTAGTGTTTGACAAAGAAGCAGTGGGCGGTTATAACAGGGCGCTCGGGGAGGGCAGGATCCAAGTCAACGACCCGGGTGAGGCGTTGACCAGACACCAGTGAGTCGGCCAACGCCGTGTGCCGGTCAACGCCTCACCCTGGCCATTGACCAGTCGGCGCCCTTTTTACCCAGAAGGAAAGTCTCATATAGAACTCAAAAGTAACTTTTATCTTCAAATTTCTTCTGTAAACTTCCAACAAAATGGCCCGCACCAAGCAGACCGCGCGCAAGTCCACCGGTGGCAAGGCGCCCCGCAAGCAGCTGGCCACCAAGGCCGCTCGTAAGACCCCCGCCACGGGCGGTGTGAAGAAGCCTCATCGCTACCGCCCCGGTACCGTGGCGCTGCGTGAGATCCGCAAGTATCAGAAGTCGACTGAGCTGCTCATCCGCAAGCTGCCGTTCCAGCGCCTGGTCCGTGAGATTGCCCAGGACTTCAAGACCGACCTGCGCTTCCAGAGCCAGGCCGTGCTGGCGCTGCAGGAGGCCGCTGAGGCCTACCTGGTGGGCCTGTTCGAGGACACCAACCTGTGCGCCATCCACGCCAAGCGTGTGACCATCATGCCCAAGGACATCCAGCTGGCCCGCCGCATCCGTGGAGAGCGCGCCTAAGCGTCACTGCTTGCTAGTGCTACCCCTTTCTCCGGCATGACGCACAACAAAAACTCGGTGTTTCTCAACACCACCTGGATCTTAATGGGTTGGGATGGGGCGGGGCATTGCAGGGAACCCCGGCCCGGCTGCGTGTCCGAAAGATTGCATTGGTTACAAGAGGGACTTGCTGACGCGAGTCCGAAAGGATGACGTGTCGCTTGCGGGCAGCAATGCCTGGCCGTCAGTCACGCCAGCCAAGTGTCCGTTCAATCCAGTGGTCAAGTGCAGCACTCCAAGCCGCAGCCCCACTGCTGCTTCCTGCCGATTGCCCAAAGCCACGCTCCTCTCGAGCCGTAATCCATCACAACTAGCCACGAAGCCGTGGCACGGGAATAGGGGAGATATGCCATCGAAGACTTGATGCACCGATTCTGTCGGCACCAAACTCAATACTGGCACAAACCGCGAGTGGCACCCATTACCGTAGTATTTAGTAGGGCTTATTGATCGCAAATAGGCTGCGGGTCAAAGCTGCGGCGGTAGCGCAGCCCTGGCGACTGCGGCGGCGGCGGCGCAGGACCTGGCGGCGGCGGCGCAGCGCAGGGCAGCAGTGGCGGCATGCATGTGCGTAGCAGAGGGGCAGGCAAGGCCACGTGGATGAGGAGAGCGCGACGCCGCCCTAGAAGCGGCGCCGGCGCGCAGGTTGAGGCCGGCCGGTGTCTGGTTTCCTGGCGAGCATAGCACCGCACAGTATGTGGTAGGCCGCAGCAGTGAGGAGCGTTGGGGATAGAGGATTTCCTGCTGTTTGGTTGATTACTGGCTGTGCTTGTGCTTGGCAGCGGGATGTGGCTGGACGCATGGCGGGCCGTGCCTGTACAAACCGACTGTCCGGGAGATGAGGCAGACGCTTACGGCCTCAGACTAGACAACATGTAACCATGCAATCTAGGCAGGACTAGAGACGTGGCGTCGGCGCAGCCCACGTTTCCCATGCGATGGGAACCACATATCTTGTTCATAATCCTCTCGCCCCATCTTGTCGAGCCCCTTCATGCCGTGCAAGTACGCGGTTCCAGCCCCTTTCGCCAGCGGCGGCGGCCTACCTCTGGAAGGTGCAAGCCCCAGGGGCGGGGATAGAAAGCTCAGGTTCTTACCCCATGCTCAAAACTAGAGAGCATCATGCAGGATTGCAGGTGCTTTGAGTCGTTTTAGTCTTCCCAGGGGGTGTCTGGTGAGGGGCCGCCAAAGTTGGGGGTCGATGTCGTCCCTGGGGGTCCGCCGGGTTTCGGGAGCCTGTCCTGGCGGATTTCGGGAAGCACCCCATAAGCAGAACTAGGGGCCAAACGCAGCACAACGAGGCTAGTATGTGAACGCTATGCCGTTTTAAGCGCAAACCAAGTGTAGGAGGGCTGAGTTGCGCGTCCTGGCGTGGACATGGCAAATGTCCCCACGTTCGACACAAGCTCACTGACACGGCTGGGCTCTCAAGCGCTGGTACGCATGAATTTATGTCTGACAAGGCTGCCGATGCACACTGTCCATTCGTCACGCGGCTGGCGGCAGGGAGCGCGGGGTGGGCTGGGCCGAGGGGAATTCCATGGATCCCGCCTGTGACCGAAGTCTCGGAATAGGACCGCTGATGGAACGGAGTGATAGTGCTCGTCAAGAGGAGTCGGTTGACACCACTTGGGTATAAGTTGGAGGGTTTTTTTACCCCTAAACAACAAGGTTTTGTCCGGGGGGGGGGGATGGTCATCCCCTCAAGGGGAGTCCCGGGGGATTTCGGGGCATGGGGTCTGACACTTTGCTTCCTGCCCCCCTTGCAAGCCCTGCCAATCAGGATATCTTATTTCAGGAGTCACTGGGTGTACTGCACTCAACGCAGAGCCCGACTGATAGACATAGACAGACATGTGACAGGCTTTACAGGGAAGCGCCCGTAAGGCAGACCTGAGTAAGAGCTTTGTTTTGTTCGTAAGCTTCGGGGCACAAATGAACCTGCAGGTTCTACCCTGATGACCTGTAACACTCCTAGGTCATCAGGGTAGAACCTGCTCCCAATTCTCGTCTGCCCACGCGGCTTTCAGTTCTCCGTCCAGCACGGTCCAGCTGCGCACAACCGCCCTCAGTTCGCCCACCACCGTCTCCCCTGCTCACCAACGACCGTGTCAGGCAGGGGAGGGGGGACGGCAAGGCACGGTTCGAAGAGGAAGACTGGCAGACAGCAGGTACATCTGGCCTGGATCTGCGTGGCTCACGGCGTGCCTGCGGGAGGCCCCAAAGCGCAACCCACAAAACCAGCTGCTGCGGGCGCCGCTTTCCGGAACCCTTCCCCACCCACTGCTAGTTTGGAACAACTGTGACCATGCGCTCCTTGAAAGCAGGGCCCTGAGCGCAGAGATTGCGGGTTAGGTATTTGTCATATGTAAGCTAGCCCAAACGCGAGTCTGAGCGACTCGAGTACCAGGAGATGCCAACCGTGGCTTGCGAGCGCTGCTCTTTCCAAGTTGCGTGAGCTGACGACAATGATATTATTGCACAGATGGCATGGCGTGACGCTCTTGGTCCCGTTACTTTAAGCGCGTGGAGCGCTTGCACTCGCCGCGAAACTCCTGTGTCACCGATAGATTCTCCAAGCTGGGCTTTTCAGACAAACTGTCTTTGTAGTGATGATAGGTTGACGCGTCTGTGTAAGGAGCTTCGCCCCCGACTTGCCGGGTTATTTTGGCGGCCAACTGCCGCAACAAGAGGCGAAGTTCTCGCGTTCGACAGTGAGCGCACAAGGGCTCATATGATTTTTGCTGTAGAATACACAGGCAACAATGTCGCACACAGGTTCGACTAGACACGAAGCCGTGGCGCAGAAAGGCGCGGCAAAACCGTGATGGCAAAGCCGAGCGCGAAAGCTGCACGGCGCAAATTGGCAGCGCTTTACCTCAACACAGGCGCATAGCATCAATACAGGCGAATTTGCTACCATTTTGAACTGTGCCTCTTCGCCCGACTTGCGAGCTAGCGCGCTGGATCCACTCTCGTACACTCGTTTGAACTGCCCTGCCTGCGAGGTGCCTTTAAAAAGCTGCGACGTCGCCTCAATTGTATATATTGACCGTGTGAGCACCTGACGTCGCAAGGTTCCCTACCTTGTGATAAGTGACATACACTATGGCTCGCTCGCTTAGTCGCGCTGGGCCACTGGCCATCCTTCTCGTGCTCTTCTTCAGCGCTGAGCTGGCCAAGGCCGCTCGCCTCACAACCATCCTAGACGATCACAGCGAGTCAACCAATGGTGAGCAGGTTACCCGGGCGATTAGCGCGTGTCGCAGTCCTTGATGTCGAGTGCGCGCGTCGGCGGGAAAACCGGGCGCTTCTTTTTAGATCCTCAGATTGCGTCGAGGATTGGCATTCAAACTGAATTGCTCGTAGCTGCTATATAATTTGACTCTATGACCGTCGCGGCGATGATACGTGCGCAGTCGGGGGGCACTCGACTAAATTGACAGCCACTGCCTTTGGTCCCTCTGCTAATCCATCTGAACTGTATGTGCCCTTGCAGACCTTCCTACTGATTCCATCGATACCGTCCTCGAGACCGTCTCTGACACCGCCGAGGTTAACGACGTCGTGCGCCGCTTCCTGGACACAGCCGTGGGTGCTTACCCGCCGCCCCCGTCCCCCGAGCCCCCTCAGCCCCCCGCACCCCTCGATGGTAGGTGATGGTGTAATGTCCTAGCTTTGTTGAGAACGGGCCGTGAAGAAGTTGCGTTGTTTACATCATGCTATGGCATCCTCACTGCCTTGTTCATATTCCCCAGTTCCTTCACCTCACCACTATCGCATCTCCACTATGTTATGGCACAGACTCCCTCTACATTGACTTCATCGACATGCCCGCTCAAGGCGCCAAGGGCACTGAGGGCAGGCCCGCCAAGTAAGTTTCCGACCTGGTGCTATCCTCCGAGATTGCGATTGCAGCTGCACGTCGTTTAAACCGCCAGGTACACGGTTGTAAATCCTAGTGCTTTGAACCTGAAGCCCCGGAATGTTGCTTACACCCGCCACCACAGGGATCTGGTCTGGTTCGATGATGAGGACTTCTACGACCAGCTGAAGGGGTGAGACAGTGGGCTGGATTGAGTGCCCGCCATGCAGCCACCCTTCCACACCATGTCGCTGTTAGGCATGCTGTGGCCTTTGCTTCAGACGCTTTTTGTTGTCTGGTGGCCTTAGCCTGGTAGCCCGGTACCCATTCATGCCATACGCCTCATGTCGTAATCCTCTGCATGCCTTCCCTTCTCACAGCTACAAGCCTCTGCAGCTGGTGGCTCGCCCCAAGCGCGCCGACTGCAGCAACCGCCAGTGCCAGAGGTGCCTGGGCGCCTGGAAGGCGAGCGAGAAGCAGGACACGGTCTACGTCTTCTTCCGCGACCCCGTGCAGGTAGGTCGTTGCGCGTGTGCGAGTGTGGGCCCATGCGCCCTGAAGGCCTCCCTGGGAGGGGTTTGGAGTAATGTGCGCATGTACGGAGCGGAGGATAGAGCGCACACATAGAGCACGGTATCCTCTGAACACGTCGCAGCGCACACATGACCCGCTCCCTGCCCCGTGTGAGATCGTGGTCGAGTGACTGTGTGCAAGGGAGCGCTGCCTCACTGACGCCCCTCGCCTGTACCCCGTGTTCATCCTTCCTCACCACCATCTGCAGATTAGCAAGATCTACATCAAGCAGCTTCTGAACCCCGGCGTCGCCATTGTGCAGTTTCTGAGGTGGAAGGCTCCCCAGAAGGGTTCCACCAAGCCCCGCGGCGGGGCCATCGTGCTGAACCAGACCACCGACTCCACCAAGTGCGGCGAAGTGCTGACCGTTGACGTCCCGCCTGAGGTTAGCGGCATCGACCTCACCCCTCTCAAGCGCGGCAGCGCCAACAGGATCAGGCCTATTGCCCTGGGTGCAACCGCCGTGGGTGAGTGTGCCGGGAGTACGCCCCGCGGGACCGTGCGTTTCAAACTCGGACTGCTGGTTAGTACTGGTAGCAAGGTTTCCTCCGTACTTATAAGCAGATGCAATGTAACGTGCCCGGTAGAGGTCCTCACGGTACCTGGCCTTTCCCTCTTGCCTCACAGGCGGCGTCCGCGTCACCATCATTCGCCCTCCTGGTGTGGGTCCCGACTACGGCCCGTGGATTGAGGACATTCACTTTGACGGCCGCGCCCTGTACCCTGAGGACGCCTCCATCTACGACAACTACCGCCTCTACAACTCCACAACTTCCAACTAAACCCCCTACTCCACTTCGCTGTCATGGTCCGGCATTTGCCTCCATCACGGTACGAAGATTGGTTGCGAACATAAATTTAGGCTGGACTGCCGTACATAGCGCACGGGGCATCCATGAAGTAAGGACTGTATTAGCCCTTTGTACAGCGAGCCTCCTGGCTCGAATGCTTGATGCATGCGTCGTGCAAGGTGAGCTGGACATCTGAATGCACGCGCATCCGCGGCAACAGGTCCCTGGCAGCTGTGTGTTGAATTTGTTTGAGTTGTATGACCAAAATTCGTGATGGTTGAACAGCAGTTGTGAGCAGTGCTGAATCTCTTGGTTGCCATTCGCTCAAACTCATGCGATTGAGAGGTGCAAAGAGTGCCGTGAGTGTGCATGCCAGTTCGCATGGGTAGGAACTTGTACATAGTACACTTTGGCATTGGAGTTTGGAAGTCGCATTGCAGGCGTGGGTTGGCCATGGAGTTGCGCAGAGTGGGTGTTGTTGGCGCCACCGCGTCATGTGTCACGGCGCCATCGCGCCTGAGTGCAGGTGATTTCAAAAGACGTTATAGGAGGGGCAGGCGGCGTGGGCAGGCGGGTACAGCTACCAAATGACGGAACTGGGTAGGCAGGAAAGTAGGAACGAGCGGCAGGTACGCTGCTGACATGGTACCACGCTAGTGTTGGCGTGCACTTCTGACGTGGGTCTGTAGGTAACTTGGCACGCTCCATATTGATTTTTCGTGACCCTTGAACCTGTTTAGTGAGACGAGTGTGACTGTCTATGAGTTGCCCATGGCACGTGTGTCCACCTGCGTGTTCCAACGTAGCGTCAGGCAAATTAGAGTACGTTCTGTACTATCCCCATCACAATCCCATGCACGCCTTCGCGCATGCAACTTCACCCCTCATGCGCTGACGTCTTAAGTCTTCTGTTGTTTTTGCGGGGGATACATGGTACACCACGTTCGGTTTTCCGTGCCGACACAGTTGGGTGCCGCGTAGTTATTGTCATCATGCGCACAGTCGGTTTTCCGTGCCGATGCGCGATGGCGCGCAGTGAGCGCAGTTATGTTTGTGTGAGTACCACATCCACCCTTGACCTTCCGCGTCCGGTCAAGTACTGTAAACAATAACCGGAGCACGCCACTGGCTGAACAAAGTAAGGTGTAGACTTGTGCAGGCCCTGCACCGCACAGCAATGCTTTATCTGATCATACCCCAACAGCTACGCAGTACCCTGTCTGACCCCATGCCCCTGAGATGCCACTCATATGACACATGGTCCAGTGCAAGTGTGCAACATGCGGGACATTAAGTCTTCGCGCGGATTATTTGTATGCATGCAGCAAGGCAGTGAATTGAAGTCGTAAACCCTCCCCCCCTAGCACGGTAGCGGGTAACGTAGCAAGACAAAGAGTAGCAACCCTACGCCAGACAGGGGACTCGCTTAGCTATCAAGCACAAAAGCAACACACATCGTAACATGCGCCCACGGATGACATGCAAGAGTGTTCGTGCCACGCAACTGAAGTCAACCTAGTCAACCGGCACGAGCACACTAGGTCAAGTCGTCCCCCAATGCCAGCTCCGGGTCCAGGCCGGCTCCAAGCTGAGGGCTGATGGTGGCACGCTGGGAAACGCACAGCGGTTGCTGCTTGCAAATGGTCCGGCAGTAACACGTGAGGTACAGGGGATGCGCGCGCGCGGGCGGCTGTGCGTGCCCCCCACACGTGACCAAGTCCCCCCCCCCAGAGCGGATGCTGGGGCTGTTCTCAATTCTCAAAGCCCATGCAGCCCGCCATGCAGGGGATGACGAACCAACAGCAATACCGGCACGCGTGCACAGGTCAATAGCGGCACGCCCCGATGCACTCGGGGGCCTAGGTACTTGCGCCGTGCCGCACACACGATATCACCCGACAACGCATAAGGTGTACGCATAACCGTTCTCAGCACACCGCCACCTGTACGCTGGTCACGCCACTGGAGATATCATACTACTCGCGAGGTCGCCTATAAATCTATAATGGTCAGCCGCAGCTTGTCCTTCCGCATGTTGGCAGGGGCTCGCTCAGCGGGCGGTAGGAATTAGTGCCTAGCAGGCTAGCACAGGGCAGTGCCAGGTGCCATACTGGGTCACACGGGATGTGCAGGTTTCTCATACGCACCTACTCACCTACTGTCACAACGTCCGCAGTTCCAGCCCATGCAGCCCTATCCCCTACATTCTAGCTCCCTGCTCCACGTATGTACTGCAATATATGACCCCGTGTGCCGACTTCCCCATTCTGGGCTCTGACCCCAACAAGCCGCCTTGCATGGACACCCACCCCCTATTGCGTTGCGTTCGGGCAAAAACACCCCTACCCCCATCCACACCCACCTACACACACACACACACGCATCACAACTCGACACACGCCACCACAGGCCTCTACAGCCTCCAGCCCTCACCCTTTCCGCACAGCCCCACGCCTCGCGCTCCTCCAGGTGAGCCGCCGCCTCACTCCACCAGGTAAGGGCTATCCAGCACCGCAAAGCCCGCCGCCACACCGCCCTCGTTGGAGCTGGCGGTCTTGGTCCGGACCAAGTGGCCGCTCTGCTGGTTCACCACCACGGCGTTGTTGTGGCGCACGAAGGTGCCGTAGATGCCCAGCTCACTCAGCGTCTCAGCCTCCTGCCACTGCCCGTTGCGCACCAGCACAGACCTGGGCAAGGGACACGTGGTGGGGGGCGCGGAAATTCAACGGCATGCTGTGAGCGTGGGGTGGGGGGCAGCGGGGGGCAGCGCGGGTGGAGCAGGCAGCGGGAAGGATGCAGCAGTGCCGGGCACGGCAGGGCGTGTCGCGGCGTGACGGGATGATTGAGCAGTGCCCGAGCCATGGATCTGAATCTACAGCCTTGCCAGCAGGTCTCTCCCGGCTCCCTGCCCTTGGCCCTGCGCCCTTGCCTCCGCCCTCGGCCGCGACACACAGCCCCACCTGTTGACGGGCGGCAGGATGCGCTGCATCAGGATGTAGGCGCTCAGCTCCTCGCCGCCCTGCTGCAGCGCCGCCCGCAACTCCTCGCCTGGCAGGATAGGCGTGGGGGACAGGCGTGGGGGACATGTTGGGGGGGGGGGCATGTGGGGGGACCGTCAGAATGGGCTCCGCTTTGGGGTCGAGCAGCGCAGCCGTTGGCCAGTGAAGTGACGCGGAACTGCCGCCCTGTCATGCCACTGACCCAGTGACTCCAGGCGCAAACAGTTGCGGCATCAAGCGCTAGCTTTGCTCGCCCATGCGCCCAGCCACCATCCTTGCCCAGCCCGCGGCGCCCGTGTCGGGCGGTAATCGATCAAGCCCTGACACCTCATTCTGGTGTTGCCTTGCATGTTCAACGGGGGGGGGCAGCTGCTCCAGGTGGGAGCTGCAGCAGTCGACATGGGTGGCTGAACCCGGCTTCGACCGTTGGGCTAGGAATAGGCGTGCTAGCCGCCGGCCACCGCCGTCGCGCCTGCCCTGGCCAAGCCTGGCCCTGGCTGCTCCCGGACATGCAGTTGCCGCCGCCGCCTGCCTCCTTCCTCTCCCCTCTTCCACACACGTCCATCCTTTACTGCTCCCTCAGGTACGTGCCCGCCCCCTTGCTTCGCCTCACCCGCGCCCTTCCTCTCCCAACACCCGCCTCACCGTACAGGTTGTTGCCGCCACCCTCGCGCTGGGGCTTGAGCACGTACGCCTCCGGCCGAGCAATGGCGTCGCGCACCGCCGCCGCCGCGCCGCCTGCGTCCGCCGCCAGGTCCCGTGGGTCCAGCGACCACAGCCCCGCGAAGAACTCACGGAGCAGCGCCGCGTCCGCCGCGGCGGTAGCCTGGTGGGCAGGAGGAACGTAGGGAGGGAAGGGCAAAGAGGCCGGAGGGTGCGTCAAGGTTGGCAGGTACGAACGGACGCATGCGGTGCCCGCATACCGCAACACAGGCAAGCGGGCGGGCGGGCGATGCGCACAGAGCAGCCGTGAGCACAGCCGCTAGTGCGCACACGGTAACAGCTGCCGGACCCCGACGGCGGCTCTCACCGGCGGCAGGAAGCGCTCCAGCACGCCGGGTGTCGCCAGGTCCTGTTGCACCTTCTTGGTGCCTGCAAGCGCCCCATCGCACATAAATTCTATGGAGCTGGTTGATCTGCTGCGCTAAAGCGTTTTGCCGCAATCGACCATGCTGCGCAGCCAGCGCGACCTGAAGGTCTCCGTAATCCATACCGGTTGCCTGTCCGCCCTCCCACAACCTCGATTTGATCAGGTTGCTGCACTCATGACATGGGGGGCTGTCCTGTGACCCATCTGCCTACTTGGTGCCCGCAGTACCCCGGCCATCCGCGCGCCACTTTGCTGCTCTCCCCTGTGCCCTGCTCACCGCCGTTCCGCGCACCCGCCCCACTGTCCGCCCATGCACCCACCCTGCCACCCAGCCATCCACCCAGCCACCCACATACCCACCCAGCCGCCCACCAGACACACACACGTGCGCACCCGCCAGCTGATACGCCACGGTGGGGCACTTGGCGGCGTTGGAGCGCTCAATGAGCTCCCGCGCCGCCCACTCCGCCTCACTCGGGTAGTCGGCGGGCGTGTAGCCGGCCCTGAGGAGGGCGGGGGTAGCCGTGCATGGAAGACGCAGTCAGTAGTCACAAGTCGAGGGGTGGCGATCCCAGGCAGGTCTATTTTGACGACCGGGGAGGGGAGCGGTGGCGGAGGTGTGGAAAAAGCAGAAGCTGTAGCGCGGAGCGCGCTTTTATCTTTAGGTCACGAGCGACTGGTCGAGGTGCAGTGAGGCATATGCTACAGGAGTACACTTGGCTCAAGCGGGCCAGCCCTGCGCAGATCCTGCACGTACAATATTGTTCCCTTCCTGCCATTCCGCGCACCCAACGCCACGCCATGCCACGCCGCGCCGTCCTTCCGTCCCTCACTGTTGCCCCTCCCCTCCCACCCCCACCCACGCGCCCACCTGAAGTAGAACACGGCCGCGGGCTGCCCACCCGGCAGCGTGAGGGTGCCGCTGGCGGCGTCCAGTCGGCCGCCCGCCGCGATGTCCGCCAGCGTGAGGCGCAGCGTGCGCAGCCGGTGCCGCTCCCACAGCTGCAGCTGGATCCACTGCAGGGGGCAAAGGGGCGTGTGGGTATGCGTGCTAGGAAAGGACACGGGACAGGGTCGACGCGTTGGCGGTTGGATCGCGAGGACGCGGCAAGGGCAGGTGGTGTTAAGCGGCATGGGCGTGCCGAGCTATCGAGTGTTGTGCGTTTCCCAGGGCACGCGTAGAGGGATGAGCATCCGCGTGCGGCACAAAGGCTGGTGTCCCCATCGCAGCCAGCGCAACGGCAGATCGAACGCCCCCTCCCGACCGGTGCCCTGCCCTGCCCTGCCTTTCCTTGCTTGCGACCTTCCGTGCAAGCAGGGTCCCGATTTGTGCGGCGGCCCCGCCCTCCATGTCATCCCGCATACCCGCACCCGCACCCGCACGCGTACACGCTTGCTCAGCTGCACGCTCGCCCGCACACTCGCCCGCACACAACCATCCATGCACGCACGCACACCCGCACACGCACCTGCTGGTCGTAAGCGTTCCGCTCTCCGGGCTGCACCACCATCACCACCACGCCGCCCGCTGCGACGTGGCCGCTGGCTGTTGCCGCCGCAGCGATGGCATCCGGGATGTGCTCCAGAGTTGGGTTAGGCGGAAGCCGCGACGCATCCTGTTGTGGGCATGAGCCAGAGAACACAAGGTTCGGGTAAGGTTTTAAGAGTTTGCAAAGAACAGCAATGCGGGAGGAGATGGCATTGCGGACGTGAGAAGCACCCTTCTTGAGTGCGGCATGAGGGAGCTGCAGCAGTTGACACAAGGAAGCGCATGCAGGATGTAATAGAGCCGCAGGAGATGCGCACGGTTGGCTGGCAGTCGCAAGGTTGAAAACATGATGAGTTGAGCAAGGACGCGAGGGTCTATTTGCGCAGGACCCTGGACGTGCTAGATGGCACGGCGCTTGGGCGACCTGGTCGTGAGGCAAAACCCAAACCCGTCCTCGTGACATCCAAATACCAGGCAGTGTTTAATCCATAACAAAGCGCCAATCCACGTCGCATGACATGTTACCGCGATCCTGAGCAGGGACTTGTGTCCGGTTTCTCCCGCACATTCGACTCGCTGCGATATTGAATTGCGCATGTACGGAACTATATTGCATACATGCAATTGATGGACAAAAAAACGCCGCAAATTATGGCAAAGCGATGGCGAACTGAGGACGAAAAGTGTAGCCGGGTCCGCTCTCGCCGTCATAGCGTACGTGAGTTGCAACTGCCTCGAAATTAGGACACTGTCAAGATTCCAACATAGCACCGACGGTTGCAAAGTCCCGTGACGTGCATCAGGAACTAGTGGCGTAACGGGGCAGTACCGCGTGGCAGTACCGCGTGGCACGACTTTCGCGTCTTGCGCATAGTGCTGCAAACTGCTGCTAGCTACCGTTCAGTGCTACTGCTCCCCTTCCGCAATTCAAGCATGTCACGGACAAGGTCAGGGCCCATGACAACGCGCCTACGTCATGGCTCACCTCACCATTGGTCACCTCAGTCGATCCAGGTGGATCACCCCGCGTGGGATTCCAGTCAGGGGCTCAGGGCGCTGGTGGATACTTGCCCAACGGCATGCAATCGCTGAACTTCTACGGGTCCGAGCACAGCCCCGTTGAGGGTCGCAACGCGCCTGAAAGACCTCTACGTGTGTGTGCCCCAGCCGGCGCTGCCATCCGTGTGCCCGGCGTGACGTTTCATATTCCCATCCCAGCAAAGCGCCACGCGCGGAACACACCGCACTCACAATTCGTGGACATTGCGGAGCCGGTGCGCGCACACCACCCAGATAAACGGCCAAGCCAGCGTGTCCCTGCCGGCCCCTCAAACCCGACGGCCCAACCCCTCACTCATCCTGGCCCCCCTCCCCCGCATGCTTACCAGGCCGCTGATTCGCCCGCTGGCCATGTACCCGTGCAGGCGCGTCATCAGCGCTGACAAGCACCCGAATGAGGAGGCGATCGTGTTGAGCTCCACCTGCATTGAAAGCCGTGCATACTTGTCTACATAATAAGAGCAATCCCAACCACGGACGGTCGACCACAGGTGCGGGGGCCTTGCTGTCGAGTGTCGGAGGCACAGCCTGCCAGCTCCCCCAGACCATACATGCCCATCCATCTACGCCTTGTCCCCTCGCGCCCTGCATCTTCATCTATTGCACCAGCCCCCAGCCAGCGCCTTGCGGCACCCTAACTCCCTCACCCACTACACGAGTATTACCGTACCGTATCGCAAGTATGGACTAACGTGCCTTGTCATGCGTCTTTCGTGTCTCTTGACGAATGATGAAAACTCCCACCCCACCCCACCCCACCATCCGTCCACTTCACCCCTCCAGCCCACCCCCCCTCCCCCCTCCCCACCCCACCCCACACCTCCCCACCAACCTACCTGCAGGAACTTGCCGCTGGGTGCATCCAGCATGTAGTCACTGCGGTGCACGCCCAGCACCACCTCCCGGCCCGAGCCCCGTAGCGCCTGCCGCTCCGGCCGCGTGGCCAGCAGGCAGCCCAGCAGCCGCCCCGTGAAGGCGTCCTGCGCCGCGGCGGGGCGCAGCGTGGCCTGCGGCGGGGGGTGGACAAACCGGGCGCGGTGGCGCGTGGTGAGTGGAGGAAGCGTGGCGGCGGCGGGTGCGATTTGGGGCGTGGCGTGGCGTGTCTGCAGGCTGACTGTGCAGAGTGGCCCTTACTGCGCCTGAGGGCCGGGCCCTGCTGACTTCAGCCAAAGGATGCCCCCGCCCGCCACCACCCCGTAAGTCGTGGGTTTTGCTTGTCGCGTCCGCGTGCCTGTCTTGTGCTGTTGTGCGCGCCACCGAGCCCGGGCGGCGCCATTTATCGCCGGCGCCGCTCGCCCTGCTTCTCCACGACACCTCGGCCCGCATCCCATAAGTATTATCGCTTGCAACTGACGCCTCTGCCTGCACTCCCCTCGTTTTCGTTGGTTTTGGTTTAGTTTGGGCTGGTATTTACAACCACCCACCCACCCCCCCAGTGCTGTCGTTTGGCCTCCCCTCCCTGTGCGAGCTGCCCCTCCCCACGCCCACCGACGCCGCACCTCCAGGTACGACTCATCCGCTGCCACGGCGTCCACCAGCGTGTTAAAGAGCGGCATCACCTGTCATGGGGCAGGGTGCGGGCACATGGGCGCTACGAAGTCGTGTGTAGACCGCCAGGGGCGCGACAGCCTGTAGGCAACAGGCCCCGCAGCTGCCCGAAACCCCGCCTGCCCACCGCCGTTCGCCACTCCTGTACGCGGGAGCCCATGCCAGCTTTGCACCTGTTGCGCTAGCTCGAAGCGCGCCCGTGGATACGGCACCGGTGTGAGCGACAGGGGGGCGTGGATGACGGCATAGTCCGGGTTGACGAACCTGGGGTCCTTCAGCGCAACCACCTGCGGCGGGACGGTGATGCCGGGTCCGGCTTTGTCAGCCGCTTTGCTCACAGTACTGCTGCACTGGCTCAGCAGGTAATTGGGGTGCGCCGTTGTATGGAATTGGCCCAGCCTCCAGCGCCGTCGTGACTCGGGGTCACGGAGCGCGGAGGTGCTTGCCTCGGTCTGCTCATCCGTAACACGCCACACCCCCAAATCGGTTGCCCCCAGGAACTGCCAAGCCGTCAATTATAGCAACTGAGCATCAAAACCTACAAGTCCATGCTGATTGGCAAAGACGACGGCGTCGTCGACAAGAGGCTGGATATCTGCAGGGCCAAGCTGTACCGAGGACGTGGCTCGAGGAATTTCGTGCTGCATAGCCCTTCTGTATTGCCCGATACTGCAAATTTTCGGAACTCGCACAGGCTGTTTTGCGAAGTGCAGTCCTGCACGATACTTTAAAGAAAATGTGCGCATGGATGCTATCTATATGCAGGAAAATACTGCAAATAGTCCAGGGACGAACTGGCCTAAACATGGATGCATTTGTCGGGCCGCGATCACCCTGACATCAAAAGGCGAGCCCGAACACAGGCGTAACCTAAGCAAATACTGTGGGCTTCATATACGCTACGAAAGCATTGTCTTATACACACATGCCTGGGTTCGATTTGCTGTATGCTAGGGTGCTCGGTGCTCTTGGAAGAGGCCTTACTCCCGGGGCAGTGATATAGTACTTGTGATAGTTCGAGTATTTCGCCAGCTTGTTACTACGACCGGGGTCCGCTGTCTGGCGCTTGCTGCCACGCCCAAGCAGCCGGCAAGTGTCTCGGATTTCGTATATTTGTGTCACTACAATATGCTTATGATGTGGCTCAGGCCCAGCGGCCTTTTTGCGACGACCTACTAAAGGCGGGGGCTGACGAAACAGCCCCGGTTTGTGGCGGCCACACTTGTTGGCTATGAACCTGTAATATTTAGCTTGACACGGCTTCCATGGCCGGGGTCGGGGCACCAACTGGCAGCGTCTTTGGGGCGCTGGCGTCTATCGCTTTGCCAGCTGAGGGGCATGACCAGGCTGCGCGGCTGCGGCGGGGAGTTGCCTTGTGGTTGGCGAGTACTCCATATCCAGCGCTCGGTCCGTGCCACGCACCCCTGCTCGCTTCGGCACACTTTCTGTCAGCGCACAACGTCGAGGGAGTCAGGCAACTCCTGCTCTCGCCCGAAAGCCGCGGAGTGTTCGTCGTCGCGACGGCGGCAGTGTCCGGGGAGCCTCGCGAAGTCGTGTGGCTGGATGAGCTGGCGCTGCGGCGCGCCGCAGCGGCAGTCAGCGCCTCTGCAGCGGCGGCCAGCAGTGCCGCCGCCGCGTCGGGCGCCGGTTACGGTGTTGGGGGGCCTGGCGGCGCGGTGGGCATGGGTATCGGACTCATGCCTGACCCGTCTAACTTCAACCGCAGTAGCGTCGGAAGCCTGGGCTCTTCCAGCGTGCCTGGCGGGGGCCCGTTGCAGCCAATTCTGGCCGGTGACCATTCGGTCGGCATGGCGCCGGTTGGGCACCCGCCCTCGCCATGGGACGCGGCGGCAGCTGCCAGCGTGTCTGCCAGCAATCAGCAGGTGATCACATCAACCTTCTCTTCGCTGAGCTTGGGCGGCCGCGTCGGCGGCGGCTTGCCAGGCGTTGGCATGGACGTCAACCTGGGTTTGCAGCAGGCGGCGCTGCTGCGGCAACAACAAGTGCTGGCGCATCAGCAGCAGCTACAGCAACAGCAGCAGCAGTACAGGATGCTACAGCAACAGCAAGCGGCAATGGGCGCTCCTTTTATGGGGAACGCCTTCAGTGCCATGGCTCAAGGCGGCGGCGGCGGGGTCGCCGGCCTTGCCTTCCTGGAAGGAACCCCTGCTAACAACACCACAGGCGCCCTGCAGCGGCGGCTAACAGCGAGCAGCGATGCGGGCAGCATGACGGCGTCGGCGGTCCCTGGCTTCGGCGGGGCTGGCTTTGGCGGCCACCTGTCGGCGGCGATGGGTATGGTGGGGCCGCATGCCGCCGGCCTTGGAGTGATGGCAGGAGTGGGAGCCTCCCCTGCTGCGGCAGTGTCAGGCATCTCTAGCGGCATGCTCCTCAGCGCTAGCGAGGACGCGGGCGCCGGCTTCAGCAGTGGCAGCGCGGCTGCCGCCGCCGCGGCAGCGGCAGCCACGGCGGCGGGCAGCATGCTAGCGCAGCTGGTGCTGTCTGCAGTGGCGTCTGCGTGGCCGGGGACCACGGCCCTGGCGCGGCTGAAGCGGCGTGCAGCTCTGGCGCTGGCGGTGGCGCAGGAGGGCCCGGAGGGGCCGCACTCCATGCTAGCGGTACGTGGTTGGCCACCACATGGAGCTGACGCTCCGGGGTTGGGAGTGTTGAGCCTCGGAAGATGAAACGGCGTTACGATGACTTGGTACGCAGATGCACGGTATGCGTCGCGCTGTAATTACGTAGGGATTATTGCTTGTATTTCATCCTGTGTTGTCCCCCGCAGAGTGCCCTGGGTGACGTCCTACACCGGTACGAGCCGGACGCGGTGGCGGAGCTGCGCCACCCAGTCACCAAGACCCTGCGCGTCAAGCAACTGCTGCACGAGGGCGGGCCCGGCGACCTGCCGCCCTTCACCTCCTCTGGGAGCGACATCTCCGCCGGCGGCCTGCTGGCATCCACGTCCACAGTCGCGGGCGCGGGCGCAACAAGCGCCGTTGTCTCAGGTACAGGCTTTGGCTCTGGGTTGTTGGGCAGCGGTCCAGAGGCACTGGCGGCGGCAGCGGCGACCGCAGCTGGCGGAGCTGCCGCGACAGCGCCGGCATATGCAGCCGCGGATGCGGCTATGCTGGGCCAGGCGGCGGCAGACGCAGGCCCAAGTGGCACTGAGGCGCTCGGCCCACGGTTTGCGCCCTCACCCAGCTCGGAGGTTGCCGCCAAGCGGGCGGGCAGCGGCGGGTCGAACGGCGATGGAGCTGCCGCCATCGCTAACGCAGCCGCCGCCGCAGTGCTCGCCGACGCCACGCTGGACGCGCCCACAGCCTCGCCCGCCACAGTGGACAGCGCTGCGGCGCTGGAGTCCGCCCCCGATGGCGCTGCTGACGGCGCCGCGGCGGTGACGGCCGCAGCCACGCAGAACGCGCCGTCGCCGGGCTTGCTGCGTGTCGTGAAGGGCAAGTACGACATTGTCGTCACCCTAGACTTCAGCAGCCTCATGCAGGTGTACGGCGGCGAGCTGCCGTACGAGCAGAATACCCTGGGCCCCGCCGCCCGCCTGCGTGCGCTACCCTCCGCCGCCTCCTTGCTGGCGTCGCAGCTGTCGCAGCCCGACCCCTTCGGCGGCGGCAGCTCCGGCGGGCTGGTCGGTGCCTCGGCCAACAGTGATTTGCTGGGCGACGCCCGGTCCGAGGCCACCGCAGGCGCCGACGCGTCTGGCGGCAGCGGCGGCGCTGGGTCGCACCCGGCGGGCGGCGAGGGCATCACGGAGCTAGCGCTGCGCGCCTTCCCCGGCTGCACGCCGGCGGCGCAACTGCGCCGCGCCATTGTTGTGCACCTGGCGGGGCTGCCGCGCCGCTCGCAGCAGTGGACGCACCTGGGCACCTTTGTGGCCACTGCGCAGTCAGCGCTGTGGCTCAACCCCGCAAACAGGTGCGATTGCGCGCGCCGCCACACCGTGTGCCGCTGTATGGTGCTGCCTGAGACGCCCGGTTGCCCAACAGCGCGTACCGTAGATATGTGACTGGCCGAATGTGGCATCGAGCTTCCCAGCCACCTACAAGCCACAAGCCCGCCGCCTGTTGTTCCCCAAGCCTCACCACCCTCTGTTTTGTTGTTCCCTGGCCTGTGCACCTTGTGTCGGCAGGTGGCCCAAGCTCAAGGCGTTCGTGATGCACGCCGACTCGCGCGGCGTGTTTCTGGACGTGCAGCTGCCGGGGCCGGCGGGCCCAGTGGGTGCCGGCGGCCTGGTTGCTCTGGACCCAGCCGCACTGCGCCGTGCCGCCGCCGCCGGCCTGGCCACCGCCATCGCCGCCTGCTGGCCGGGCCACGCGCCGCTGGAGCGTATCCGCCGCGCCGCCGCCTTCACGCTGGCCTTCGCCGTACGCGGCCCCGCAGGTGAGTGCGCGTGCTTTTTGTGCATGCAATTTTGGTTATTCGTCAGCTTTTGCTGTTTTCTGCTGCCCTGCGCACTCACGCACGCTTCCTTCGGTAGTAACGTACGGTATGCGCCTGTGTTCCCGCATCCCGCGCAGGCCCCTACACCATGCTGGGCAGCGCCCTGGGCACCGCCATCCGCAAGCGCGACAAGGAAGCCTTCGACGCCCTGGCCGGCATGGGCAAGCTGTCCGACCTGCTGGACGACTCGGCCGCAGCCAACACCGCCGCAGTCGCCGCCGCCGGCACCCCCGCGACGCCAAGCGCCGCCAACAGCGCGACAGGCGGCACTGCCGACGCCTCCGTCGCGGCTGCGCCGGCCGGGCCGGGCCTGCACCCCGACGCGCCTGCCACGGACGCGGATGCCGGGGGGGCAGCCGCTGACGTGCTCCAGGACGCGACGGTGCTGGGAGAGTCCGCTGGCGCCGCTCTGTCGAGCGCCTCTGTCGCTGCTCCCGGATCCACGAGCGGCAAGGGAGGCTATATCATTAGCTTCAAGAAAGACCAGGTGAGTGGCGGCAAGTGTTGAGGGCCTTCCATTCTCAGCCATGTCAGCCACGAGCCAGCTAGGGTTGCTAGAGCCACCGGGAGAGGTGGCCTGAGGCGCGTGCACCTGCTTCGCCCATGACCTCTGGACGCACACCATGCCCGCCCGCACGCCTCTGACGCCGACGCCTCACACCGCCACTGCCACAGGACGGCTACATGCGACTGCGCCTGGAGGCTCTGCTGCAGGACTGGCCACGTGACGAGCGGTCGTATCCCTTGCCCGGCCTCGGGCTGCCTGGCATGCACCTCGGCGCCGGCGCCTTCGGCGGCATCCCCGGCCTGGGCCCCGGCGGCAACGGCGGCAGTGGCGGCTTCCTTGGTGGCATGGCCGGCCTGGGAGGCGGCAGTGGCGGCGCCGGGGCACTCGGCATCGACGCTGCTGACTTCGTGGGCAGCAGTGGCGGCGGCGGTGCCGGCGGTGTGTTCGGTTTCGGGTCGCTGATGGGCGCGGACGGCGGCGGCCCCACCGTGGCCGTCGTTAGCGGCTCTGGCATCAGTGGGCTGGGCCTTGGGCGCCTGGACGGCGGCGGCGGCGCAGTCGCCGCCGCAGCCGGAGGCCTGGCCGCCGCCGGAGGCGGGCTCGGCATGGGCCTGGGCTTGGGCTTGAGCGCCGCCGACATCGGCAGCAGCCCTCCACTAGAGCAGGAGCTGGCGAGGCGCTTCCCGCTGCCCGCGGGCGCGCACGTGGGGAGCGAGGTGGCGACCATTGCCGCAGCCAAGCGCTGCATCGCGCGGCTGCTGGCATGGGCGCCGCCGCCGCACCAGCTGACGTTTGCTAAGCTGGGCGCGCAGGTGCCCAAGCTGTTGGGCGGCGCCCGCATCGGCCGCAACCTGCGGCTGCTGTGTCTGGAGGAGCCTGAGGTGTTCGCGGTGCAGAGCCAGGTGAGAGGGCGTGCCGGCAGGTAGGGAGTAGTAGGCAGAACATCAGGCAGAGCGTCAGGCCCGTGTGTGCCGCAAAATTTTCTGGGCGCGCAAATCTGGGAACGGCTGACCATCCACGACGTTCTTTCATGAAGATTGGGCTGTTAACCGCAAAAGCGCCTTGCGGCGCGGTTCTTTTTTACGTCTCGTGAGCCCTACGATTAACGAATTAACGATCGCGGGTTTCCTCTCACGAAAATGCAAAACTTTTTGGATTTACTGTAGCTAATCTACAGTATTTTGAATGCATACCGGTATTACCACAAGGATCTCACCGGGAACACGCAAAATCCGCCAGACGCGGCGCCACCCTTTGACGTTGTTGCCGGCTCTCCTGTCCCTCGCTGCTCCCGCAGAGCCCCACCGTGCATGTGGTTCGGCTCATCTGTCCGCGGCTGCTGCAGCTTTCGAGGGAGCAGGCGGAACGCAAGGCGCAAGGGGTTCCGCAGCCTGGCCTGGAGCAGCAGTTTGCGGCAGGCTCGGGGCTTGGGCAGCCGGGCGGAACGCAGCCGCAGGCGCCCGACCCGCAGCTGGACGCGCCCACCATGCTGCAGCATTTGCAAGGCCAGTTGCAGCAGCTTCAGCAGCTGCAGCAGCAGCAGCAGCAGCACGCTGGAATGGACGTGTCTCAGCAGCAGCATGCGCGTATGGCTGGGCTTCAGCAGCCCGCCCCGCCCCGCATGCTACAGGCCCCAGTGGGGCTGGCGGTCAACCCTAGCGGCAGTGGCGAGCGTGGCTGGGACGCGTCGGCAGAGCTGCAGCGCCAGCAGCAGCAGCAGCAGCAGCAGCAGCAGCAGCGGCAGCAGCAGCAGCAATCCTCCCGACTGTACGACTCAGGGGGATCAAACGTGGGCTCAAGCATTGCCCTCGCCCGCCTCTCCACCGCCAGTAATGGCATGTCTTCAGGTGGCACTGCGCAGGTGCAGTCGCAGAAGCAACAGCAGCAGCGACAGCAGCAACCGGGCCTCACGCACGGTGCAGCCGGCTCCAGCAACCTGCAGGGCTTTGCCACAACTGCGCTGCTGTCGGAGCAGGCCCTGCAGCAGCAACAGCACCAGCAGCAGCTGCACCAGCACCAGCAGCTGCAGCTACACCAGCAACACTGCAGCGCCGCTGGCAGGCCCACCAGCACGCTGCCTCCGCCGCCTCCGCCGCCGGTGTCGCTGCTGCCCTCGTGCAACATTCACGTTATCACCGACCCCTACTCAGCCGACTACATGTCGATCCTGCAGCACTGCCACGCCTGCCCCCAGGTCGGCGTCTCGGTCCAGGTACGTGCGGTGTAGTGTGAACATGGCCCTAGCGGTTGCGCAGCTCGTATGGCCCTCGGGGGCTTAATTCACACCAAGACGCAGCGTACGCGTCTCACCACATCATTGACACGGGCTACGTATTGCTGCATGTGCGCAGGTGTTTGACGGCCGGCCGGCGCTTGTGGCGTTGTACGCGCCGGCGGCGCTGGCGGGCCCAGGAGGCGGCGGGGGCGCTGCGGGCGGCTGGCCGGCGGCTGTGTACGTCCTGGACTGCGTGGCCAGTGCGGCCGGCGAGGGACCCGAGGCGGTGGTGGGCTCTCTGCTGGGCAGCCTGCGGGGGCTGCTGGAGGAGCCGGGTGTGGCCAAGGTGGTGCACGGCTGCGAGCAGGTGCGGGCGCACGCGTCGAAGGCGATGGCGCGCGGCCGTTCCAGGTCCCCATGGCCCGGAGCCGCCACACACGCGCATGCTGCCCTTGCTAGGCTTGCGCCTGTATTGATGATTGATAAAAGTACTTACGGTGCCCGTGCGCGGTAGGCACGCCCCGAGTTGACAACAACCGAGACCCGGCTCCGGCTTACAACTCCCGCCGCTCGACTGGTGCATCCCCCCCTGCCCTCCAGGTCCGGGCTCTGGAGCGGGTGGTTGGCGTGGCCATCGCGCCGCTGTTGGACACACGCATCCTGCTTGACGCAGTTGCCACCATGCTGCCGCCCTTGCCATCGCCGCCCTCGGCCGCCGCCGTGGCGGCGGCGGCCTCGCCCGCCGGCGGCGCGCTGCCGGCCGGCAGCTTCACCGCCGCCGAGGTGGCGGCTGTGGCACAGCTGGCGGCGCATGTGTCTGGCCTGCGGTCGGCCCTTCAGCTTGTGGAGCTGTGGGCGGACCGGCCTGAACTGGTGGTGGCGCTGGCGGGACTGCACTGGGCCGCGCACCGGACCGAGCTATGGGCAGCGGCGGGGCGCGATAGGTGAGTGCCACGGTGCCATGGTGATGCGGTGGCGGGTGGGCCTGGGCCCGGGCGGGAGGTCGATTTGCTAGGTTGCCGAGATGCGCCTGCACTCAGCTTTGCCAGCGGGAGACCGCAGGCAGTGTTCAACGAAGCGCAACGGCTTCGGACCTGCGGTGCTTGCCTTTGAGTGCTCGCCAATTGATTGCAGCGCTTTCTGAAAGCGAGTTGTCCCGCCTCTGTTGTTTCCCACTGCCCGCAGCTGCTGGGTGTCGCGGCCGCTGACGGAGGCGCAGGTGACGGTGGCGGCGCAGGGCGTCAGCAGCCTGCCTGAGCTGTGGGCGGCACTGAGCGAGGCAGTGCCCTGGCTTGCCGCTCACGCCGCCCTCAGGTTCATGCAGCAGCTGCGTGCAAACGCCTGATGCAGCTGCAGCAGCACCAGCAGCAGCGGCGGCGGCGGCGGCGGCGACAGCAAAGTAGACACACGCTAGGTGAAGGAGAGACGGGAAGGGACAGGCGCGACCGGGGCGGTGCACTGGCTCAAAGTAATCGATTGGGGGGGGGGGTGGCACCCTGTGGTTGTGGCGCTGCGTGTGGGTGTGGGACGGCTGCGCATAGCGCAGCCTGCGCTTATGTGCAACGGCAAGGATTTCATGCATTGCACTGCAGCAAGGAACCAAGTGCAAATGGCTATGGCCACAATCGTGCTTATTACCGTAATATCTTGAAAATGAGACAAAAGAGCGGTGAATGCAAAAACCCGGCCGATAGCCCCCAGACACCCCGCCACCGACACCAAATATCTAAATGCATAGGGCGAAGGCGGTCCCGTTACTGGACGGTGGCCGCTCCGTGCGGGTGCGGCACGGGCGCCTCAGGAGAAGATTAAAAGGCCGCGTTATCTGTGGTAATACTCGATGATTTGCTGACACGGGCCCTCCACCTCTGTCCTAAGGCAAGTGCTGTGTGCAATGGCATGTGCTACGCCCAATCAACATGATCTTTCACATGCCTGGCATTGTGTAAGGAATGCGTGCACGTTTTCCGTTTCCGCAGTTTGTGCGGTTGGTACTATTGTGGGTGGGGGGGCTGAGGACCCCGGTTAACCTAGACCAGGAGAAGATGACAAGGCTGGCTCGAGGGAGACGGGCAGGTGCAAGTCCTACACATGAATTGAAGAGGTCCACATTTGGTGCTTTGGCGAGGAAAAGGACGTACTTCCCATTGGCATGGCTAATCATGTTGGCAATATCGTGCGTGTCAGCTACATTCCTTGGTCCTGGTGAGTAATGTTACTAGAACATGCCGGCCGCTGGGTTCGCATTTATGGGTATATCTGCTTATGCATGGGTAAATGGACGGCAGCGGAATGAGCTGGAAGGTGGTTTCGGGACTTTTGTATGCTGGCGGCGTGATATTGACAAGGGTAGAAAAACAGGTACAGTCCGAATGCTGCCGTTGGCGGGTATATGCGGGCGACGGTTCTTCAAGTCACTTTGGTACTCAACAATTGAAGTGGTGCAAACTCTAGTGCAGGCGGCGGTGTGCCCATGGCCTGAGCATGTTTACTTCGGCATGGCGTCAGCATCAGGGTCCGTGTGGATGGAAGTGCGGCAGTCCGGCGCCGGGGCCTTACCTGATAAGCAATGCGTGCCTGTGCTGGCATCGCGCACGTTACATCGGCACAGGTCGGCAATCATGCCTGCGGTCGCGTGCTTTTGTTTGCGGGAAGCTCCGCAAGCGGCCAGCAAGCACGCACATGGGGCGGTGGGGGCTGAGGTGCACGGGGAGTGTATCTGTTATGGCTGGGTGTGGGTCCAGGACAGCGTAAATGGGGGGGACCATCCGCAGCTATAGGATGGCGGACATGACACGGATTGGCAGTTGTGATCCCGGGGATAGTTACCATTTGATCTGCATTATAGACGCTGCTCGGTCAGAGGTTTCGTTGCGCCCAGATACTTGTTTCCATGGCAGGTGTGGTAGGTTGCGAAACAATGCCGCGGCCTGTTGTGCAAACGTGTTAAGAGAAGTCGGAAAGAGCACCTCCTTTGCAGCACTGACGTGGCTCCTTTGTGCTATGGATGCGCACTGGTGAAGTTGATTGCATGTTAGTAGGGATTCAAGCGGGTGCGGACTTTCTTCATTGGGGCAGTTTGAAGAAACGGATGCACCGCATGAACCAACAATGCGCACATCGCATGCTTTTCGACCATTTTAGAAGCTAGAATTCAGGACGATTGCCGTGCTTACTGCTGCATACCGTACGATGTATGTGCGCCATGGACGTGAACGAGTGGCACACGTGCTCGCGGTAGAGTAATGATGGGGAGGGAGCCCATCCAGTATGTGTGGGCATGATACAGGCCCTGCGGCCTTGGAATCTTGTCCTGGTCTCGGGGTTAACGGGGTCATCAGGCCCCTCCCCGTCCAGGCGCCGCGCCGCACGCGCACTGAGCAGCCACCGTCCGGTGACGAGACCACCGTCACTTGATGTCGGTTGGCGGCGTGTGTGAGTGCTATCAGCCGCCGACGCGGCCTCCTCTCGTCGACGGACTTTACATCCGGACAGCGTGTGCAAAGCTGCAAAGCGGCTGCCACGGCGGCGTCGGCGGTTGGGGGCCGGGATGCAGGCAGGGGCAGGTGCAGGCAGGCACGGCAGAGAAAGTTTCGGGAGTGACCTAACTGATGGTGGGTGACTGTGTGTGACGGCGAATACTTTATGGCCGCAGGGAGAAAGCTAATTCAGGTTGTGGGAAATGCAGAGACTGATATGCCTTTTGTGAGAGTATTGTGTGCCTTTTGATGGGTGACGGAAGAGAAGGAGGCGCGCGGCAGAGCGGTGGCGGTGACGGCAGTGACGCTGCTGGCGATGCGGGCGGCGGGGGAGGCGGAAGATGAGGACGGAGGTGCGCGCCCGCCGCAGCGCTGCGAGCGGCGGCAGCAGAGGCGGTGGCAGCGGCTGCTTAATGAGCTGGGTGGTTTCGGGACTGTTGTGTGCTGGCGGCGTGATATTGAGAATAAGGGTAGGAAACAGGTACAGTCCGAATGCCGCCGTTGGCGGGTATATGCAGGCAAGGGTTCTTCAAGTCTTTGGTACTCAAGTCACTTTGGTACGGTACTCAACAAGTTGAAGAGGTGCAAACTGCTGCAGGCGGCGGCGCTGCGGACATTGTTGTTGAGAACAGACAACAGTGTGTCCATGGGCCTGAGAATGTTTGCCTTAGCATGGAGCCAGCATCAGGGGTCCGTGTGGATGGAAGTGCGGCAGTCCGGCGCCGGGGCGTTACCTGATAAGCAATGCGTGCCTGTGCTGGCGTCGCGCTCGTACGGTACATCGGCACAGGTCGGAAATCATGCCTGCGGTCACGTGCTTTTGCTTGCGGGAAGCTCCGCAAGCGGCCAGCACGCACGCACGTGGGGCGGTGGGGGCTGAGGTGCACGTGCAGTGTATCTGTTACAGCCGTGTGTGCGTCCAGGACAGCGTAAATGGGGGCCCCCATTTGCGGGGCCCCATCAACCGCTGCTACAGAGCGGCGGACATACATCACGCGTATTGAATCTGCATTATAGATGTTGCTCGGTCAGAATTTTGTTGCGCCTCGGTATGGGTTTTATGGCAGGTGTGGCTTGCTAACCCATTCCACGGGTTGTTGTAAACGTGTCAAGACAAGTCGGAAATATGCAAATAGCCGCACGGGTACAGACGGGGGCACCAAGCGACCGTGCCCACCAGCCCTGCATGGCCGCCCACCGGTCAACCACAACCTCAATTGCAGTGCTGACGTAGCTGCGGGGCCAGCAACCGAACCCCTCGGCTGGTTCCTGAGCCGAATGCACATACCATTGCTGGCCAGCACCGAACCCGTCTCACTCAGGGACGGACACAGCCTGACAACGCTGGCTGCTGGTGCATTGGCGGCTGCGGACAATCATTAATTACCTGCCCCCTTACTGTCACGCCCTAGCACACTGCCTCCTGCTTCGTGCCCATGTGGTAGCTGCATGTATAGAGCAGGGCCATGAAACGACCCGGCCTTTCGTGCTCTATCAACACATCGGCCGCTTGTGAGACACACCGCCGGTCACCTCACACTACTTTGTACACGGACAGGAGCATTGGTGACAAGGAGGTAGAGCCGCAGAACTGCGGGATGGGTGACGCATCCCACATGTGCGGACAAGGGGGCACGGTGAAAGCGTTTCGTGAGCAAGGGTGTGTAGCGGCCGTGGTGGTGTAGGTGCGAGGCTGACGCATGTGTGTGCGTGCACGGCAGCGGCTTCGCCGCTTCGGGCCGCTCAAGCAGCAAAGACGCGACGTCATGAGTGCAACACATAAAGGGTAGGGACCGGCTATTGTGGCTACTACATCTGCACAGCAGGACCAGTGTACGGCACACCGCAGATCAATACGCGCCTACCGTGGCTGTGTTACCAGGGCAACGTGTCGTGCACTGGGTGGGAACCGTGCCGTAGGTGTTGCACAGGTTGAGGTCGGGTCCCGCCCAGCAGTTGGTGCCCTGTGATGCAGAGGTAGATAGGTGCCAGAAGGGGGTCGCTTTGCATTGCTCGAGAGGGTGGCAGGAGTGGCCAACACTGCCCGCGTGTGTATGTAGGGTAGGCAGGGGCAGGCAGGCTTGGGGCAAGGGCCAGATTTGGGGCAGGTGAAGGCCAGGTTGCTTGGGGACAAGGGGTGAGAGGTCAGGGTAAGAGTTGCAAGGACGGAGGCTGCAACAAACCGACGCCACGTGGCGAATCACACTGATCACACGTGCACACACACCTGGGTGCCCATGTATGCGTAACGGGCTGTTTTTGCCATTCCTGCGCGGCATTGATGGTGCGCATGTCAAGGGATGCTTGATACCAGGTTGCAACCCGATTGCTTGGCACGGCATGTTGGGTGGCGCTGCACTCGCGCCTTGCAAGGCAAGGGACCGTTGCTGCCCGCACGTGCATGCAGCTGAGCACTACTAACGCACCGTTACACATCGCGTTGCTCATTGTCGCCGAGCCGCCAAGGCGGTACGGCAGCGCGCGAGCGTTGGCGTTGTCCTTGAAGCAGTTGACGTAGCTGAGCGCGGTTGTGCTGGTTGCTGCGTGCGGGGCCCGAACAACTGAACTGTTGCACAGACGGAGTCGTCACGAGGCACAAAATTTTACTGCCCTGCTGGCGGCGATCCCACTGGCCCTGTCCCTCCATCCCAACGCTTACTAGTTCCAGGAGGTGGCGGCTTCAGGGTGCTAGGCGGCGGCGGAGGCGGGCTGGGCGGCGGCTGGTTGGGAATGACGCCGCCGTAGAACTGGATGTCGTCCTGGTACGGCCAGAAGTACTGAGAGGCCCAAGGGTCACTCAGCGAGTAGCTGCCGCGGGCGATGGAAATTGTCTTCACAGCGAGGTTCAGGTCTGCGGGACCCAGTGCGATCTTGCCCTGGAGGTAGTAAATGTACATGATGGAGGCCTGCTGGCAGTTTGTGAGCGTTGTTGAAGAGACGGTGATGGTGCTGATCGCCGGCAGGGGCGTCCTGCGTTGCGGCAACACCGTTTGCAAAGAACATTCAGCAAATAACATAGTGCGCGATGGGCCCGAGCAGTCAATACCGCCGAGACAAGCAACTGCAAGCAACCAGACCGTATGCTCCAACACTCACGATGAATAGGTGATGCCCATGGGGCCCAGCAGCGTGTTGACGGTGTAGGTCTGTGGCGTGCATGTTTGGTTTCCAAGCAAAACGTGTCAGGCAGCTGCTGTTGACCGCATACGGCTACTCCAAATCCACCAGCCGTTGGGGTCTGACCCCCCCCCCCCCAGCAGGCTCCCACACCGCCGTATGCCCGCATGCACCTGCAGACGCCGGCGAGCCTGCTGCTGGGTGTAGCGCCGAGTGAGCTCCTCTAGGGTCCGGAATCCGGTGAGGTCAGCATGCGCAGCTGACGCGCCCCAGTAGTCATCCCCGTACGCCTCCAGCAGCCCCGAACTGAGCCGCAGCTCCTCAAGAGCCGCGGCTGCCTCTTCGTATGTAGCTGCTGCCACTGCCGGAACAGGGGCAGCTGCGCTTCCTCCCTCTGACAGCTGGCGGCGGTGGCGGCGCACTACCGTGCCCGTCTGGTTGTTGCTGGCCCATGCAGCGGTGCTCCACAGGGCGTCGTAGTACGACTGGTCTGGGCCGATCACAAACAGACCACGTGAGCTGTTGTACACGTACGAGTGTACGGTGCGATTGACCTCGTAGTCGCCGTACAGGGCGTTGTCCGGCCCGATGATGTACAAATCCACGACAAAGCTGCCAGGCTTGTTGAACCGAGGGTCTGTGCGAGCGGGCATATCCAATGGAAACGCCGTCCCGCCGATTTAATTCCGTCGACCAGGGCATGCCGCTTCGGCGGCCGATAGCCCCCATACACCCCGCCACCGAAACCAAGTGTCACAACACGCACATAGGGCAAAGGCGGTCCGTCACTGGACGGTGGCCGCTCCGTGTGGGCACGCGTGTGGGTGGGGCGCGGCGCCTGGACAAGGGGGAGGCCTGAGGACCCCGTTAACCCCGAGACCAGGACAAGATTCAAAGCCCGCGGGTTCTGTACCCAATGCAAATCAAGTAGCGCGTGTGTGTTTGTGTGTGTGCGTGTCTGTGTGTGTGTGTGTGTGTGCACGCGCGCACAAGAGAGCAGGCATGTGCAGCACCCACCAAGGAAGGGGACATGCGCATGTGTGCGTGCGTGCTGTCTACCGAGTGAGCATGTTGGTCTGCTTACCGTTGTACTGAGAGGTGAAGACATCTATTGGCAGATACCACTCGGGGTTGTTGCCATTGCCGTTGGGGGGAGCCTTCAGCCTGAAGACATGAAGCATAATCGGTGCTGCTTGTTGGTTCAGCACGGCATCCATCCTGGCTTTGCAGCCTCCACTCCCCACCCCCATAATCATAGTCATGAGGTAAACCCGTCAGCAGCGGCCGCAAAGGTCAACCCATCAACGAACCCCTTAACCCTTCACACTCACGCGTTCTTGTCGCCGCCCGTCAATGTCGCGGACGTGGCCACTAGCCACTCCGCGAAGGGCTGAAACTTGGGGTCCGACACGCGCACCTTGGCGCCACCCAGCTTGGTGCCGTACGACGCGGCCCACAGCGCCTGGCGCAGCAGCAGGCTGTCCGTACCGGGGTCGGAGCCTGCCTTGCAACACAGGTCGGTGATGGACTTGGCGGCTGTGCCGACCACTCGGCCGTCGCCGTAGCGTGTGCCGTACAAAACCTGCAGTCTTGAAGCAGGCGGGTGGGAAAGCATGATTGCTGGCGATGCACGGTATGACGGCGATCGAGGTAGTGTGTTCATTGCGTCGTGATACCAAGCAAGCAGCAGGCCGAGCGTTGCCTTTCGCTCTTTACTCACGTTGTGGGCTGAGGGAAGAGATGCCAGCGAAAAGCAGCGCTGCGCCAGCACCACTGTGGCTAGTGTGCGCTGGATAGGCATCTGCGTCACCGCAGGGTTGATATATGATGCGTCTGCAGCCGGCGGCGAGTAGGGGAAAGGACGAGGTAAACGGCACGTGGGTAAACATGTTTATGGTTTCTTCTCTGGTTTGCGAAACCTGAAACAACCCACGACGGGCCCAAAACACGCCCGCTGAAATGCACAGGCAAGGCAAGAAAGGAACACCATAAGAAACCCGAGATTAAGGGTCTGACCATACCTTCAAAGAAGAATCCTGTCGTGTTGACTTGGGCGGAGAGGATGGAGGGCGGCATCGGAGGTACCGGCGGGGAGGGAGGTTCAGGAGAAGGAGGTAGTGGGCTGGGCGGCTCGGGTGAAGGCGGCGTCGGGGGCGCCGGGCTGGGCGGCTTGGGGTTGGGTGGCGCCGGTGAGGGCGGGTCAGGTGAGGGAGGCCTGGGGCTGGGAGGTGCCGGCGAGGGCGGTGACGGTGATGGAGGCTCCGGTGACGGGGGCTGTGGGCTGGGTGGTGCCGGTGATGGCGGCTGTGGGCTGGGTGGCGCCGGGGAAGGTGGGTTAGGAGAAGGAGGCTGGGGACTGGGTGGCTGTGGGCTGGGCGGTGCCGGGGAAGGCGGCGCAGGTGAAGGCGGCTGCGGGCTGGGCGGCGCAGGGGAGGGTGGTGCCGGTGATGGGGGCTCCGGCGAGGGTGGGCCAGGCGATGGTGGCTTGGGGCTGGGCGGCGAGGGGGAGGGTGGCGACTGGGTTGCGCCCGGCACCGCCCACACCGCAACAAGCTTGGCTACGGCCAAGCCCGAGCCGCCGTTCGTCTTGCCGGGAGCTGGTTGCGTGCCCGTCCACACCTTGAAGGATGCAAGTACGCCGCCCAGCGGCGCCCCCGCTGTGATGGTGGTCTTGTTGCACTGCTGAGAGCCCAACTGCGAGCGCGAGTGGTGATACCGAGCACACAGAGCACAAGGAATCGGAGTACGCAGGAGCAGGCGTGTGTTGTTGTGCGTAAGTGTGGTCCGTTGGTGTGTAGTGATGGCGTTCTGGAGCGAACCGAAAAGTTGGCGGTCTGTCCATCCGATGGGATATTTCGCCGCCACGGCGCCACCCAGAGTCTTACTTGCCAGGGCGACACGTACGCATGCCAGCCAGCAATGCGCCTTCATTCCTTCCTTTTCGCCCACGCACCTTTTTGCGCGAGTTGTCAGAGAAGATGATGTTGAGCGCTCCCACATAGTTGGCGGGTGTGCAGCACACCTCAATGGTGCGGACCTGAACGCCCGAGGCAGCGCTGTTGCCCTCGGTCTGGATGAAGGCCGTGCGACCATTCTGCTTGCAGTAGAAATGAGGTCACGTCATGCACAAGTCAAAGCTTGATGCATAGAGGACATCTACGTTCGTCCCCTCCGTGTGCCCGTCCCGCGTAGAGGAAGCCCTTGAAACAATGGCCGGCCCTGCCCACTCACGGCCCCCCGCCCCATGCACTACATGCACCCGCCCACGCACCGCGGGGCTGCCCAGGACCATGGTGCTCCTCACGCCGGGTGGCGCTGGGTAGTTGCTGTGGATACCGGCAATACCGTAGATCGCCTCATACTTCTTGACGTCGGCGGAGTTGGTCTGCGCGTTCTCCGACGTGACCTCCAGCCCCAGCGCGGCTCCGTACTGCTGGAACGCGGTGGTGCTCTGGAACTGAAGCGTGGGGCTGCCGTAGCTGCTGCCGCACAAGGGCGCTGACTCAAGGAACACAAAGGAAGAAGCCTGAAGCGCGCGGTGACCGCCAGCGGCGGCGAGACCTGCAAGCATGTGGTTAGGAATGGGTCAGGTCAGGTAGGAATGGTCTTCTGCTGGTCGAGGCCGCCGTCACTACTGCTGCTGGTTTCCCCGCGCGCGGGGTTTCCCCCACAGTCATGGTTCACGACAGGTGAAACACCCGGCCACCGCTTGGCCCCGAGGCAGGCCCAATGACGCGTTGATGAATGAAGTAGTAGCATAGCAGCTTTCACGGCAGGAACAGGCTTCCGTGCGGCGGGGCGTCGGGCGGGATGCTTCCATGTGCATCAGTGCCCTTAAACTCCAGCGACCGCCTCAAGCGTCCCGCGCCAGCCAGGGATGCCATCGATGCTTTTGTTTTACTTATTTCGCACTGAGCTGGCCTCACCTTGTGGGAGTTTGGCGGACGTGGCCGCCTGCTGCTGGTGATGATGTATCTGCTGTGTGCGAGCGCTCCACGCTTCATCCGCGCAGCCGTGAATAGCCAAAAGCGCTAGTGGAAGCATTAACGAGCACAGCCTTATCATTGTTCTGGCCAGCGGTGAGGTAGGTGAGGCGTCCACCGGTCGGTTACCCGCACAGTGGAGCAGGTTGGGTTTGGACTGCAGGTTGGGTTTGGACTGCAGGTTGGGTTCTCTCGCTCTGGTTCTCTAAATGGGAACGGTGAGCGAATGGCGTTAACGAGCGCCTAATGTGTGAGAAAGCCCTCTTCCGGCCGTGTAATGCGCCGTCATCGCTGCCTACTGAGCGCGATGCAGCAAATGGGTGCGACCCCCCAGGACCCCCAATGAGCCAACTGCCGCCACGGGTGCCGACCCCTCGGATTTGGCGCGCCCCCGCCAGATTGACGGTCGAAGTTTAGCAAGGCCCGCACAAATGATGCAAGTGTCTTATTCTTTCCACTTCATAATCACGTATGCATTGGTGTGGAGGTTGCGTTGTCAGCCGTTGCTGGCATGGCCAGAGTTACGAGGCTGCACGAGGCACGAGGACAGCACGTACGCTTGCAAGGCGCGCCCGCCCCGCCCCGCTCTGTGATTCGTTCGTCTGCCTCCCACGTACATCAACCCCGTACAACTCATAGGTACTGATTGGTTCATTAAAATGAGGCTTGGCCTAGATAGCTTGGCGTGGGGGCACACAGACCGACCACAACGGACATCGCTTACACAAGCGCAGCCGCAATCACTAAATCACAGAATGGGAGCACCATGCCGTGAGAGTTTTACACGGCAAAGCCAAGGCGCCGCGCTGCGCGATGCGTAACCATTGTGAAGACACCTGCTTCATTTTCACTAGCTAGGCACTCGCGCCGCCAGTAGCCAAGCAAGCAGCACAAGATAGGGTACTTTGCTTGGGCAGCGCCCAAGCATGATTGTAAACCTGTTACCAACTGTCCAATGGCAAACATTTCACCACTCTGGCAGACACAGACATCAGCTACTGACAAGGGCTTCCCTCCAAAGGAACAGGGAGCCGAGCACATAACACGCCGCGTTGAGGCCTCAGGAGGCTTCAGAGGTCATTGGGAAGAACGTGTGCGCATTCTGTCAAACAGCCACTAAGCGCGACGTAATGAAGAGATAATTCAAGAATGTGCTGGCAACCAGCGGGGTTGTAGCAGGCGTTCAGTACTGTGCCCTAAGTACAATGCGCTAAAGCACACACCAGCGTTGAAGGCGTTGGCGCTGAACAGCCACCACCTCCAAGGGCTGTGATCCCATATCCACGCCAAGGCACAGGTCGTGTCCTTGTCGCCACAACAGTATCTGAAGAGGTCCGTCTCGCCGTGCGCCCTGCCGCACGAAACAAGCATCGCCCCCAAAATAGCCTGTACCCGCAATATACACACATCCAAACCCGCGTCACACTGCAAAAAAGCCATTCTCATATGCACCATTTGGTAGGAAGAGGAACGCGAGGAGGTCAAGGAGTCATAACAGCAAGGATTTCCACACATTTGGCCAGGGGGAGCGACATCCTGCCGCGGCCGCCACCTCATGTCTAGGTCTGGTAAGCGCGTTACGAGTCTTTTCATTTCATACTTAGGATGACTACAGAGATGCAACAACGAGTCGTTAGATGTCCATGCAAGTTGCGAAGCGGCCAAGACAGTGGCAGGGCACGGAATACAGTAGTCCGTGCCCACTCTGTCACTCACGCAGGTCACACTGGACAACGTGCACTGTACGAGCATCATGCTGGGAAACACACACAATTATAAGCCGAGTAACCCTAAAGCTCCTGCGGAGGGCAGGCACTGACACACTGCACTTACTGACAGCTACTTATCACCCTCAGTAGCTTCGGAGGCTGTTGCCAGCAAGTTTCAAGCGGTTATCAGTGCCTACGCTTACCATATTCGTCCAACATTCAACCAGTTGTATAAATCTTGGTCAGTCCTTGCGCGAGGCCGATAATCTAATGCGTATGTAAATTGAGATGGTGTTGCGGTTAACCCGCAGGCTTACAGCACTTGCCAGACCGAGCTCACCATCGGCGACGTGCCCGTGTTACCGCAGATCTGTTCAAGGGTAATCATAACCAAGCCGGATGCGGAGGAAGGGCAACCAAGAAGGTAAGCAAGACGGAGGCGATAGCCAAGGATGGCAACCACGGTAATCAGGACACGCTACGACAGGGTCGGGGTTTCTAATCAGCAGTCAGGCGGCGAGCCCAGGCCGGGGCGCAGACGCGTGATGCGTCCCTCATGATAAGGCCCGTACGGCAGAGCGAAACCCTGGACAGCCCTGGCACATGGCATGCCGCCCACCCCGACCCACTGCCCCTATCAAGTAAGCTCCTGGCCAGCCAATGCTCACCTGGGCTGTGTTGCCGCCGCAGCGCAATGCGCAGCTGCTGGACGTGCCGTACGTGTTGCACAGATTGAGATCATAGCCCGCCCAGCAGTTGGTGCCCTGTGATGCAAAGGTACGTGCCAGAGGACAGCGTGTCAGGACATGCACTTGCCTGTGAACGCGCGTGTCATGGCCCCATGGGCCTGCACTCCTTTCCGACCACATGGCCTGCCCGCACCTGGAGGCCTATGAAGGGATAACCAGCGCTCCGGGCCCAGCTCGTGCACAGCTCCACCGTCATTGCTGCCGAACCGCCCAAGCGGTACGGCAGCGCGCGCGCGTTGGAATTGTCCTTGTAGCAGCTGAGTTGAGTAAGGGTGGCGCTAGCTGCAAGGGGTGTTAAAAAGGGACCGTGTTTAGCGTCAGCTGAATGCTGTTAATTGATGGATGAAAGATCCCGCCCATGCCCTGAAAAGGGCAGACTGTGCCGCTCCCCGACGCTCACCAGGCGGCGGCGGAGGAGGCAGTGAGGGAGGAGGGGATAGGAGGGTCGGTGGCGGCGGCGGCGGGCTGGGCGGCGGCTGGTTGGGAATGACGCCGCCGTAGAACTGGATGTCGTCCTGGTACGGCCAGAAGTACTGAGAGGCCCAAGGGTCACTCAGCGAGTAGCTGCCGCGGGCGATGGAAATTGTCTTCACAGCGAGATCCAAATCGGCGGGACCCAGTGCGATCTTGCCCTGGAGGTAGTAAATGTACATGATGGAGGCCTGCTGGCAGTTTGTGAGCGTGCTGGAGGAGACCACGATCGTGCTGACCGCCGGCAGGACCGTCCTGAGGGCAACAACACACAGCAAGAATGAGTAAAAGCATGCAAACACAGCGATGGCCGCCGCCGCCATTACAGGAGGAAGCAAGCACACCACTCACGATGAGTAGCTGATGCCCATCGGCCCCAGCAGCGTGTTGACGGTGTAGGACTGCGTCGTGAAAGCAAGACGGGCATTCAGGCCAGGTGATGCATGTTTTGCTATCTGTCGGCATGAAGGAGGGATAGCGCCTGAGCAGAACCAGCGCGCAACCCCTACCCCTCCCAACCGCACCCTTCCGTGAGAAGGCACACCTGCATGCGGCGGCGGGCCTGGTAGTGGCGGGTGAGCGCCTCCAGCGTGTTTGCACCGTTCGGGTCAGCCGTCACGTCCACCGCAAGGCCGGGGCGCCCCATCAGCATCGCGCCATACCGCAGGTCCTCAAGCGCCGCCTCCTCCTCGGCAGACAGCAGCGTGCGGCGGGCATGGCGGCGGCGAGTAACGCCGCCCGGGCCCACCGTGGTCTGGTTGCTTAGCGTCCCGTTGATCGTGCTGTTGAAAAGGTTGTCATAGTACGTCAAATCACTGCCGACCACGAACAGCCCACGGCCGGTGTCACGAACGTAGGACAGAGTCGAGTTGATCAGCAGCTCATCAGTGAACACCTGATCCGCGCTGATGATGTACAGATCGACTACAAAGCCGCCAGGCTTGTTGAAGCGAGGGTCTGTGCGATGAGCGATGGGGCATGTGTTGGTGCGGCGTCAGACGAAAACCAGCACGAGTGGTCAGCATTGCGCAGTGCTATTCGGTGGACGTTACGGTGCGTCGACGTGGGACCCTTCACCCGCTCGAGTACATTTAGAGGCTGCGGGGCACCCCGGCATGCAAACAACTCTTACCGTACGCCACACCTGCGTGCACTAACTCACGAACAACCACCCACCGTTGTACTGAGCGGTAAAATTTGACAGCGGCAGATACCACTCGGGGTTGTTGCCATTGCCGTTGGGGGGAGCCTTCAGCCTGAAGACATGAAGCATGGTCGGTGCTGCTTGTTGGTTCAGGCACGGCATCCTGGCTTTGCAGCCTCCACGTCCCCGCCCATAATCATAGTCAAGAAGGTCAGCCGCTCAACGGCCGTAAAGGTCAACCCATCAACGGTTTCCAAACCCTTCCCACTCACGCATTCTTGTCGCGGCCCGTCAGCGTCGCGGACGTGGCCACCAGCCACTCCGCGAAGGGCTGGAACTTGGGGTCCGACACGCGCACCTTGGCGCCACCAAGCTTGATGCCCAACACCGCCGTCCACAGCACCTGACGCAGCAGCAGGCTGTCCATCTTGGGGTCCGACCCGGCCTTGCAGCAGCGCGTCACAAGCGACTGGGCAGCCGTGCCAGACACGCGGCCGTTGCCGAAGCGGTTGCCGTACAGGACCTGTGGGGCGACCCAGGCGTGCAGTTTTGACATGGAGGCAATGTGCTAACGCATTGGAAGTGCGGATGCGTGTGCAATGCACCATCTGCACTATCGCACTGCCTTCTCTCAGCATTTGATGGCTGCAGCCCCATTGCAAAGAATCAAATACGGCAGGACGTACGTTATGCCCGGAAGGAAGCGACACGGTGGAGTAGGATGCCTTCGCGATAAGCACTGTGCCGAGCACGTTCCTGAGATCCAGCGACTGGATGGCGGGGTTGATGTAAGACGCGTCTGCATGTTTCATGAAAGTATCGGAAGGCGTGTTATTTTTGCAGGGACGGATGCAGCCCCGAAACTTTGATCGTCAAAGCGTGTTCCCTCAAGGTTCAGGGCAGCGCCGTACCGTCAAAGAAGTACTCGGTGGTGTTGAACTGGGCAAAGAGAATGGAGGGTGGCATGGGGGGTGACGGCGGCGCCGGTGAGGGTGGGTTTGGGCTGGGCGGCGCCGGTGACGGGGGCTGTGGGCTGGGCGGCATGGGAGAAGGAGGCTGTGGGCTGGGTGGCGCCGGTGAGGGTGGGTTTGGGCTGGGTGGCGCCGGTGAGGGTGGGTTTGGGCTGGGCGGCGCCGGTGATGGCGGCTGTGGGCTGGGTGGCGCCGGGGAAGGTGGGTTAGGAGAAGGAGGCTGGGGACTGGGTGGCTGTGGGCTGGGTGGTAACGGGGAAGGCGGCGCCGGCGAGGGTGGCTGCGGGCTGGGCGGCGCAGGGGAGGGTGGCTGTGGACTGGGCGGCGCAGGTGACGGCGGCTGCGGGCTGGGCGGCGCAGGGGAGGGTGGTGCCGGTGATGGGGGCTCCGGCGAGGGTGGGCCAGGCGATGGTGGCCTGGGGCTGGGCGGCGAGGGGGAGGGTGGCGACTGGGCTGCGCCCGGCACCGCCCACACCGCAACAAGCTTGGCTACGGCCACACCCGAGCCGCCGTTCGTCTTGCCGGGACCTGGTTGCGTGCCCGTCCAAATGCGGAACGAGGCCAGCTGGCCGTTTGCGGGGGCCGTGGCAGCAACCGACGTCTTGTTGCATTGCTGAGAGCCCATCTGTAGAAGGGAAAGGGTTTGGCCACCCCACGCAGCCATTATCTCAGCCAGCCAGAGTCAAGCGTAACCAAGCTCACTCAAATGACCGAGCCGGCTAGCTTGAGATGCACCCCTTCTTTTCAGCCGCACCTTTTTGCGCGAGTTGTCAGAGAAGATGATGTTGAGCGCTCCCACATAGTTGGCGGGTGTGCAGCACACCTCAATGGTGCGGACCTGAACGCCCGAGGCAGCGCTGTTGCCCTCGGTCTGGATGAAGGCCGTGCGACCATTCTGCTTGCAGTAGAAAGAGGTCACGTCATGCACAAGTCATAGCTTGATGCATAGAGGACATCTACGTTCGTCCTCTCCGTGTGCCCGTCCCGCGTAGAGGAAGCCCTTGAAACAATGGCCGGCCCTGCCCACTCACGGCCCCCCGCCCCATGCACTATACATGCACCCGCCCACGCACCGCGGGGCTGCCCAGGACCATGGTGCTCCTCACGCCGGGTGGCGCTGGGTAGTTGCTGTGGATACCGGCAATACCGTAGATCACCTCATACTTCTTGACGTCGGCGGAGTTGGTCTGCGCGTTCTCCGACGTGACCTCCAGCCCCAGCACGGCTCCGTACTGCTGGAACGCGGCGGTGCTCTGGAACTGAAGCGTGGGGCTGCCGTAGCTGCTGCCGCACAGGTCCACGGAGTTACTGTATGTCCATGTCGATTGCAGCAGCCGGCGGGAGCGTAGGCCTGCGTCGTGGGGGCGGCGAAGATTCCCGCAACCTGACCGACAGCGTCGTGCACGAGTTCGACTGCAACCGGCATTATGGTGTCCCCACTTTATTTTATGTCTCGATTGGTGTTAATTCAAGGCCCCGGCTGCCGCCGGGCACGGAGAAAACGGCAGCTGTCGCGAAGCATCATGCCTTCCCTCATAAGTTGCTGAAGTAGGGTATGGGGAGCTTCGTTGTAAAGCCAGTCGCATGTATAAATGCAGGTTTGTGACCCGTGGCATGGAGGGTGCCGTCCAGGTCGTGTCAGTTGGGTCCCAAGTGCTGCGAGTTGACGTGGGGAGTATTATGCGTGCTGCCCAATGTACAACGGAGACGTGACAACGGAGATGGGACTGCAAACCCACATCTCCAGCTGCGCTGCAGCCGAGCAGTTTCGCGCAAACTGGCACAAGATTGACGCACCTGTGGAGCTCTCGTCAGCAGCCGCCGTCAGCGCAGCGCACAGAGTGACAAGGAGTGCCACTGGTCCAGCCCAGCGGCCTCCTGCGACTCGCATGATCTGCACGACGATGCAGCGAAGTTGGAACAGCAACGCCGTTGAAAGTGCGTCCTTGCGAGGCCAAGAAAAGCCTCCCGAACAAATTCTATGCAAGTGGCCTCGTTGATAACAGAAGCAATAATAGCGCGAATGGCCAGCACGCTACATACTCGTCGGGCAGCTCGATTTTACGAAGCCCTCCCAGGTTTCGCCTTCCTTTCATCCCCGCTATCGGTCTGCGCACCTCAACTAGTGTTCCCTTGGAAACAAACTCCCGGCGGTGTGATCGTCGCGTCGCAAAACAGAGTTTTATAGGAGTGTCGTCGTAAACTCTAGCACGCAGACTGCTGTGTGCAAGTTCGGCGCTAGTCCAGCAGAATGTGATTAGTAAGGAGGGCTGGTGAAATGGGACGGCATGATGGATGGCGCCAGACGCGGGACGCCGACCCCGATCAGCGATCAGGCACGCTCTGGCACGCGATGGCCCGCTTGGTTCCCAGCTGTGCCAGCACTCGCGGCCCGCGGCCCACCTCAGGCTCCCCCTTGCAGAACCTCGGCCGCACTGTCACTTCGCTGGTTTGTCCGTTAACAAACATGTGCTTCAGTGGACGGCGCATTCAACGAATGGGGTTCACCTCACTCAAACTCCTTCGCCTCACTCTTGTAGGAAAATCGCTTGAAAATAGCTGGGGACCAAAGCAACTATGTTCTGCGAGCGAGACCCAGTCTAGCAGCCTGGGTGAAGGTGAAGCTTGGCAGAGCGAGCGGCGGTTGGCATGGGCAAACCTCAAGTGTTCGGGTACGCGTGCATCGCCAAGGAGGCTGCCCTGGCTAACATCTACTGTAAAGCCAAGAATACAAGCGCCCAATTCTGTTACCTGTCTCGCTCTACCTACTCGCCGGCTGACTCGCGCCCAAGACGTTGAGCTCTTTTTGTTTATCCAGCACTAAGAAAATACGCACCCTCTTGCTTCATCGCCTCCATAGAAAGACAACGAAAAGCAGAAATAGGGGCACCGACCGTCTCGGCCGCTTTGACCTCTACGTTTTAGTCTTGGCCTTGCGCGCTATCAAGTTTGGACCGTGCTGCCAGGCAGCGGTGCCACAGTCATGCCTCTGTCAGCGGCAAGCAAGCCTGCCCGATAACTGAGCTTGACGCAATGCCTCCGCGGTGGAGCCAAGGCTCTGGGCGTCAGAGGCGCAATAGGATGGAGCCAAAAAGTCTCCTGTTAGCTGCTCTGGCGCTAATAGCAGCGTTGACAGGGAGCCGGGCTGCCTCGGTGTGCGAGGTGGTGCTTGAGGCTGACCCTGCCGATGGCATCACGTTGCTGCCTGAAGGTATGATAATGCCTTGCTGGAAGCGGGTGACTATGTGGCGCGTGTGAAATTCGGGAGCGAACAGGCTGGGCCAGTGTGGTTCGCAGGCAACAGGCCCGGTCGCACCACATGACGCGATACAAATCAGCTGCTATATAACGCATTATAAGAGTGTACATGGCGGTCAGGCGAAACAGCTATGGCCCCGCATCAACTCGCCTTGTTGTCTCTCACTGCGAGGCTAAAGGGGGATGTCGTTGGCGTTTGGGGTCGGGTTTGGGGGGTTCCGGGCAGTGAGCGGTGTTGAGGGCTGCCAGGGTTTTGACTCAGTCGTGCCATGTGCTGCTACGGACGCGGCAGGTGGCACAACAGATAGAGCACTTCAGGGGCGAGGAAGCCGGCTTGGGTCAGAATAGATGACTTGAGGTTTGGGGTATGGGGTTGCGGGGGCTGTCAGGGGTGCGGGGGCTGTCAGGGTTTGAGCGGGTCGTCCTGGCGCAGCCTGCACCCACTGCCACGCCTGGAAGGGGATACGGCGGCCGGTATCCATGGTCAAGCAACTAGAATATCCATTGCAAAGCAACTAGAGTAGGACACACGGGAAATGGAGGTTGCGTGGCCCCCCCTATGTAAGGCTTGGGCACATGCGCTGTTCACCTTAAAGAGGTTGGAAAAGCGGTGTGTAGGTGGTTCGCGCCGTGCCGCTTCGCTGCCACTTCGCTACTCGCGTGGCAAGTGGCAAATATGGGAGATTTCAGGGGCTATGCACGATGCTGGTATTGCTAGGAGCTTGCAGGGCGATGTCCTGGGTGTGTCTACAGATCAACCAGCATCTCCTGCACGACTAGCCGGTGGACGAACCCTACTCCAAACGTGCTGCGCAGCGGGTTTCAGGGTTATAATGGTGGTCTATATGACCTTTAGAGCTGACCTGGGGGTGGGTTAAGTGGAGGCTCCTTGATATGAGGCTCCTTAGCAGCATACCATGACCGGGCGGTCCCGCGCGCTTTTGGGGTTGGTCTTTGTAACCCTCTGACCGCCCCCATCGCTGCAGGAAAAAGGATCTTCTGCACTGGCGACCCAGTGGCATTCACGACGGGATCCAACTTCATTCCAGACAACAATGACAACAGCACCTGGCAGCTGACGGGGCCATTTGGTGAGCAAATGTTGTTCAAGGGGGGTAGGGCGTCCGCCCATCCCATCCCAGGCCCGCTACCGCTTTCCAATTGTACCTGCACTAACCGTACTCACTCCTGGCGTCGCTCACGTGTCTGCAGGCTCCGCCAGCGTCCAGTTTGACGATGTACTGATGTTCCCCGCGGCATACACGGTCTTGACTGGAGCTTCAGACGTCGTCTTTACCAACATCACTATCCGGAACGTGGACTACGGCGGCGACCAGGCCATATTTGGACTCAGCAGCTGCACCAACTGTACAATTCAGAACTTGTACCTGGAGGGCATGCGGGCTCAGGTCCAAAGCACCAACGTGTTCCTCATTGACGCCCTCAGCACCGTAACCATTGAAAATGCGGTGGTCACAGGCCTGGGTCAGGTGCCTGCGAATGGCGGCGTGGGCAGCCCATGCAGCGCGTTGCACGTGCGCGACAGCGAGGTCGTGCTACAAAATGCGGTGTTCACGAACCTAGCCGTCAACGTGTTCGCCACGGTCATGGTGTCCGCCGATCCTTTTACCGCCGGTAGCAGCAGCAAGCTTACGGTGCGCAACACCACTTGGCGCGACCTGACGCTCAGCACGGTTGATCCGGGCCTCATTTCGACCTACCAACCGGGCCGTATTGCGGCCTTGGTCGGCGGCGGTGCGGTGCTTGAGCTGGGCGACGGCGTCATAGTAGCGAACGTGCAACTGGCGGGCGCAGATCAAAGCACAGGCAAGCCCGCGGACTCACTGTTCAGCTTTGATACAGCAGGCGCCACAGTCACTATCAGCCCCAGCGTGCAGCTCGACGCAGCTGCTGTCAACGCCGGTGCCGTCTTCACGGTGCCGGTGGCCAGCGGCGAGACCATCGACAGCAGCAGCGCCTGGTTTCCGTACATGATGTACGGTGCTACTTTCACTGCCAACGACATTACACTGTCGCTCAGCGACGTGGCACTGCAGGCTGGATTGCAGCTGCACGGCACCGGGGCGACGCTCAATCTGCGCAATGTGACGATGGGGCAGCTGACGCTGGACACGCCCGGGCTGACGCCTCTGTCGCTCCGCAACCTGACGCTGTCGGGGCTGGAGCTTCCCAGCTTCAACAACGCAGTCGTGGACATCTCCGACGTCACGATCACGTCGCAGCAGCAGCAGCGGCGGCCACTGATCACGGCTGAGAATGACTCACGCATCACGCTGACGGACGTGACTATCTCCCGCGTATCTGTTGCACCAGACAACATCCAGGTGGATCGCTACAGCGCGGTGCTCCTGCACGCGGACACTGGCACGGTTGCAACAGTCACGCGGCTGACAGTCAGCGGCGTGGACTGGGCACCTCCAAACGACAACGGCTATTTCTCGGAGACGCAGCTGTTCCGCTCCGGCAACGGCAGCTCGCTGGCAGTCCTGGACAGCAGCATCAGCGGCATCAGGTCGTGCGGCACGGTGTTCAGCGCAGTTGACGGCGGCGCGCTGCGGCTGGTGCGCGTGAACATCAGCGACGTGGACAGCAGCGGCGCGGTGGAGAAGCGCGCGGTGGTGCGGGTGGAGGGCGGCGGCAGCAGCCTCGTGGCCATCGACACTGCACTGCGCCGCATCAATGCCTCAGACAGCACCAACGGCATTGCTCTGAGTGTGCTCCAGCCGGGCGCCGTCACGCTGTCTGGATTCATGCTTGACGGCGTGTACGGGCCCAAATCCTCGGCGATCCAGCTTCTGCTGAAGAACAGCACCGCGCCCATCACGCTGAGCGGCCTCAACATCCACAGCGCCACGTCAGCGTCGGCGCTGAAGGTGTCGGAGCCAGGCAGCCAGATCACGGTGCAGCACAGCTTGTTTGAGGACTGCGTCAGCAGCGCGGGCGGCACGTTTGCGCTGACGGGCTGCAACTCGGACAACTCCACCATGCAGCTGCAGCTGCTCAATGTGACGTTCAACCGCAACACCGGCGGTAACGAGGGCGGCGGCGTGCAGACGGTCATGTGCCATGTGCTGGTTCGGGACAGGTAGGAGGGGCGTGGGACTGGAGTTGGAGGAGGAGTGTGGGCCGGTGCATGGCGAAAACGCGGGCAAGGGAAGGGGAAGGCGGAGATGAAGCGTTCTGAGTGGAGGGGCCGGGGTATGAGCGGACGCAGGGCTTAAGGAACAAGGTGACATGCGCATACGGCGCGCACGAGCAGTAAGGGGCGGAATAACGGTATGTTCTCTCAATCTGCAGCCACGCACAACAGGCGTACGTAATGGGTGATAGCTTCCGCGGGCTGAACTTCGGAGCCAACGCCCACAAATGCACAACACCCCAACTGCCCTGTGCATAACCGCCTTGCCAACCCCTCGTCGCCAACCTTGCCGCGCAGTGTCTTCACGCGCAACGCAGCCGCCAACCAGGGCGCCGCCATCTCGCTGCGCCAGGGCAGCCTGACGCTGGAGAACACCAGCTTTGTGTCTAACAGCCTGAGCAGCACAACCGGTGGCACCAACGGCGGCGCCGTCTACGCGGAGCAGTGCGCAGTGTCCATCACAGCCAGCACCTTCACGCGCAACAGCGCCTTGGGCGCTGGCGGGCGCGGCGGCGGCCTGTTCATGACCGGCAGCCGCGCCAGCATCACCCGCTCCACCTTCTTCGCCAACTCGGCCTCGGGCCAGGGCGGCGCCATGATGGCGTACCAGACCTGGCTCACGATGAATGACTCGGTCGTGGCAGGCAACATCGCTCCCCTGGGTGGCGGAGTCGCCATGTACGACGCGGTGCCCAAGGTGACGCTGCTGCAGCTCACCGCGCCCGCGTCGCCCCTGTTGGCGGCGTCGCCGCCTCCGCCGCCCAGCCTGCCGCCGCTGCCGCCCAGCCCGCCGCCCGCACCGGCGGGCAACCTCACCTCAGGCTATGTGGCGCAGACCACCCTCAGCGACAGCTTCTTTGGAGAGTTCGTGAACACCACGTTCACGCAGAACAGCTGCAGCGACGGGTTGAACATGGGCGGTGGCGGTCTATACGTGCGCGAGCAGGTCGAACGCTGGAACGTGCTGGTGTACAAGTGCACGTTTGTCAGCAACAGCTGCCCCAGGGGCGGCGGTATGCTGTCCGGCTACCTGCAGCGCACTTACATCGTGCGCAGCGAGTTCCGGCTCAACCGCGCCACCATTGAGGGCGGCGCTGTGACGATGACACCTAGCAACGACAGGGGCTCTTATCTGCTCATCCAGGAGAACCAGTTCGTAAACAACACTGCCAAGATTCTGGGCGGCGCCGTGCAGGTGGGCTGGGCCGACGTACGATGGGGTCAGGTCAGGCTTCGTGGGGGGTGGGGGCGATGTGTAGCGGACCGGACGCGGCTTACGGGCACGTATTGATTGTTGCACACAAACCGCTTGTCGTCTTGCAGGCCGGCAGCGCAATGGTGGAGGTGGCCTACAACAACTTCACAGGCAATGGCGACGGCACCGTGTCCCTGTACGGCGGCGCTTTCTACGCTGAGGCCTGCCAGCTGGTGCCGGGCATGCCGCCCACGACCGCGAACCTGGACTTCCGATTCAACACCTGGGATTCCAACCAGGCGCTTGGGTGGGTAGCTGCAAGCGCCGGTGTCTATGGACTGCGTTTATGATTTGTTGCGGGCGGGTGCGACTGGGTGCGAACCGGTGGCGGCAGCGGTGGTTTGCCAACGGACCCCACTGCGGCGGCAGCGCTGGCACGCCTGGCGCGCGTGACGCGCACGCAGGCGCAGCGGCCCGAGCCACAGCAGATATGGGCGGGTCATCCCGTTCTTGGCACTCCCGTGCTGAAACGTGTGTCTCCCCGGTGCTTTGCAGAGGTGGGGCCATTTCTTTCCGGCTTTGTAACGTCACCATGTACCGCGAGCTGTTTGTGAACAACTACGCGCATGCTGGTGGTGGCGCGGTTGAGGCTATCAACACCCTTCAGACACCGCTGACAACCACCCAGGTGCGTACTCGGACACCGCACATGTAGGTTGGGTTGCAGCAACGTGACCTTGTACATGGCTTGCCTCTGCCGCTACATTGATAACTCAACTGCACTTTGCTGCCCTCCACCCACAGCTGAACGAGGTGACCATGCGGAACAACACGGCCCGCCAGAACGGCGGCGCTATGTCTGTGCTCGGCACGGGTGTCATGCTCCTGCACTCAATCTTTGAGGCCAACAATGCATCCATTGCGGGTGGCGGCATTGCGGTGAGTGCTGCTGGGACGGGCTGAGCTATGCAATGTGGCTGCGTGCATGGCGCCGGTGCCATGGTGCAAAATGTTATGGTGTCCCGGCCCTGCCATGTTTCAACATGAACCTAATTCCCATGCTGCAATGGACGTGTAGGCCCTGGACGCGTCGCCTTCTGCCCTGCTAGTGCTGAAGCGGAAGACCGTGCCCTTCTACACGCCAGATGAGGAATACTTCCTGCGGGTATGTTCACAGGCACCCTGGCTGCTTGCCAACCTATCGCCCGTTTTTGCTTGTGCTCTAATGTGCCCCGCACTTCCCACCATGCTGACATGCCTAACCCGTGTGTGCACGCCCACAGGTGTACATGGACAACAGCACCTTTAATAGCAACGTCGCGGATCAGGGTGGCGGAGCTCTTTACACTGACAGCTGCGGGCTGGTCGTCCAGAATTCGCGGTTTGACGGCAACATTGCTGGCGATGGCTTTCCCAACGACGACTGGTCAGTACCAGCCTCTTAGATTGGCGCTGCTCGCCATCTCGGGTCATGTGTGTCATGTGTGCCGACATATGCTGAGACGAATCCATGCCATTTCACAGGTCGGACAGCGGCGGTGCGCTGACGGCTATCACGGCCTGGAGCAACATGTACATCGGCTCCAGCAACTTCACGAACAACCAGGCTTTCGGTGGGTGACACAAGTGCGCTGCTTTTCCTAGTTTATGCATACCGTATACCTGGCCCGGTATCCAAAAGCATTGGCCGATAGCCTTTGTGCATCGTGTTTGCCGTCACATGCCCCGAACATGGTTTTACCCGCCTCCTGCACCCATCTCCTGGTGTTGCAGGTGGGCCCGCCGGCGCGATCTTGCTGGTGGGCACCACGGCCATCATTGACGCGTGCAACTTCCACAACAGCATTGCCTCGACCAGTGGCGGCGCCATTGCCGCGGCAGACCGCTTGCGCAACGACAGCAACGCCTACAACGTGCCCAACCTTGTGGTCAGGACCAGCACGTTCACAAACAATATTGCCAGGCGGCAGAACGGCGGCGCGCTGCTGGCGACGGGCATGAACGCCACCACCTTCACCAGCACGTTCAAGCGCAATGTTGCGGGCGGAAATGGAGGTGCTGTGGTGAGTTGGTTGTTGCTACGGTGTGTTCGCCGGGCGGGCCGTGGTGATAGACTCGTGGCTGGCGTGCTGGCGTGCGCGCGTGCTGGCTGGCGGGCTTCGGCACTGGCACGGGCCGCTACAGACCACGCTAGCATTCAGTAATCACATCTAAGCGTCTCAACTTCTTATCGCATTCGATGCAACACAATGCAGGCCTTCCTCAACAACCTCGACGCTGGCTTCATGGCCAACTGGTTTGAGGCCAACTCAGCAGACCAGTACGGCGGCGCGACCTACGTCGTCAACACGCCCATCGTGTCCGTGCTTACCACCACCTTCCTCAACAACCGTGCCAACCGCACCGGCGGCGCGCTGAGTATGATCAGCTGCAACTGCACGCTCACGGCGCAGAGCACCTTCGAAGGCAACTGGGTGGGCGGCCGCGGCGGCGCGGTGCACCTGCAACCAGTGGACAATGATGATGGCAACACCAACACGCTGGCCGAGTCGGCCGACTGCGTAGGCCACTTCCTGTCCACCATCCGGCGCATGCTAACTCCCGAGGGCTTGGCGCTGCTGGGCACAGTCGACACGCGCGTGGAAACCTACAACGCCACGATTGTGTACGACGGCGCGTCGCTGCAGGTCATGACTATTGGCCAGTTCGGCCGCGGCGGCTTACGGCTGCCCACGCCGGTCTTGTCCGGCCCGGGGCAGATCACCGGCTTTGACACGCAGGTCAACCTGGCGGCGGGCAGCAGCGTCAAGTTGGCGTCCGGCAGCGCCTTCGCCTTCGCCGACTGGGACCGCTTCACGGTGCAGATGGACGGCAGCAGCACGCGCCTGGTGTACCTGGACGGTGCGATCACCACGCCGCTGTCGCCTGGCGAGGTGGTGGTACTGGCGCCCGGCAGCGCGCTGACAGCGCTCAGCGACTCCATGTCGCTGCTCCCCACCAACACCAGCATGGCGCTGACCAACGGCGGCACAGTCTGGAAGCTGCTCAACGGCACCTTGCTGAGCGCCGACAACACCACCGCCGCGCTCAGCGTCGTGCCCGGCGCACGCACCCGCATCGGCCTGCTGGATGGGTCCATCACGGTGTCGGACTGGAACCGTTACGTGTTATGGACGTACGGCAGCGGCAGTTACCTGTACGACGTGGTGACAGGCTCCGCACGGGCCCTGCCGTACGCCGACGTGAGCGTGGCCAACGGCAGCCCGCTGATGCGGCACAGCGCCGCCGACGCAGAACTCACAGCGCCGCTGGGGATCACCACCAGCGCAGACCCTGCCAGCGGCGGTGAGGCCTGGGGCCTCAGCAACGGCACGACGCTAAGCATCAATGGCGCTACCCAGATCGCGGTGTCAGCGCTGCTCGCCAACGGCAGCACGATGCAGATTCGCCGCGGCAGCAGCCTGGCGCCGCGGAAGTGGGCTGGCTACACGGTGACGCTGTCGTCTGACAGCCCCGCAACACTGTTGTCCCTACCGTCGATCGTATCCAGCGCTGAGGTGTCGTCCGCTCTCCTCATGGGCAGCGTGGTGAGCCTGCCTGAGGGCAGCGCCGTCTCGCGCCTCACCTCCTCCATGGCCATGCTGCCCGCCGGCACCTTGATCAACCCTGACGGCGGCTCGTGGGTGCTCAACAACGGCAGCGCGCTGGCGGCCACCGGCGGCAACGTGGCTGCGCTGCTTGTCCTGCCGGCAGGCACAACCGTGGCGCTATCGGATGCTGACGTGTTCACTGTGGGGCCGAGCGAGTGGAACCGCTACTCGCTGTGGACGGGCACGATGGGCACGCTGCTGCACAACACCAGCAGCGGCGAGGTGTTTGTGCTGAGCGACTCAGCCGCCGTCAGCCTGACGCGCGCCGCGCCGCTGACGTGGCACTCGGACAAGGCGGTGGTGGGCCGCCAGGCCACTTTCACCGTGTCCGGCAACACCTGGACCCTTGGCGGCTCACTCAGCGGCAGCTACACGCGTGGCGGCAGCGTCGTGGGGTGCTCCTCGGTGCTGAGCCGTGACAGCCGCATCGCCATGCCCAATGGCACCACGCTAGCGTCGTCGGAGTGGTACCGCTACCTGGTGTGGATGGCAGCGGACGGCACGTACCTGTTCGATTCGCTCACGCTCAGCAACGCCAAGCTGCCGGACGGCACGTTGGTAACGCTGACCGGCAACAGCGTCATTTTCCCGCACGACAGCGGCACTACGATGGTGGCGGCCGGTGGCCAGACGCTCACGGTGCAGCCGGGCGCGTGGCAGCAGTCAGGCGGCGGCAGCCTCAGCCCTAGCGGCGACGTAACGTCTGTAGTGGTGGTGCCAGCCGAGGGCAGCAGCATCTCTGTGGGCGGGCCGGCGGGCGCCAGCGGCGCGCTGCCGCTGGTGCCGCGCGTGGGCTCCAGCATTGTGTGGCTGAGCAGGAACGGCAGCCAGCTGGTGGACTCGGCTCTGTCCGTAACCTACCGCCTCGTGACCGGCTCCTCCGTCCAGCTGGCGGCAGGTAGCCTGTTGCTGAACCACGGTAGCTCCACCTCAATCATGTCCGACGCTGTCAACGTGACATTGCAGCAGGCCGGCGGCTCGCAGGCCTGGTCCTTCACTGACGGCCGCACTCTGTCCGTCGGCAGCGGCGTCACCGTGCTGGCGCTTGCACCGGCGCCGCTGAGCAGCGTCGTGTTCAACAACCCCACCACGATCCCCATCGCCGTTAGCGCGAAGAACGGCGTCTGGGCGGGCCGGTACAGCACTCTGCTCTACAGCCTCGAGGTTGAGGGCAGCTACACCCTGGCTGAGGGCAGCGAGGTTACTGTGGGCGCCAACACGTCCCTGAGCATGTACATCAACAAGCGCATTACCATTGCGTACTGGGACGCGCCCGACACCTTCATCGTCAGGGGCCGCGAGTGGGTGCTGACCAATGGCACGCGCATCTCGGTCGGCGACGGCTGGAACGATGTGGATGACTCGCAGGTGATCACACACGTGCCCAGCATCACAGAGATGCCTGACGAGATCAGCCGCTCCTGCTCGGCCGACTTCACCAACGGCGTCTACCAGAAGGATGCCTATGCGTACGACTATTACGCGCTCCGGGTAAGGCAGGCTACGGCCCGGCAGCGGGGTGGGGCGGAGCGCGCATGCCGTTGTTGGTTGTGAGAGGGTTACACGTTTAGCAAGGAACGGGTCCTGGAGCACAGATACATATGGTGCGGTGCACACAAAGGGCTCTTGCCTCGTAACCCGGAACAGGTGTGAACCCGTTGGACGCTGTTGAGTCGTTGCCTCCTCCCGTTGCCTCCTGCACAGGCCTTGCTGAACCCCTGGCTACAGCCTGACTTCGAGACTAACGTCGCGCCACAAGTGGCGGCCGCCGCCACCGGCCTGTCCCTGGCGGATACCGCTGGCTTCAACGCCACGATGCTCATTCCCGGTTACACGCTGCCGACCTTTGACAACGCCGGCCGGCCCATCGGGGCCATCGTGACCTGCACGGCCACCTCGGCCCCGCCCGCCACCAGCCGCTCGCGCGGCCTGAGCACGCTGCTGGTGGACGTGGTTGCCTGCGGCAATGTGGCGGACATGAAGGGAGGCGTGATGGTGGTGGATGGCGGCCATGGCCGTGTGCTGCTGGACCGCCTGGTGGTGAGTGGGTGCTGCTGGGATGCAGCTGTTGCAATTCGCCTAGTCAGGACCCACACCTGCTAAATATCAAGTGTGCACGCCAAGCCTGCCTTCTGATTCAGTGCTTTCGCCCAACTGCAGTTTTACAACAACTCAGTGACGCGCGGTGACGGCGGGGCTCTGGCGCTGTACCAGGACGACGACCAACTTAACATGCAGCTGGAGGTGAGCGGGCAGTTGGGCACCATGGGTGTCGTGGCACCGTAGCTGGCGCAAGCGGCAGGGGTGCCGAGGAACTCGTGCTTGGCCCGCCTGGCTCATGACTGGATTGTCGGGCGGTGTCGTGTGCCCATGCGCGCAACCTTTGCAGGTCTTCATCACCAGCAGCAACTTCTCCAACAATGCCGCTATGTCGGGCACGGGTGGCGCGCTGTCGCTGATTGCCGACAACATGCATCAGCAGGTGCGCACTCTGCTTCCATGAAGTGATCTAAGCGTTGCTGCAGTTGCGGGCCTGGCTATGAAGGCATGCATCACAAGCACCACAACCATCTGTGATGTGGCTTCTGCACAGGTGTCCGTGACCAACACAACCATCGACGGCAACCAGGCCGCGATGGGCGGCGGCATCTCGCTGTCCCACAACATCTCAGCCGTCTTCAACAGCTCCGTCATCTCCAACAATGTGGGCAACGCCTCGGCAATGCAGCAGGGCGCCTCCGCCAACGTGGCCAACGACCGCAACGTCGGCTCCGGCGGGGGCATCATGGTGGGTGCCGTGCGCGAGCTATAACAAGCATGGTTACACCGCTCAAACGGACTCCACGCTTGGGCTGAAGCGACCCGTTCCTCCTTTTACGCCGCACTCACCATTCCACCACGCCAACATATACGCAGGCCTACCGCTGCAACGAGCTGCTGCTCACGCACGGCACGCGCGTCGAGAACAACACAGCCTCCGCACGCGGCGGCGGCGTGGGCGTGGTGTCGTGCGCTCTGGCCACTGTCAACAGCACACTGTTGCAGGGCAACCGGGCGCAGAGCGCGGGCGCCGTCTACTTGTACAACAGCCTGCCGGTGAGCGGCACCTACAAGCCCGAGGACCCCGTGGGCGCGATGATTGCGGTCGTGGCCAAGAGCAACTTCACCGACAACGTGGCGGTGCCCGCGCCAGACGCCGTGATGCTTACGGTGCGTGGTGCCTGTTGCAGCGCACGGTTTGCCGGCCGAGAATCCAGTCTCGCTGCCAGGCGGTACTGTGGCATTCCCGCCGCCATAGCCACGCACAGACAATGTCTACGGTATGCTGATCATCGCTCCCATGCATGCAACTGGAACCTGCAGGAGGGCTTTGGCGGCGGCATCTACTTGCGCAGCCACGTGTCCACGCTGCTGGCGGACTCGTACTTCAAGGGCAACAACGCCTCGCTGCAGGGCGGCTCCATCTTCATTGAGTCCACCTGTGACCTGGTGCGTGCGACACGCAACGTCTCTGTCCCTGATCTCTGTCGCGCACCTGAGTCCAAGGCGCACTTGACCCAAGCCTAGGTCCGGCCTCACGCCGTGCAGGAACATGGTGTTACTGTGCATGGCTGTAATTGTGCATGCCCGCTCCCGTTCTCTGTTTCCGCCCCACAGAACGACCAGTCTTGGTTCCTGGAGCGCAACAGGTCGGCGGTGACGGCCTTCACCTCGTCCTCCGTCAGCTTCGCCAACACGGTGCAGGCGCTGCAGGTGGTGCGGCCCAAGGGCTGCTGGGGCACGGTGGTGTACCTGTAAGTGGCGCCCGTGCGCTAGCGCTAGCGCTGCCCCTTGCTTGCAACTCAAGGCCATGCCCACGCAACCATGCCTGCGCCATCGAACAAGCCGGCATGCCGCATGCGTTACAAACACGCGCCCGGTCTCTCGGTCCCTGCCGCTTCCCTTGTTCATTACAGGCCCCAGTTTTACAACAACGAGGCGCTGCTGAGTGGTGGCGCGCTGTTCTCCTCGCACCCCGAGGCGCTGTCGCTGTCTTGCAACGACGCCAATGCCACGCATGCCTCCTCCAACCTGCCCATCGACTACGCCGACTTTTCTGAGCCCTACCTGGCCGGTCGCGTCGCCGAGACCATGAAGATGGGTGGGTAGCGTTGGGCGCACTGCGGGGGGTCCAACGGGCTACTAAGCAGTGACATGTGCCGAAGCTACTGACAGCTATATGGCCTACCCGGCCCGCCAGCACTTGACCACGTCAGAATCGCGCCAACTGGCGCTCTCTGTCATTACGCTTAGCGCATGCGCAGCGTCAGCGCGCACACCTACTAACCGGGCCCTGTGTCTACCGCTCTCGCCTTTCCTCTTCGCAGCCTCGTTCCAGGTGCTGGACAACAAGGTGGTGGCCACCTGCTACCGGCAGGAGCTGGAGAGCTTGGACGTCAACGCCACCGACCTCACCGGTAACACGCTGTCCACGTTGGTGGTCAACGACAACCGCGCCAAGGTGCGGCGCCTGCGGGGGCTGGGCAATGGCCCCGGTTGCGTGTCCTGCATGTAATGTGATGGGGCGAGGGAGATACCGCAGTGCTGGCACCGTGTGGACGCACCGCACGCGGCTGCCGGTATGTTGACGTCAATAGCGCTGCTGTCGGGTGGTCGCTCGTGCAGGGCTACGGCTACCTCATCGCCATCGTGCCCAGCAAGTTGCGCATCATCAACGTCAACTGGACAGGTGCGTGCATGCATGCATGCAGGCAGGCATGCGCATGTTCATGCGTGTGCACACGTGCCTGCCACTAGCCGCTTGTCCTGCGTGTGCGCGCTCTTGCGTCGGGTGTACCGTACCGTATAGTCGCGCGCCGCACGGCCAGCAGCGCTCTTACCAACGCACCTACCGATGGCGCCGCCCCTACCTGGCCCTTCACCACACGTACACACAGGCAACACCTCGAACATGGCTGGCATGGACAGTTCCTCCTCCGCCATCAGCAACGTGTGGCCGGGCGCCACCGGCTCCCTGGACGGGCTGTACGGCACCGTGTCCACGGATGCAGGCGTTATGGCGTTGGACGGTGGCTCGGGTAGCGCCGGCGGCAACTCCATTACGGCGGGCACGCTGGCCGAGGCGCCGTTCTTCAGGTCGTGGCCCGATAGCGTGTTCGACAACGACACGCAGACGGACCGCCGCACTGTGAGCTACCACATCACCACGCTCTCCAATAAGCCACTGGATCTGTCCATCTTGCTTCTAGATGCGCTGGACCAGGTGGCGTCAGGTGCGCCGCGCCCGCAGCCTCCGAACCTTGCAGCCTGCGTCAGCCTAGCAGCTGCCATCGCATGTACGGTAAATTTGTTTGCAGCCATGCCGTAGTGCCCCCGACGCCTGGTGCCTGATGGTTGGTTTGCTGATGTCGCAGTGCCCCCACGCCCCACCTGCTGCCCGCAGAGAACACCACGCTGCGCCAGGCGCAGGTGCGCGCGCGCTACCTCAACTCCAGCAACGGCTGCTTTGCGGAGCTGCTGGGCGGCATTGAGGGCGTGGCGCGCAACGGCACGGCTGTCATGAGCGCCATGCGCCTACGCGCGCTCAAGGGCGACAACTACACCATCCAGTTCAAGGTGGAGGACTCGATCTTCTCCGGAACGGTGAGTGCAGGTGCCTAGTAGTACGGCATGCCCGGCCTGTCGGCGCGCATTACCTTACCAGCAAACACATGGCACTTGCCATGGCCCGAGTGCGCCAAACACCTTGTCACTGTGTGTTCCTGGTGTTCTTCGTTGGCCCCTGCAGGTGGAGCCGCTGACGATCAACATTTCAGTGCCGGCCTGCAGCATCGGCGAGGTGCCGCGTGACAACGGCTTCCTGTGCCAGAAGTGCGACCCCCGCTCCTTCAGCCTGTGGCAGGTGCGCTGGCGCCGTGGGCTCCCCGCTGTGTTATCCCAGGCAATGCCATGCCAAACGCTCCACCCGCTGTGCCCCCGCGCGCCCATATGCCCGACCTTTGCCGGATCGCAACGCCCTTTTCTACAGGACACGGAGCCGCTGGTCAACTGCACCTACCCCGCCATTTCCGACATCACCTGCCAGCCCTGCCCCGACGGCGCCGAGTGCCCGGGCGGCGCGGTGGTGGTTCCCATGCAGGGCTACTGGCAGTCGGCCGCCAACAGCACCTTCATGAATGCATGCCCTAACCCGGAGGCCTGCCGCGACGGCGACGACGACATGCAGGTGGGCCGGGCTGTGTGCATGCCCCTGCAACACGTACATACAGCCTGCCTGACGTATGGTGCAATGTGCCTTGTGCGCACGCGCGAAACGCAATGGAATGAGACCGCGACGCCGTGTTCCCAACCCTGCAGAATATGCTGGTCACGTGCCAGGAGTGGTGGTACTCGCGGCCGGCCGACTTCAACTACACAGCCTACATCAACTTGTGAGTTTGTGTATAGACTGTGCGTCATTGGTAGGAGTCAGCGAAACTGCCGACTTGGGCACCTTGCTCTGCACATACACGCACGTCACCCGTAGCACAGCAATACCCACACACAAATGGGAAGCCACAAACCCGCTCCGCCGCTGCAACACACACAGGGTGCTGAACCTCACGGACGCAGCCTCCAACACGTTCGGCGGCTTCAGCGCGCTCACGCTGAGTGGCGAGGCCTTCAACGCCTCCAACCTCGACGACCTGTGTGTGCTGTGGGGCCTGCCCTACAACCACCCCGCCTCCTACGCGCGCAAGCAGTGCGCCACCGGCTACAGCGGCAACCTGTGCGCGGTGTGCATCTCGGTGGACGGCCGGCACTACACCGGCCCTGGCGACTTCTCTTGCAACGAATGCTTCGATCGCACCATCAGGTGAGCCGCCGCACGGGGTTCCGGACAGCACCGGCTGGGCTTAGTAGCGCTGTGTATACAACAGTACCTGCCACAGTGAGCTGTATGGCTGACTGCAAACCCAGTGGCGCTCATAAGCGCCTCCAGCAGCCATCACCGCCTCCTAGCAGGGCTCCGCGGCCCCCTCTCTTCAGCCCACGTACCCAAGAAACGACTGCTTTCATCGCCCTGACTCGCAGCGTCCTGGTGGCCGTGGCTGGCTTCGTGGCCAACGTTGTGACCGTGCTGGTGACTGTGATCCTCACCTTCATGGCCGACTACACAGAGGTACGAAACACGTGCTCGATACGAACAGTGATACCGTATATTGACGCGCCTTTAGTCAGCGCTTGTGATTGGCGCCGAGCGCCGAGCTGACTAATTCTCTGTCACTCCACACACACAACGGTGCATTCGCAGGATGAGGACATGGCGATCGGCGACCTGGTCAAGGTGCTGATCGTGCACATCCAGTTCTTCTGCATCGTGACGCGCCTCAACATCAACTGGCCCACCTCCGTCAGTGGATTCACCGGCCTGCTGTCCGCGCTCACTGGCGCCGTGACTGAGGTGCGTGGCAGTGCGCAGTGTGCTCGCCTGGCGCAAAGCCTGTTCTGGCGGGCAGCCAGCAACGCCCAGCCCGCCTTGCTGGCAAACGCCTCTTGCAACATGAGTAGCTTGCGATTAAGCCACCCTGCGAACTCGCGCTTGTTGGCATACCGCGCAGGTGTACTCTCCCAGCTGCCTGCTGGACGAGAGCGCCACACCGGCTGAGATGGCGCGCATCGACCAGCTGGCCGCGATCATCACGCCGCTGGTAGTGGTGATTGTGGTGGCGGCGTTGTGGCTGGTGCGCTTCGGTCTGTTCAACTTCCGCCAAATCGCAGGCGGCCAGACGGGCCAGGAGGTAAGGAAGGGAAGCAGCAGAGGTGCAGGAGGGCGGCCTTTGACCTTGGGCTCCCTGCAGGCCCTACGGCACCAATGAATGCGCGGCTACTGGCACCTACATCGCAGCTGACCTGCAAACTTTTCGCGCAGTGCGGAATATGCAGTACCGTAGTTACACGCGCCTTATAAACCGCCTGTGTCTGCCCCACAGCACATCAAGGACATGCGCACTATTGAAGAGTACAAGCAGGACCGTGCATCGCGCGTGGCGCAGCGCCGGCTTGCGGAGCACCTGGGCGAGGTGGGTGGGTGTGCGGGGCAAGCCGCAGACACTTGCAGTGCTGACGCTGCAAGTGGAAACCCCAGGCCCACTGCAACGGTGGCAGAGCTGCTGCTAGCATGACAGAATTGGGGCAGAGTTGGCATGTCGAGCTGCACCTAACATACCGTATTGAACTGCGCCATACGCTGCTAGCGCCGTAACACATGCCTACCGTGCGCTTCTTATCCTGCGCAATGCTTGCCGCCGTGCAGGAGGCAATGGGCACATTCGGCGAGGAGGAGTTCAACAACGCGATGGAGGACGGCAGCCAGCAGGGCGAGGACGGACTTGACCTACAAGTGAGTTTGGGGCGGCGGCGGCGGAGAGGAGGAGGAGGCGGAGGGGGAGGCGGGAGGAAGGGGAGGGGCAGGTTTGGCCGCACTGGCTGCCCCAACTCGTGATGCAAAGCTCGCGTATGGACCAGGGATTTCCACGTACCACCAGTCGGGCTGCTCACGCGTCCCCTCTCCATTCCCACTGCCCCTTCTTGCCTCAATGCACAGGCTGGCGACATGGATGGGCAGCGGCCGTCGCACATGGTGCGCGAGATGCGCCGCCGCATGATGGCGGAGCACCAGGCAGAGCCGGCAGCTGCGGCTGCGGGCGAGGACAACAAGGAGGAGAAGGAGGAGGAGGAGCAGCAGGAGCAGGAGGGCGGCCAGCAGAAGCCGCTGGCGGGCGTCAGCAGCCGCGAGTCCTCGCCCGACTCGGCAGTGGTGGAGGCAGCCACGGTGGGGCTGCTCATGGACAACGAGAGCGATGAAGACAGCAAGGGCGTGATGATGCCGCCGCCCCCCGCGGCGCCGCTGCCGCCGCCGATGGCTCCGCCGCCAGTGGGGCCGCCGACGCAGGACCAGTCGCCTGCCAACTCTGAGGCGGACGCGCAGCCCAACACCCCGGGCGCGGCGGACGCCATCTCCGCCGCGGCGGCAGCGTCTGTTGCCATGTCGGACCCCGCGCTGCCGCAAGCGGCGGCGCCAGGGCTACCACCGCTGCCGCCGCGCGGCAGCGGCACCTCGCCGACGCCGGCGTCCGGCGCCACCGCCGCGCCTGGCGAGGCTGCCCCCACAGGCGGTGTGGGGATTCCGACCCGCCGCCCGTCGGTCGGCGGCCTCAAGACACGTGTCTCCATCAAGACCGGCCGCTCCCGTGTGTCTTTCGATGACCAGGCGCTCAGCGGCGGCACGCCGAGCTCCGAGACTGGCACGCCCTCGCACCGCACCATTGTGCTCGCCAACGCCTCCACCGACCGAGGGGGGCTGGTGCCGCCGCCGCCGGCCAGCACGCAGCGCACGTCATTCCGCGCCGCCGCCGCGGCCGGCCTGTCGCTTGGCGCCATCCACAACGCCGCCTACAACTCGGACTCGGGCTTCAGCACGCCCACCGGCCGCGACCGGCGCCCGCCCTCGCTGCCCACCATCCCCAGCCTGGGCCGCGCAAAGGTTGCGGTGGCGGCCGCGGTGGCCAAGGCCGCCTACGACGCCGATAGCGCCAGCGCTAGCATTGAGGGCGCGGACGTCACAGCAGAGGGCGGCGACATCGAGACCGGCAACGGCCGCCACGGCGCCAGCTGCCGCGCGTCACCGTTGGCGCCCAAGTCTGTCGCCGGGCCTAGCCGCCTCAATGCGCATGCACGCAATCACGGCAGCGGCGGCAGCGGCCGAGCGGTGCCCGCGCCTGACTCCTCCGGCTCGGGAGACCCTCTGGTCCATGGGTCGGAGAGCCAGCGGGGCAGCTTTGGCCCAAAGGCACCAGGCAGCTTTGGTGGCAAGGCAGCCGGCAGCTTCGGCAGCAAGCCGCCGGCGCTGACGGAGCGGCGCACCAGCAGCATGCTGGCCATGAAGCAGCGCCTGACCGCCAGCACTGTGTGGGTGCGCAACTTCTTCAAATACGATGAGGAGGCCGTGGAGGAGGGCGAGGTGAGTCGGGGGCCTTGGGGCTGCCATGGCTTCTTCGACGCAGTGTACGACAGAGGTGTGCCGCTCGACACTTTTTCCCCTCTGCGACGCGCGCATGCCAACTGGACACGTTGCCCCTACCCGGCCGCCTGCCCCTGCCCCTGTCCCTGCACCATCCTGTCTTCTAAACCCATGCCTCAAACCCCTGTGCGCCTGCCTGCCCAACCGAACACACACACACACACACACACACACACACACACACACACACACACACACACACACACACACACACACACACAGATCCGCTGGGCCTCGCTGGCCAACATCGACCGCACCATGACGTGGTGGCGGCAAGTGCTGCTGGTGGTCATGATCGCCTGCTTCATCCTCTACCCCGCCTGGGCGCAGGTGCGGGCCGGCCTCGTGTGCTTGTCGGCACACAGCAATTTCGGTACCATACACGCCTCCGCATGGCCCCACCCCACCCAAACCATACTGTTCTTCCGTGCCTTCATGCACCCTGTGTAACGCCGTCGTACCCTCCTCCTAATCCTGCACTTATCCCATCTCATCTCGAATTCCATCGTCCTTGTCAGGCCACACTGATGATCTTCGCCTGCTACTATCTGGATGACGGCTCCGGCGCCTACCCCGAGTACCAGCTGGCGCAGTGGGGCAAGGGCTATTGGCTGCTCAACATGAACCAGGAGTGCTACGCCGGCGAGCACGCGGCGCTGTGGATCCCCATCGGCGTGGTGTGCATCATCGTCATCTGCCTGGGCATCCCGCTCCTGACCTTCATGGTCACCTTCATGCACCGTACCACGCTGGACACAGTGCACGTGGTGCAGACGTATGGCTTCCTGTACCGCCGCTACAAGTGAGGACGTGGGCGGGCGTTGATCGTGTAACAACACGCACACACATACACACACTTAGCATTGCGCTTGTGAGCTGCCCAACAAGGTGGCGTTCTGACGACTGCTCTGCCTTTGCGGCTGCCCCTCACGCCCACAGCTACGACCGCTACTTCTGGTGGGAGGCGGTGATGCAGCTGCAGACGCTGCTGCTGGTCATTGTGGACGTGTTTGGCCGTGTGCTGGTGGTGTACCAGCAGGCGGTGCTGCTCATGGTGCGTGTGGCGTGGTGGCGCGACGTGCCTGGCGCCGCTGCTGTGGTGTTGTCCTGGTGTGGAAGGATGGAAGCGGCGTCTCCATGATGGCGTGTGCCTGGCGTTGCTAGCTGGCGGGCAGCGGCCCCTGCACTGCACGCATGCCCGCCACCCCCACCGCCTCTTTCTTGCCTTTCTTAGCCCCGTCCTTTCTTTTGTGCAAAACTAGTCGTGCCTGGACTCCCCCTCCTTCATGAACACATGTACGATACAAAACAGTGTCAGCCATCACCCTTTGTGCTTTCCTAACACACGCAGATCGTGCTGATGCTGATCATGTGGTCGAACATGTTCTATCAGCCGCTGAAGCACGAGATCCTGGACCAGATGAGCAGCATGTCGTTGGCGGTGCTGTCATTCACCGTGGCACTGGGTCTGTTCTTCGTGCCACCCACCGACCGCAAGGACCCCGTCACGCCGGTGCGTGCCAGGCTGATGGCAGGTCCATAGGAAAAAAAGGCACTCAGGGGGCGGATGCAAAGGTTTTGGGATCGCGGCAGTGCGTTGTTGTCAGATGTTAAGGGTGCGATGCCTGAACGTTTTGCGTTGCCGTGCATGAGCGTATGCGTGTCTCCATCACCGCAGGTTGCGGGCGCCGCCATCGGTGGCCTTATCCTGGCTATGAACATTGCCCTGGTTGTTTACTTCGTCTACGTCATGCTCACCCACGTGAGTGCGCTTGCCGAAGGTTTTACTGCTCGCCACCTATGCTGTACAGTGGCAGCGGGGCTGTTTCACGGCCGCGTGTTGCTCAGCTTATCGCGACATTCCCGCTTAAGTGCGCTTTGCTTTCATTCCCTGCAGGGCCGCGAGGCGATCACCCGCGGCGTCACCCGCGCCCGTGAGCACATGCTGGTAGCTACCAGCAAGATGCACATGGGCCTGACGGTGGTGCGCGACCGCGTGTCAAACGGTGAGTGGAAGAAGGCCGTTGCAGGTTGACAATCCCGGGCCTGTATCCCCCGTGGCTCCGGTGCTGTCCACGAACCATGATAGCGTATGGGTGCCCAGGAAGGAAACGGGGCCAAGGGGGGCCCTGGCTGATCGGAAAGCGCGGTCGTTTCTGCCTCGCACCCTGATGCCCAACTGCCCTGCCATCTGCCACCCCACAGGCGCGCACAAGCTGCGCGCTCTCACCAGCCGGAGCCTGACGAGTGTGCAGTCGAAGATGCGTCACGTGTCCGATCGACGCCGCAGCGGCAGCAACAGTGGGCTTGTGCCGACACCGCCGACGAGCAATGTAACGCCGGACACCTGAACTAGTTGTCAGGGGTCAGGCGACCACTGTACCTGCAGCTTGTCAGCAGCTGGTGCGGCGCATCGCGTAGCTGCTGAGTTTGAACAATGCGCGTTTAGCTTTATTCCTTTCATAATATTCGTCGGCTAGTGACGTTTTGCGCTGACTACCTCGTGAACTTGATGACACTTCGTAGGCAACTGTGGCAGCCCCTGCCTGCAGTTGGCGGCACCGCTTACACGTGTGACCAATGTTGTGTGTATGGCTCGGCTGCTATGTTTCTATGTCCTTGGGCTGCGGCTGAGCACGCCGTTTGTATGGTGACTGATCGACGCTACAAGTATCGCATGCTCCCGCAGCGTTGCTGTCATCGCATTGTGCAAGTCGGATTGACGGTCGGAGGATTGTACAGTGCCCTCCACGGGTGCGACATGCCCCCACGGTATTTAGGGCCATCCGTGGCTCTCGCCAACGCGGCGTCCCCAAACGCCAAAGCAATGTGTTGAGTTTGCGCCTAGAACAGACGACCACTCAGGACGGTGTAAGAGGGCTAGCGCTGAGACGGAGGATTGTACATAGACTTTGCGCACTGGCACTTAAGAGGCCACAATATTGAATGGCAGGGTGGTGTATGCACATGGCTACAAACATGGCTGGCGGCGAAAGCCAGGGCGGCGGCGGCGATGGCGTTGCGGGGGCTCAACGGCGAGTGCTGCAGGTGCAGAGACACCCAGGTCGCCCAGCACGTGCACGGCTTCTGCAGGCGGTGCTACTGGCAGCGGCACTACACGAAGCTACTGTGAACGCACGTACATGGCTTTTGATGCACGAGTGTGACCGAGCGTTGACCTTGCCTAAAGCGACTATGCGGCGACCGTGCCATGAAGGGCTGGCATGCGGCCTTGCTTCCGCAAGCCCTGCCCTAGTTGTAGGACGGATGAGACGCGGCTAGGATGTGTCAGGCGTGTATGTACGTGACTGAATTTCATGTATCGTGCGCCCGGGGTTTTATGCACCTTCGTCCATGATCACCTGGCATGCTGTGTCAGGCGTAGCGTTAGCCATCGGAATGCTGGATTAAGAAACTGGTGGAGTGCTCCACGCACGTCTGAACTCGTGATGGGTTGTAACAGCCCGGCACTGAGAGTGTATCCAAAACGGGGGTGTGATGGGCGCGATGGGACAGGGTAAGCAGGTTGTCGTAGTCCCGTACCGTAGTGTGCAGCGTTTTCCCAGACCCCAGCATTCAAACTGCAACGCTAAGGCAAGATTGCGTGGCTGGTATAACGCCGGAGTTACTGTAGCGAGACATCGTTGACTTGCTGGCAGGCTGGTAGTTTGCTGACGCGCATTCCTCACGCTTCGCGCGCCCGGCCAGGCAATAGCACCAGACACATACACACCGCACGCCACATGCGCGAAGCAGAGGCGCAGCGCACTTGCAGGCAGGCGACCATGGTACGTGTCGTGTGCCGCGGCCGAAAGCCCGGCCGCCTGCTGTACGTTCGGCAGCGGGCGCTCTTGCCCGCCGCCAGAGCTGCTCGTGTCCCCAGCCGCAGACGCCCTAGCAGCAGAGAGCCCGGGGGGCGGGGGCTGGCGGCACGACACCTGGCCCCAGCCCGACGGTCTGCTGCACGGGCACCGTGCAGATCAAGGCGTAGCCTGCGAGTCCTGCCAGTGATGGCGGTTGCGCGCAACAAATTTTGTGCCGAAGTCTGAAAGTCACGACACCGTCTACCACGCGTACAGCCCACCCAGCACGCTGTGACGCAGCACACCCTGGCCACAGGTCAAGGTGTGGGCGGAACGCCCCCAAGATCCAGACGGGATGTGAGGTCGGAGACGGAAGAACGTTAACGAGAGGCATAAGTAGGGCCCAGCCCTGTCTCGAATAGGGATTATGCATGCTGTAAGCAATAACAACTGGCCAGAACACTGGGCGTGTTGGTGGGAATGGTGGCTTAACGGCGCCACCGCCGTGCCTCTCATCCCGTCTGGATCTTGGGGCGTTCCGCCCACACAAGGCTATGGTCAGGGCATCAGGGGTGCTCCGGGTTGTGGTGTTGATTGTGCGATGAGAAGCAGTGTAGGCCTGTAGGGTTCAGACTCTAGAGGTGCGACAGAGAGCGTGGAGGACCTAGAGTCTATAGGAGAGTCTATGGGAGCAAGCGTAGGCCTACTAGAGCTAGAGTAGGCCGACGGCGCTGCAGGCGGCACGCCCCTGGGGTCCAGAGCAGGGTGTTCGTTCTCCACGTCACTGGCTCGTGAACTGCGTCAGCAGGTCCCTCTTGTAACCAATGCAATCTAGAGTCTATAGGGATTTCATCGAGTCGGCACCGGGGAAGTAGACAGCGCTGAACGTCCACCTGTTAGCCAAGCTTGTATGTTTCCCATAAGGTGGACGCAAACCCCGCAGCAGTGGACGGTGCCCCCCAATTCGCATTTGACCGTACGGTATGCTATCTACTCCAAATGCCGCCAGTCAGCCGCGCTCAGCGAATCCAGCCGCAGGCACCCTAGCAGCAGAGAGCCCGGGGCCTGGCGGGACGACTTCGGTGATGGGCATCCCCGTGACCTGCACTACTGTTGTCGTTCACAGTGCACGCCAGTACATTATGGTACATACTTCTTGGCGGATCCCCGTAGACTCCCGCGCCCTGACAAACCCAGGACTCCAGGAGGCCCAACAAACATCCAACCGCCTGACACATGGTGCATGGCATGGATGCAGCCCCAGGCACGGCACCCTGATGTTGCATAGAGCATGATCACATCAGCGCCGATCAGGTCAATACAGAATGGCCCGGCTCCCAAAACAGGATGCACGTGTGAGCATGGAAAGAGGATCAACGCATGCTTCACGGCCAGGTACATCTGCCTACCAGCAGCACGTCACCCTCCCAGTTCGTCAGACACGCAGCCAGGGGTTCCCCGTGGTTCCCAAAACTTGAGTGGCTAGTGTTCCCCATCTCGCCCGCCCAGACCACGAAGGATAAGGTGGTGTTGAGAAACACCGAGTTTTTTGGTTGCGCCTCCCGCTACCGTCACGCCCGAAACAACGGTGAGACGCCAGCGGGCAGCGCAGAGGCCAGGACGCTTAGGCACGCTCGCCACGGATGCGGCGGGCCAGCTGGATGTCCTTGGGCATGATGGTCACACGCTTGGCGTGGATGGCGCACAGGTTGGTGTCCTCGAACAGGCCCACCAGGTAGGCCTCAGCGGCCTCCTGCAGCGCCAGCACGGCCTGGCTCTGGAAGCGCAGGTCGGTCTTGAAGTCCTGGGCAATCTCACGGACCAGGCGCTGGAACGGCAGCTTGCGGATGAGCAGCTCAGTCGACTTCTGGTACTTGCGGATCTCACGCAGCGCCACGGTACCGGGGCGGTAGCGATGAGGCTTCTTCACGCCGCCCGTGGCGGGGGTCTTACGAGCGGCCTTAGTGGCCAGCTGCTTGCGGGGCGCCTTGCCACCGGTGGACTTGCGAGCGGTCTGCTTGGTGCGGGCCATTTTGATGGAACTTTACAGAAGTAATCTGAAGATGCGAGTTACTTTTGGGTTTAATATGAGACTTTCCTTGGTTAAAAGGGCGCCGACTGGTCAATGGCCAGGCTGAGGCGTTGACCGGCACTCGGCCGGTTCAACGTCTGGTCAACGCCTCACCTGGGTCCGTTGACCTGGATCCTGCCTTGCCCCGAGTGCTGCTCCTCATAACCGCCCACGGCCTCAACAACAAATTCAATTTTACTCACGTTTCCACTTCCGTTACTTCTTTCCTCAACCTACCAGCAAACATGTCCGGACGTGGCAAGGGCGGCAAGGGCCTGGGCAAGGGCGGCGCCAAGCGCCATCGCAAGGTGCTCCGCGACAACATCCAGGGCATCACGAAGCCCGCTATCCGCCGTCTGGCTCGCCGTGGCGGTGTGAAGCGTATCAGCGGCCTCATCTACGAGGAGACCCGCACGGTGCTGAAGACCTTCCTGGAGAACGTCATCCGCGACTCGGTCACCTACACCGAGCACGCTCGCCGCAAGACCGTGACCGCCATGGACGTGGTCTACGCGCTCAAGCGCCAGGGCCGCACCCTGTACGGCTTCGGTGGCTAAGCGGCTCCTATACCCTGCGCACGCTGTATCTGCCACGTCTTCCCTTGTCCGCGGGAAGCGGGGCCTGCGCGGCGTGCCAGGACCCCCAAACAAACTCGGTGTTTCTCAACACCACCTCAGTGTCGGGCTTATGCTTCTCGTATGCCTGCTCCTCCCTGCCTTGACGGGTTTAGGTGCCCCTGCCACGTTTAGCCATGCGGGCTGCTCTGCTGAGTGCACTGGGCCCCAATCGCCTGTGCGGGCATGTTGCCCCCCGGTGCCAGCAAGTATCACGGCATCCTGTGCACCCAGGAGAAGTGAGACCCACTCTGATTGCAAAGGAGCCCACTGGGCATCCCTGGCAGTCCGCACTCAAAATCTATCAACGGCATAGATACAGTCTGTGGGCTCGAGCCACACCGACTCAGGTGTAGATCGGGCGCCCCGCACACAGATGAATGCGGCAGAACACATGTGGGCCACAAACGCGTTTGGGTCCGCCATTCCGCTCCGACCTTTGGCGTGGGGACGAGTGGGCGATGGGGACCCCTTGACCTGCACTGCTGTTGCCGTTTACAGTGCACGCCAACACGCTATGGTAGATCCCCGTAGACTCCCGGGCCCCTTAAGATCCCAGGAGCCCCCAACAAACGTGGAACCGCCTGACACATGGTGCATGGCATGAATGCCGCCCCGAGGCACGGCACCCTGATGTTGCATACAGCGAGATCACATCAGCAGCCCATCAGGTCAATACAGATGGCCCGGCTCCCCAGCCGCTTTCCCCACCCCGTTCCAGGCGTGTGAAGGTGGTGTTGAGAAACACCGAGTTTTGTTTTGGGGTATGTGTCCAGGTGTCCATCCAGACTCCATCCAGAGGGCGTTTAGCCCGAGGTGAACTTGGTCACGGCCTTGGTGCCCTCCGACACCGCGTGCTTGGCCAGCTCGCCGGGCAGCACCAGGCGCACCGCGGTCTGGATCTCGCGGGAGGTCACGGTGGGCTTCTTGTTGTAGCGGCTCAGCTTGGAGGCCTCAGTGGCCACCTTCTCAAAGATGTCGTTGATGAAGCTGTTCATGATGGACATGGCCTTGCTGCTGATGCCGGTGTCGGGGTGCACCTGCTTGAGCACCTTGTAGATGTACAGCTTGTAGGTCTCCACGGCGCTCTTCTTCTTCTTCTTATCCTTCTTCTCGCCGTCGCCCTTGGGCTCCTTGGCGGCCTTCTTGGCAGGCTCCTTCTTGGCCTTCTTGCCGGCCTTCTCGGCCTTGGGCTTGGCCTCAGCCTTGGCAGGGGCCTCGGCGCCAGCCTCGGCGGTCGCGGGCTTCTCGTCCTTCTTGGGGGCCATTTTGTTTAGATTTGAGAGTTGAGAGAATTGAAATGTAATGGAGTACTTGGGTTTGAGGAAATACATGCGGGAACAGGCAGCTTATGAGGAAGCTCGGCTGGTCGCGGGGTGGCCAGGGCGAGGAGAGCGGTTGTTTGACCCAACCGCCGGGAAGCGTTGACTGCGTTGACCGGCTGGCCAGGGCGAGGCGCCTCGTTTTCGGGCCTGCTGCATATAACCACAGGGACGCTAGCGATATAATTACAACGCTCACAACACTCACATTCAAACCTCTTCACCTCGTTCTTCAAGAACCCCCAACTCGATACGATGGCTGGTCGCGGCAAGGGCAAGACCTCTGGCAAGAAGGCCGTGAGCCGCAGCGCCAAGGCCGGCCTGCAGTTCCCTGTGGGCCGCATTGCGCGCTACCTGAAGAAGGGCAAGTACGCCGAGCGCATCGGTGCCGGCGCGCCCGTGTACCTGGCCGCTGTGCTGGAGTACCTGACCGCTGAGGTGCTAGAGCTGGCCGGCAACGCCGCCCGCGACAACAAGAAGAACCGTATCGTGCCCCGCCACATCCAGCTGGCCATCCGCAATGATGAGGAGCTGGGCAAGCTGCTGGGCGAGGTGACGATCGCCTCGGGCGGTGTGCTGCCCAACATCCACGCCGTGCTGCTGCCCAAGAAGACCAAGGGCGGCAAGGGCGAGGAGACCGCCTAAGCGACTCGTCCTATCGACTTGCATTCATCAACAAACTCGGTGTTTCTCAACACCACCATCACTTGGTTGACACGGCGTGGCAGTGGGCAGGGGTGATGTGGGGCGAGGCCTCTCCACGCCCTCGGAGCCTATTAAGGAGCCGGGAGAGGGGGCGTGCCAGCGAGGGAGCGGTGTGACGGGCAAGCACAGAGCATATATGGAGTGTGGAGAGTAGCAAGGTCAATTTGTGCAAGTACGCGCGGTGGCAGTGGGTCGCCTGTCGTTCGCAACGTGCTACCGACCTGGCCAAAGGGGGGCTAAGGGAGTACGGGTTGTGCCTCTGGCCTAATGCAGCCCCCTCCCCCTGCAACCAACGTACCTCCCCCGCGCCCCCCACGCTATTTCTAATCATCCCAACCTTGCGCATACCATCTATTACTCAGTGCACGTTACAGAGGTATGGAGAGCCTATCCAAACTCTTCGGGGGCGGTCAAGCCAGCACACAGCCGGCCCAACCGTCGCTGTTAGCCGACTGGAACACCTACAGCTCGACTACGGATGTAGAAGCTGGCAGCGCAGCCAGCACTTCCGCGACCTCGACGTCGCAACTGTTCCAATCTGCAGAGCAAACAGGCGCTAAGTTCACGGGATTCCTGTCCCAATCTTTTACCACGATATCTTCTGGCGTTCAAGGTGGCGTAAATGCCGTCGCGTCGGGAGAAGCGTTCAGGTAAAACGGAGCTGGAGCGATTGCTCGCCGGGCTACACCCGTTCAAGCCCCTTTGCTTTGCACGTGCAGCATACCCAGCAGCCAACAGCTGGTGTATTTTTTCTGCTTCTTGGCCGCGGGAGGCGTCTTCCTGCTCCTCGCATTCATGCTCTTCTTGCCTGTTATCATCCTGGCGCCCTCCAAGGTGGGGACGAATGTGACCAGGGGCTCTCATTGCATATGAATTAAGGAGTCGTTGAGGTGCCCTCGCAGCCTGCCGACCCCCGCTGTGCCCCCTTCCCCGACTGTGCCGCAGTTCGCCCTGAGCTTCACGCTGGGGTGCCTTTGCATCATGTCCGGATTCATCCAGCTTCGTGGCTTCAAACAGCAGCTCACGCACATGATGTCGGCGGAACGCCTGCCGTATTCACTAGGTGAGCGCGGCGGCGCGTGTCCCAAGTCCCAGCGCCAAACCAGCCTTGCACACGCCCAGCCGCAATCACCCCCTTCGTGCGACGGCCTCGTGCCCTCTGGGGACTGCCCTAAAAACAACCGCCCTGGCCCACTCGCAACCTGCCACCTGAAAACCCCTGCTTCTCCTTACCTCTTTCAGGCTACATCGGCAGTGTCCTGGCCACGCTGTATGCGGCGCTGGTGATGCGCTCCTACCTGCTTTCACTGCTGTGCTCGGGGCTGCAGGTGCGGGCGGCGTGGGGTCCAGCACGTGAAGGAACCGGCGGGGCGGGGCTGCATTGTAACTGGGTCAAGCAGGAGCGTGCAGGGGTGGGAGCGTGCGTATGTCCTAGTCGGCTGGCGAGGCACGCCGCCGCCCACTGTCACGGCGTCCGGGTGTCGGGGACAGTGCTCCCCAGAGCAATGACACTGCTGCTACCCCCGTGCGCTGCCCCTGCGCTTCTGGCCGCTTTCCTCTCCTGCCCTGCACTCTCCCACCCTCGCCTCTCATGCCACTCCTGCCTCTCATGCACCCGCAGGTGGTTGCGCTGCTGTACTACCTGCTGTCGTACTTCCCGGGCGGCGCCAACGGCGTCAAGTTCATGCTGCAGCTGTTCAGCCAGGCCGCCATGCGCTGCTTCGCCAGCGTGTACGCCATGGTGGCCAAGTAGGCGGCGGCGGCGGCGGCGCAAAAAGCGGATGAGCCGGGAGGAGAGGAGGGGGAGGGCGCGGGCAGCAGCAGCGGTGTGAGCAGCGGCGGAAGCGGAGGCTGCCACAGTGGCAAGAGGAGCAGGAGCGGCGGCGATGCACGCAGCAGGAGCGGCGGGAGTAGCGAGTGCGGGAGTAGTGGGAGCGGCGAAGTCGACGGTGGTCAAGCCCCGCGGACGGCAGGGCCAGCGGATGCAGGGTGCGGCCTGGGAACACGGGATTCGGTGTGGGCTGTGTCCGACATGGACCTGTTTGATTGGACAGAACGGGCGACGCGGGGCTTCTATCATGCGCTATTGGATCGTGCCTTCGTAAAGGTCGTAAAGATGGGATTGGTGCGCCAATCAGGAGAGGTTGAGCGGCGGTGTACGCGTGCGGCAGTCAAGTCGCGTGTGCTGCGGATGAGGGTTGCGTTTGCATTGAGGTAGCTGACTAAGGACGCATTGGCCCGTGGGATACCCACCCCCAAGGTGCTGCGTGTCAGCCTGTCAGGGCCTGCAGGATGACGTGTGGTGATAGTCATGGTCATGTTACCTGATTTGGCTCCGCATTCCAAACCAACTTCCCGCTGCACCTGGACGGCTGCCCTTCGCGGGCTTTAACAACATTTTACAGCAGCAACCACAGAACCACTGGTGCAGTGCACAGGGCTCTCCTTACCGTTAGAGTACTTTCTGTAACTAAAGACTTGAGAGGTCAGTTTGAAACCTCAACACCCGTGCTGGCCACTTATGGCATGTGTGCTGCGTCTGTAGCCTCACAGCCTGAACATTCGACGCCGCACACTCTCTGCACAAATGGGTTGCCGGCTTGCCGCAAGCCCTGACAGCACACCGCACTCCGACAACCTGTCCCGCAATACCAGCCTGCACCATGCAGCAGTCCATGCCATAATGCCATGCTCCCATGCGGCACACGGGCACAGACCCCGACACCCCACACAGTGCGCTTGCCGGCGCCCCTGCTCAACAGGAGCAAGCTCCCGCATTCCCGCTCTATATACAGTACTGTATTACGCTAGATCATTCGACGGGTCACGTCCGGGGCTTCGATAACTGCATCGCTATGCAGTGTTGTCAATGAAAAAGGGGAGGCCTTCCGAGTTGTCTGGCACACGGCCACACTGATTATTAATCCCGAATTCAGAACATGTAAGCCCGGCTGAGTGCGTGATGCTCTAATGCCGTCATGCACCTCGGTCCTTTACACGCAAAGCTTGTTCTGGGACAGAGACGTCCGGAAGAGGGAGAAATCCGTGTACACCTGAGCGCGAGGGTGGGGGCAGGAGAGAGCAGTTGGCACTTGGTAGTTAGGGTTGGGGGGATGAAAGGGCAACACGCGGGCAGCCTAGAGTGCCTGGGTGCGGTGGCTTGTGTCTCGGGTCACGCGCTCCCCATCCTTCCCTCAAACAGAAAGGCACAATCATGCCTGCCCTACGCCTGGCTTTCAGAGACCCCGTTGTAGCCCCCCTTGTGCTCCGCTCGTTTTAGCTTGGTTTGGTTTAGATTGGGCTGGTAGTTACACCCCCCCCACACTCGCTCCACAGCCCAGTTACCGTTTGGCAGTGCCTGGTACTGCGCCAGCTACAACTCACGGCCAGCACCGCCTCAACGCATGCCGCGCAGCACCCCGCGAACCCGCACGCACGCACCTGGCTGGCGTAGCGCAGCGCAAAGTCCGCCACCTCCGCCTTGAAGGCGTCCTGCTGCCCCGCGAATAGGTTGCGAGCCACTGTCTCGAAGCTGGTTGGCGTGCCGTACGAGCCACTGCGGCAGCAGGATTGCGGCAGCAAGCCGCGTGTGTGTTTGGGCTTGGGGAGTTATGGGGCATGTGTTCGGCAACCGGTGCGCCTCAGTTGGGCAACCGGCGTCCTCCCGTCACTCCCACCGGACGCCCGCCCTTGCGCCACGTCAAGCACCCACCCAACAGTTTCACCCGCCCACAGCAGACCAGCGGCCTCTCACCCGTCGGAGCGGCAGTGTGCGTTGGCCAGCATCACGCCCCACTGCTCCGCTAGGTTGGTGAGTGACGACAGGTCCACGCCTGAGGTGTCCAGGCTCTCCTTGAAGGGCGAGCGCTCGCGCACACTGTAGTTGCCGCCCAGGAAGCTCATCCAGCCCAGGTGGTTGTCGGCCCTGCCAGAGCGCGAGCGGGCGAGGGGACGAGAAAGTGAGACAGGAGGCAGCAGAGGATGTGGAGGCGAGGGGCTGACGGGGCGACAGGATGAGGGCGACAGCCTCCCCAGGCCCTGCCAGCGTGCGCTTAACGAGCGCTCAGTCGATGGCCCTTGAGGCAGCCGGCTTTCATCAGAACCCGTCTATCCTCGGTATGCCGAAGGGCGGGAGGGGGGTCATGGCATTGGGCGTGTATCAACGATATACCCAACCTGTGTACTGTCTGGGACAGTCCGCTGGCAAGGGCCGCAAAGTCGCAATCACCAATCATCGCAGCCTTGTCAATGAGGCTCACTTGTAGATGAGCTGCTTGTAGGCGCGCACGGCGCGCGCCGCGTCGTTGCCGCCGAGCGGTCCGTCCACTGCGGCCTTCTGAGTGGCGGTGAGGTAGGGGTAAACGGAGGGCTTGGACTGCAGCTTGACGTCCAGGATGCGGTCATCGGCGGCGTCGGTGGTGGCGCCCTCCACCATGACGTAATACCTGAGCACACGTGGTGCCACACATCATGCGCACATGCACACGTAAGGCGTAGGATAGCAGGATGTAGCATGCACGTGCCCCGTTAAGATGTGGCATGCATTATGTGTGTGTGTGTGTGTGTGTG